>NW_027466224.1:772500-1172500 GCF_046127955.1 Nelusetta ayraudi
TGCTCTGATTGGTCTCTCCTCCCAGAGTGGGCGGGCTCTGTGTGCTGACCCGTGGGCCGCTGTGCGGCGTCCTCACTAACCACAACACCATGACTCGCTACCGCAGCCTGTTCCGACGCCTGCTGTCCACCGACAGCAAGGGGGCGCCGTCAGAGGGAGACAAAGGCGGTGCCGCCAGAGAGAGCAGCCCGACAGGTGAGTGTGTGGGTGGGGGCCTCGCCTGTTGCCCCGGTCACATGACCTGACCACCGCATGTTTAACCTGTTCATATGTTCAGAATCCAGACGTCACTAAAGTTAGAATAACACACGTACACATACACACATTCTCGTTTACTGGTCCCAGAGAGACAGTGTATATAGAGGGTCCTACTGGGAACCACCCTTTCCAAATGAGATACCACACACACACACACACACACACACACACACACACACACACACACACAGTGCTAGCTTGTCTCTGGCAGGGTCACATGACCACAGGGTATAAATATCAGTGTTAAAATGTGATCGGCTGTCATGTACACTGAGCAGGTGTAGTCTGCCCGGCAACACAGATCAGCCGCCAGTTATTGATGATGACACTGGTGCTGGTGTGGGTGGGTGTCCACTAGTGGGTGCTACATATTTAGCAGGCAGCAGTCTTCCTGTTGCTGAGAGACAGTGGGTGTGGCCGACCAATTAGCTCACAGCACAGGCTGGTGTAGCTCTGTGTTAAGTCTTGGTGACTCTGCTCCTCTTTTTTTTCTCAGCATCAACCAACAGCTGAGTCATCATGATGACGTTAGACACCACACCACCACCAGGGGCAGATAGCGCTGGGACAGGAAGAGCAGCCTAGTCAAAATAATAGCTTTGATGGTTCAGAATTCAGGGGTGTCAAACTCAAATACACAGTGGGAAATTTAAAATTTAAAACTTGGATAAAGTCACAATGAACCTTTTTATCTTGAAGTTTGGCTTAAACACTGAACATGACACAAGCAAAGCTCAATACTATACAAAAAAAACCGTAATATTTCATCATAATTCACAATTAAAATCAAAATAAAAAAAACTCATCAAAATAAATCAGATGTAAATTAAAATTGTATGGGCCTTTTTTTATTTGCAGACATCTGATTTAAATTTCAACAATAACCTTTTTCCACGGGCTAATGATAAATGTAAAAATAAAACGACAACAATATACCCAAATATTTTTTGAAAGGATTTTCTAACAGCAGAGCATTCTGGGATTTGTAGTGCTAGTGGTTACATATGCTGTATAATATCAGCAGGCCAGTAGCTCTAGCAGTGACATAATTACACAGTAGGCCAAATTTGGCCCGCGAGCCAGAGTTTGACACCAATGCTCAATGGGCAGCACAACAGGTGCAACACACACTGGCAGCAACCTGAGCTGCTGTGTGTGTGTGTGTGTGTGTGTGTGTGTGTGTGTGTGCTGACTTACTCCCAGAATCCCTGAAGTGCTGTCCAGTCATGTGACCACAGCTGAGAGGAGCAGGACAGAAGAGGCTGTGTGGTCTGCAGATGGCCAGTCGGGGGCGCGCCTTCACTCACACACACACACACACACACACACACACACACACACACACAGGTCCTTCAGAGCTCCTCGTGGACCAGAGCCCCACCCACTGGTCTTCTCTGCTTGTCTGCGAGATTGTCTACCGTTATTGGTATAAGAGAGAAGGACTGTGTGCATACATTGTCTGTGTGTTTATGTTGGGGTCAAAGGTCAGCTGAGGTCTTTACCGGTTGGCCAGTGTCGATGCTGTCTGGTTGCGGCAGACTGTCGGTCTGTTTCTTCTTCGATGGTGCTTCTGTGATGTGAGCATGTGGGAACGACTCGCAGCAGCAGCAGCAGCAGCAGCAGCAGCGGCTGAGGTATTTTTAGGAGGAGCCTCCCTCTCCTCCTCCCCCTCCTCCTACAGGAGGAGAGGGGAGGGGGAGGCAGCGGGAGGAGTAGCAGCAGTAGGAGGAGGAGGAGGAGCAGGGAGCTGAGAGGAGCATCTGACTGAGCAGCAGCATCAGGAGCAGCAAGGAGGAAGAGGAGATCGCAGTGGGAGGAGGCAGCAGGAGGAGGAGCCAGCAGTGGGAGGAGCCAGCAGCAGGCAGCCGACGGCAGTGTGAGACGGGACGGCAGTCTCTCCCACACTGAGCGCGCTCCGTGGGTTGCTGCAGGGGAGCTCCATGGGGTGGACGGAGTTACCCAGCATGCACTCTGCCGTGCCGGGGCCAAGCCTCAGGGGAGCCTGCGCAGTTATTGATCACCGATCAACTCATTGATCCGTCACCGCTCTGTGACCGGAGGGGACCGACTGCGCTGCGCTCCCCCCAGTGGCCTGGAGTGGAGCTGCAGCATGTGAGGAGCCCACCGACAGCAAGAGCAGCAGCAGCAGCAGCAGCAGCAGCAGCAGCAGGAGGAGGAGGAGTCACATGGCGGCGGCCATCGCCAGCTCCCTCATCCGACAGAAGCGGCAGGCGCGCGAGTCCAACGGCGAGAAGGTAGGGGGCGCCAACAAGCGGCGCTCCAGCCCTAGCAAGGAGCCGCCCGCCCGCCGCGTCCTCAGCCTCTTCAGCAAGGTCCGTCTCTGCAGCGGCAAGAAGAAGCCCGTCCGCCGGAAACCAGGTGGGTCACCTGCTCCACCACCTGCTCCACCACCTGCTCCACCTACTCCACCTGCTAGGGTCCCAGAGTTGCAGCAGGCTGGCCAGCAGGGGGCGTGGTGCTCACTGGTGGAGCCATGATACGATCGTCAGCTGGGCGTCATCAGAAGATCTGTGAAGAAGTTGTTCCAAAGGCTAGAAGTGATGTGTGTGTGTGGATACACCGGCGTGTGTGTGTGTGTGTGTCTGGGTGAGTGTTAAGTAGAGCACCGTGCTCCACATTAGCACCTCTGTCTATTTCTGCTGGAACGAGGAGTCTTGATGTCCCACATTGTGACTGAGGTGTGCGTGTGCGTGTGTGTGTGTGTGTGTGTGTGTACAGTATGTGTGCGCATGTGTGTGCGTTGAACCCCTCCAGCCACTGGGTGGCAGTGTGACCAGATGTATTCTCCCGTTTCTCTACATGTGGTTCATTGCTGCTGCTTGTTGTGGTAAATACTGATGAAGTCATCAACTGTGTGTGTGTGTGTGTGTGTGTGTGTGTGTGTGTGTGTGTGTGTGTCAGAGCCGCAGCTGAAGGGCATCGTGACTCGTCTCTTCAGTGAGCAGGGTTTCTACCTGCAGATGCAGCCTGATGGCACCGTGGGCGGCAACAAGGACGAGAACAGTGACTACAGTGAGTCGCACACACACACACACACACACACACACACACACACAGAGCCGGCGCTGACCTCTGACCACTGACCCGTGACCTGCAGCTCTGTTCAACCTGATCCCGGTGGGGCTGAGGGTGGTGGCCATCCAGGGCGTGAAGGCGGAGCTCTACGTGGCCATGAACGCCGAGGGCTTCCTGTACACCTCGGTGAGTGTGCTGCTGCTCCTGCAGGGGGCGCCAGAGAGAGAACCGTCCCCCCTCCCACTGGAGGGACCGGCGTGCAGCCGCCCGTGATGGGAGGGTGGGGAGGGCGAGCTGAGGAGGGTGGAGTCATGAATGATGGAGGAGGAGCAGCACTCAGCATCAATAATTCAGCCTCTGGCTCCGCCCATAAAACTTTAACCAACCCGCCGTCCTCCAGGGGATGGAAGCAGGGGGTGGGCGGAGTTAGAGCTGCTGCTGCTGCTGCTGCTTCACACTGCAGGGGGCGGAGTCCCATGACCACAGCATCGCCAGCATCACCACTGGTGTTTGACCGTGTGACATGACTGAGGCTCCGCCCCCACTGACCATGTGACACAACTGAGGCTCCGCCCCTTGACTGACCATGTGACATGACTGAGACTCCACCACCACTGACCATGTGACACAACTGAGGCCCCGCCCCTTGACTGACCATGTGACATGATGAGGCTCCAATCCCCGCCCGAAGGTCCGCCCACATTGACCATGTTACACGACTGAAGCTCCACCCCCTGACTTATCATGTGACATGATGAGGCTCCACCCCCTACTGTGGCTCTGCCCTGTGACTAACCATGTGACCTGGCATCACAGCAGGGATTTGAGAACAGTGTGTCTGCAGGGCTGGTGTAGCAGGAAGTGACATCACTGGCCCAAAGTTCAAATAACTTGAGTTTGAAGTTAATTCAACTTTACTGGTTGTTATTTTAACTTTAGCGTCGTCTGAATTATTGTCAGTGTTAAGACAATACACTAAGTGCGCGTGTGTGTGTGTGTGTGTGTGTGTGTGTGTGTGTCAGGATGTGTTCACGGCCGAGTGTAAGTTCAAGGAGTCAGTGTTTGAGAACTACTACGTCATCTACTCGTCCACGCTGTACCGGCAGCACGAGTCGGGCCGGGCCTGGTTCCTGGGTCTCAACAAGGACGGCGTGGTGATGAAGGGGAACCGCGTCAAGAAGACCAAACCCTGCTCACACTTTGTCCCTCGGCCTATCGAGGGTGAGAGACACACACACACACACACACACACTCTTAGTGTAACGTCTCAACACTAACAATAATTCAGATGTCACCAAAGTTAAAATAACACACACACACACACACATACTTGTTTATGTGGCCCAGTGAGACAGTAGACATAAGAGGTGCCTCCTGGACCACTCTTTCTAAATGAGATACCACACACACACACACACACACACACACACACACACAGTGTGCACTGCTCTGTATAGTGTCATTGTGTGACACTGCTGTTTGTGTGTGTGTGTGTGTGTGTGACAGTGTGCATGTACAAGGAGCCGTCGCTGCACGAGCTGGAGGAGCTACAGAAGGCGTCCCGGAGCCCCACCCTCAACGGCCAGGAGGGGGCCCAGAACGGCGAGGACGACCACGAGCAGCAGCAGCAGGGCGTGGGGGAGGGGTTTGGGGAGGGGGAGGGGCAGGACTGCACAGAGCAGAACGGCTCATAGCTTGCCCCCCCCCCCCCCCCCGAGCAGGAGCGGGACGCCCCCCCACCCCCTGCCCCCCCACCCCCCTCGTCTGACCGACCCAGTACCTCTTTCCAACGACGATGACCACGAAACGACCGCCCAGAAGAGAAGAACCAGGAAGTTCCGCCCTCTCCTGTCCAAATGTGTCCAATCAAAAAGGGGGAGGGGCTTGTTTCCCAGAGGACGCTGGCCGATGGACATTTTATGCAAACGTCCTGCCGACACGAGTCACCGCCGCCATCCTTGCCGCCACATCTGGACAGAAAGCTTTAAGCCATGTGTGAACCTCACTTCCTGTCACGCCTTCATCGCCGCCTTTATCACCGCCGCCGCCGCCGCCGTCCAGACTGTCGCACTGCCACACACCGCTTCGTCTCCCTCTTCCAATCAGGAAGAGCCTCTTGCCGTTTCTTCCCGCTTTTTCTCATCTCTTCCTGGAGCCGCGGACGGACTTCCTGTTTAGTGCCGCCGAGTTTGGAGATGGATCGTCAGCTTTCAGCGTCACTTCCTGCCAAAGACGCGTCAGTCTGCCCCCTGGTGGTCGGCAGGCGGAAAAACCCAAAGATGGCTTGGGAGTCTCTGCAGGTTCCTGTTTGCTCTGCTGAGGAGGCAGAAGCTCCGCCCACTGCTGCAAACCTGTGGCGGTGTGAACGCCGTCTTTGTTTTGGTCCAGGAAACAGGAAGTGAAAACTGAAAACTGCAGATTGTCTGGACTGACTCGCGATGCTCCAAAAACATTTTTTTTTCACTGTGCATGATGTTGGTATAATGATGTCATTATCATGTGACACGGCATGTATTCAAACACTTTGGTTATGTCACTGCCTTAGCATGCGAAGCTCTGACTGGTGCACTTTTGCAAAGGGGTGGGGCTGACCCGAATGAGCAGCGAGAGGAGGTTCGGCCAATCATAGCGGAGAGGCAGCCTGACGATGTCAGCAGCGTTAGGCTGCATTTCCTGTCGGTGCTCACCGGGGGCCCCCTGTGGTCACACGGTGCACTTACAAGAAGTGCCGTTTGCTTTTTCGACTGAACGATTGTGATTATTGTGGCTCGACGACGTTTCCGACGTTGATTATTGATTATTGGTTATTGGCACAGCTGCAGGTTTCAGTCTGTGATCACGTGGTTCCAGGTAAACATCAACTTCCTGTTTTTGTGTCAGTCTAACGATCTGCGCTGTATTCAGAGACCCTGGAAATCAGAGCGTTGCTGATGTCAGACTGAAGCAGGGCCTGGTGACATCATTTGTTTATCTGCCTCGATTATTATTTCTGACCATTTCCTGTCTGCGACGCCGACAGCAAGCAGGGGGAGGTGGGCGGAGTCAGGTTGGGAAGAAATGTATGAGCGGAGGCACCTGCTGAACCAATCACAATCCACCACACCACGCCTCAGAAAGTCTTCCAGTGGAGGGAGGGGGTGACCAGTGAATGTTACTACACCATCGCCCTTCCTGCCACGCCCACTTCTGCCACTTTGCCACCCTCGTGTTGCCCTGATATCCTGCCCATCATGCTGCTCCTGGTCCTCCACACAGGTTCAACCGCAGTTTAACTCTAGTTTAACCCCGGTTTTACCCCAGTTTTACTTTAGTTATTTCTGGTTTAACCTCAGTTTAATTCTATTTTAGCCTGTTTATCTCTGGTTTAACCCCAGTTTATCTCTGGTTTAACCCCAGTTTAACTATGGTTTAAGTTCAGTTTATCTCTGGTTTAACCCCAGTTTTACATTTTGTTATTTCTGGTTTAACCTCAGTTTAATTCTATTTTAGCCTGTTTATCTCTGGTTTATCACCAGTTTAGCTTTGGTTTAACCCCAGTTTAACTCTGGTTTAAATTCAGTTTATCTCTGGTTTAACCCCAGTTTAACTCTGGTTTAACCCAAGTATAACTCTGGTTTTAAGCCTAAATTTAACTCTGGTTTAACCTCACTTTAACTCTGGGTTAACCTCCAGTTTTGTCGGGTTGGTCTGTGATAGTTTCATTTTAAAACTCTTCTTGAATCTTCAGTCTTCACAGTAAACAAGCACAAACTCCCATTGGCCCTAAACGCCACATTCCACTGTAGGTGATTTTTTTTTCTCCCGCGCTGCCTTCGGGTGCTGCTGGACAGACGGACTGCAGATTTGAGCTGAAGGCAGGCCGCCCCATCAACAGAGCGTCATTATGCTAAACTCCATGTGGCCTGTGGAGGGCGCCATCATTACAACTTAGACTATGATGTGGTCACTGCGCGCGCTACTGTACCTAGCGCGACATCATCGTGTGTCCAAAAACGAGCAGAGGCATGATGGGTAGGCATCGGCCGTCACGATAGGTGCGATGACTGAAGGGGGGTGGGGCCACGTTGAATATCTCCATCTCTGTTTGTGTTGCTGATGTTTGCACCTCTTTGTAAAACGCATCATATACTAGATCACATGATGCGCAGCAGGATGAAAAAAATAATTCAATAAACAGGAAATGGAAACAAGCTGCCGTGTCCGCTGTTTACTGGTATTACTGGTCTCTGCAGTCGCCACAGGAAGCCAGGAGAAGCCAGCAGGCTAAAACCGTGGCTCATCTTCCGTACTGGACCTCCAATGGACCGGCTCCACACACCACAGGTCCAGACAGCAGGAGATTTAGCCCTCTGTTTACACCCTCCCCTCTGCCTCGACTGCCGTGTGTCCGTGTTGCATTTGTGTCTGCTGTTTTTTTTTTTTTTGCGGCGCCCGTGTTGATATTGTGAGCAAGGAGGACTGACAGGCTAAAATACCCGCGCTGATATAAATACACCTCTCACGTTGTCCCCGACTTTATTCATTTTTAATGGAGAGGATGCAAAAAGCATCGGCGCACCACTGAAGAACCAAGCTGAAAGTTTCCAGCGACATGAGCAGGAGAAGAAGATTTTCCATCAGGACCAAGCGAAGGGAAGGAGACGACCTCAACAGAGCCATCAACCGCCAGCACCTCTGCACTTCCTGTCTGCATTTCCTCCGCACTTCCCGTCTGCGTTTCCTCCGCACTTCCTGGTCTGTGTTTCCTCCGTGGTCGGTGTCCCCGTTAGCTCGCGTGTTCGTCTTAAGCATTTGGCACAGAAGCGTTCCCACAGTGATTCTGCAACTGCATTCCACTGACTGACTGACGGAGGTGGAACGCTACAGCTCTCTGGCACATCCTGGTGGCAACCAGAAGAAGTACACAAACTCAGCTTTTGATTCTCACACAGGAGATAAACAACTTGCTGGTTACAGACATGAATTTTGCAACACTTCTGCTGCTGCACAAATGTGTGTAAAAACATGTCAGTAACTTCCTGTAACCTTCAGCATCTTCTTCAAACCGTTGTCTGTTACAAGCATCCATCCATTTCCAATCCCCCACTTCTTCCTGAGCTCAGGAGCCTCTCCCAGCGGTCGCAGGGCGACGCCCTGGACCAGTGGCCACTTTATTGGGGCCACATGGAGACCAACAACCATTCACACTCACACACACATACACGCATGTTTTTTGGACCGTGGGAGAGAACCCACACAGACACAGGCAGAACATGCAAACTCCACACAGAAAGGCCCCAGGCCCAGAATTGAATCCACAACCTTCTGTGCTGTGAGGCAGCAGCGCTACAGTGAAATGAAGAGTTGAATACTGAAGGATGAAGGAGGGGCGGGGGGGGGCAGTGCTCAGAGCTTCTGCAGGGGTGCTGACTAAAGTGTCCGCAATGGGCTGCATTGTGAGACGCACACGTTCTGTGCCTTGCTCAAGGTTTCGTGTTCTTATTGACAGAAACCACGAGCTGATTGGGTAAAAAAAGAAAAAAAAAAAAGACTTGCTTACTATAAATATCTTAAAGCTAAATTTGCTTCACGTTAGTGTTGTATCTAAATTCTCTCCATGTTAACAGATTTTTTTTAAATTGATGCCTATATACTTTATAAATATATATATATATATATATATATATATATTTTCAACATACACCGCAGTTTCATTAAGCCGTCACCCTCGTCCCGCTCACCTGTTGCTCCGTTCCTTTGCTGATTGGCTGAGATCCAATGGTCCTGGCCTGGAGGAGGGGATGTTTTCTGGTAGGGTGATGGTCTCTATCGCCCCCTACAGTTCAGACTCAAGCAACACCAAGTTCAACGTTTGGACACTTTGTACATCGTGTGTTGGTGTTGTGTGGAGCACAGGGGTCATGTGACCTCCGGCCAGCAGGGGTCCCTCTAACCAGCAGGTGACACAGGCGAGTTTGAGAAGTCTTTATTTAAGAAAAGCATCATTTCATCCACAACAGTGCACAAAGACTCATCTGCCAGGTCTGGCGCCGCCTGCAGGCAGGACACGGCTTCACACACTGTGTCACCACCAGCATGGGAGAGACGTGGTAGCAGAACCGCTAACCTGAGCTAACTCATTAGCTCGCCATGGGGGTTTGTCGTCTTAACGACAGAACATTAGCGCCACCTCTGGTTCGAGCTCAGCTAACCTTAGCCTTAGCATCTATACCCCTGCCAAGACCATCAAGTGGAGGCTAGGATTAGCCGCGAGCTAACCCAGACATTCTTAGAGAGAGAAAAAACAAAAACAAAAATCAATACCACCCGGCCCCTCCCCCCCGCACTACCGAAGGCTAACTTTAGCGTCAAGAAGCTAAAGAGACTGCTACCGCTAGCAGTGGCTGGGTGATTTGGTTGCTTCCACCCAGATGTTTGAAGCCAGCGTGGCTGCGGGAGGCGGACCTGGACCTGGCGACGAAGGCGGAGTTAAAACGAGAAACCACAGAAGAAAAAGAAGAGGGCGGGTGAGGATCAGAGCGGCATGCGGTTCCCCTCCACACTGATCTTGACGGCGTGGCCCGGCTTGGTGAGGCGGCGGATGTCGGCGAACCTCCTCATCTGCTTATCGACACGGGACATACCCTTCTTCACCGCACCCTGCAGGGGACACACACACACACACACACACACACACACACACACACACACACACACACACACACACACACACACACACACACACACAGTCACATGGTGGCCTGCTTCAACACAAACCTGCTGGTTAGCCACGCACCAGGGTGAGTCACTGCAAACTGGCCCCGCCTCCCCAATCAATCAATCAAAGTTTATTTGTAAAGCACCTTGCATTCACAAAGTGCAACCCAAGGTGTTTGACAAAAATTAAAAGTAAAATAAAAATAAAGATAAAAAAAACAACATTCAACTGAAGTGCTGTAGTCAATTAAAACGCACACAAGTTATGACTCCTCCCCCACACCACAGAAACAGGCAGTAATAAAAGAAAAATATGGCAGGGCACTGAGCAACCATAAGAGGAAACAGCCACCAGGGGGCATCATCCAGGATGAGGACACCCCACCCAGTGTAGAGGCCCACCCTTAGCCCGCAAGGAAGCACTGGAGTAAAAACTAAATAACTTGGATAAAATACAATGAATAATAATAATAATAATAATAATAATAATAATTTAAAAAAATAATAATTAAAAATTAATAAAAATCTCAAATGACAAACTGGCCCCGCCCCCCAATCACCTGAGCCCCAGTCTGCCCGGCAACAGGTTCAGGGTTCACCTGCCATGGGTTAGCATGAGTGTTAGCGTGCCTGGTACGGTGGCTTTATTGGAGCAACATTAGTTGCAAAAGCGCATCTCAATCTGTGTGAACGAGATTTAAGAAATGCATTCGCAAGTCAAGTTACTGCGATAAAAACCCCGTAGCGTCAGCTCCGACAGGACACCGGCTCTCCGCCGTCCACCACCATGCAGGACTTACTGCCCCCTGCAGGCCGGCAGCAGGAACTACAGGGGCATCCTGTTGCCCTCTACGCTGATCTTGACGGCGCCTTGCGGCCGTTTCATTTTCCGCTGCTCGGCGAAGCGGCGCTTGTGCTTCTCCAGCCGGCTGAGGCCTTTCTTACAGCCGCTCTACAGTAGAGGGGGAAGGACCAATCACAGCTTAGCTTCAGCGACCTCACTTCCTGGTTGGCTGGAACAGCGCTGACGCACTCGGTTCAGGAACAGAGGAGAAGTCGATGAGACCACGTGGTCTTCAGCGGTCTTCAGTTGCACTGCACTGCGGGACTCCGCCTCCCCCAGCCTCCCTTCCTCCTCTCCCCAAGGCCCCGCCCCCCTCCTCCACTCACCCGGCTGGACTCCATCTCCACGTTCCATTTGGGCCGGACCACGTAGTCTTTGTTGGAGGGCATGGGGACGCGGGCTCTGGCACAGAAGCCGGGGTCGCCGGGTCGCAGTGCTCTGTGGAGGGCGAGCGCAGCGATTAGCATTATCTTTAGCAGGGGCAGGCCAGCAGGGGGCGCTGTGCTGTGCACTCACTTCTCCTCCCCGGTCAGCTGCTTCTCCAGGTCCCTGCGAGGCGTCTGGCCTCCGGAGCTGCAGACAGGAAGCAGGAAGTCAGGATCGGCGCCCGCTCGGCTAACCTTGTTAGCATGTTAGCACCTAGCCGTCTAGGCTGATTCACACCAAAAGCGTCTGCGACGTGGAAACCGCGTTTCAGGCGTATTGAAAGAAAACGAGTCAAACAAAACTCCTGGCTGAGCATCGCTGGGTGGAAAAAATAAAACCAATAATAAACCAAACCGCTGGTAGCAGAGAAAATGCAGCTATTTAAAGTTCATCTGCATTTTGTTCATTGTAGTGTCAGATTTAAAGTGAAATCTGCTTTTTCGTTTAACGGCCGAACTGACCGGTGTTGAAGTCGATACGTCATGTTGATGTTTCACAATAAAATACAGCAGCACATAGAAACAACACTAAATACAGTCAGATTGAATATGATGATGAAAATCAACCGGATCCACCAAGATTTTACATCATCGACTTCCTGCCTGAACGATTCCACCTGCTGATACACCTGAGGGTGGATAGATAGATAGATACTAGATAGATAGATACTAGATAGATAGATAAATACTAGACGGATAGATAGATAAATAGATACTGGACAGATAGATACTAGATAGATAGATAGATAGATACTAGATAGATAAATAGATACTGGACAGATAGATACTAGATAGATAGATAGATAGATAGATAGATAGATAGATAGATAGATAGATACTGAACAGATAGATACTAGATAGATAGATAGATAGATAGATACTAGATAGATAGATAAATACTAGATAGATAAATACGGAATAATTCCGCCTGCTTCGATTGATGCGGTCGCAACGCGGGCAGCGGGAAAAAAAACCCACCCGTGTGTTTCTCCAGAGCGGCTTTAGTCGTTGGTTTCACGCCTGCACCGCCCCCTGGTGGTGTGAACTTGCACACTGACTTTAAGGGACCGCTGCGGAGCTGTGAACGCCCCGCAGATGCTTTCGGTGTGAATTGGGGGTTAGCGTGTTACATCGGCGAAACCAAACCAGGAGGGGGCGCTGCAGGGAAGGCAGGCCTGCCTGCGTCGCCGCCATGATGCGTTCACACAATGTTAGTTCCCCCCCCCCCGCACGACAGTCAAGTCAAAGAGAAGAAAACGCAGTGTGAGCATTGTGGGTAATTGCGCCTTCCCACAGAAGCGGGTTTGGACCAATCAGAGCAGAGCACATCACGCCATGCTCAGACTCAACCTGCAGGGTGGGGAGAAGACGTCGGGCTCCTCGGCCCGCTCCACCTTCTGAGGCGTGCTGGTGGGTGTGGGAGGGGGACAGGAAGTGAAGGAGGAAGCAGCAGGAAGTGTGTGTGTGTGGGTGCGTGTGTGGTGGGCGGAGCCTCACCTGAGGCGCCGCCTCTGAGGCATCTGCTGCTCCAGGTCCCTCTGCTGGCGCTCCTCCCTCGTCATCCCCTTGTAGTTGGAGGTGAGGCCGAAGATGGGCCGCGACCACTCGTCTGAGAGTCACACACACACACACACAGAGTCAGAGAGGGACGGGGCTAGTTGGCTGAGTGGGCGGGGCCAGGTGGCGAGTGGGCAGGGCCTCACTGATGAGCTTGAGCGCCAGGTCCTTGTTGCTGCGCGACTCTTTGGGGTGTTTGTAGAGGAACATGACGGCCCGGCCGATGCCGCTGTGCTTCAGGGTCTCCTGGCTCACGCTGGGCAGCTGCACACACACACACACACACACACACACACACACACACACACACACACACACACACACACACACACACACACACACACACACACACACACACACACACACACACACACACACACACACACACACACACACACACACAGTCAGCACCTGGTTCTGCTCCCTCCCTCTGACTCCTCCCCGCTCCCTCTGACCTCCATGAGGATCCGCAGCAGCTCCTCTCTGATCCTCAGGGCCGGCAGAGACTTGTCGGGCAGCGGGCTGATCCACTCCCTGATGGCCGTCATCACGCCGCTGTCGATGAACGTCTCCTTCAGGTCCTGCCTGAGGGACACGGGGGGGGGGTCAGAGCAGCCTGCAGCGCCCCCCACTGGTGGAAAAACAAAGTCCAGGACAGCTTACTTCTTGAGGTGCATGACGACGTGCGGCAGCAGGGTCAGTTTCTTCAGCGCCGGCTTCTTGGCTGCGTTCAGCGTCCGGTCCTCCTGTGGAGGGGGCAGGGCAGACAGTCAGCTTCGGAGTGGGGTGGGAGGGTGCGGTGTTCAGGGGGGAGGGGGGGGGGGGTCCTGACCTCGGCGGCCTCGGTCATCTTGGTGATCATGGCGCTGACCACGTCGTCGGCGTCGCTGATGAAGGTCCCTCCGTCACGGTGCCTCCTCTTCTTGCTGCTCATGGCCTTCTTCTTGGCCAGCATGATGTCAAAGTCCGACATGAAGCTGGTGCTGCTCACACACAGAGAGAGAGAGAGAGAGAGAGAGAGAGAGAGAGAGAGAGAGAGAGAGTCAGTGCTACGACCTTTGACCCTTGACCCCTGGTGGCGCTGGTGGTGCTGCTCACTCCTGCCCGCCGTGGCCGACGCCCTCGTCCGAGTCGGAGTCGTCCTGCTGAGGCCTCTGCGGCGGCCGCGACTCCTTCCTGTCGGCGTCCAGGTCCTCCTGGTTGAAGCCCTGAGGGGGGACAGGGGGGAGGGGAGCGGAGTCTGTTTAGAGCGGGGGAGAGGGAGCGGGGGTGTGGGGTGGAGAAAGAGGTGGAGACCACCCCGGTGCTCACCGTGAACTCCTCCTCCTCCTCGTCTCCAGACTCTCCGAAGATGTCGGCGATCATCTGCCTGCAGCAGGCGGACGAACCAATCAGAAGAGAGAGACAGTGGGAGGGGCCAATCAGAGAGGAGAATATGGAAAAAAAACAAATGTGGTTTGTTCACACTGTTACACCACATCAGTGGCCACCAGGGGGCCTCCTGGTGGAGGGGACCAACGGGTTGCCCCCTGGTGGAGGTGGCACTGGGGGGCCTCCTGGTGGAGGTGACTCACTCCTCCTGGTTGTCGTCTCCAGAGTCGCTGTCGCTGCCAAACAGCGCCTTCTCGTCCTTCTTCCCCGCCGCCTCTCCCTCCGCCGCTGTCGCGTCGCCGTCCTCGCTGCCGCTGTCGGAGCCGAGCTCCCTCAGCTTGGCCGCCAGGCTGCGGTCGGGACCTGGACCACTGGCGCCACCGTCGTCGTCTGAGTTGTCGTCGTCGTCCGAAACCGCCCGACTGCGCTTCACAGCTGGGGGGAGGGGCAGAGACAGGTAGGGTGAAGGCCACGCCCCAAACTGCAGCAGGCCACGCCCCCAGAATGAGACGGGAGGGGCTCACCTGGTGTGTCGGCCGCCTCCTCGTCCTCGCTGTCTGACAGGATGGCCTTCTTCCTCTTCACTGCACAAACAAGCAAGCAATCAATCAGCTTCAGTTGTTAGCCCCCCCCCGCTGTAGTTGCTAGCCCCCAGCTGTAGTTGCTAGCCGCCAGCTCCTCCTTCCTACCTGGCGTCTCATCTTCGCTGTCCTTTGCCTCCTCCTCCTCCTGACGCTCCTCCTTTCTTGCCGGGGTCTTCCTCCTCCCCTCTTCCTCCTCGTCCTCGCTGTCAGACTGCATCACTGCCTTCCACTTCCCTCCCCCTGCCTCTGGCTCCTCCCCCTTCTCCCCCTCCTCCTCATCTTCTGAGTCCAGCTCTGTCCTCTTGCGTCTCGCCGTCGTCTCTCTGTCAGAGTCGCTGTCGGCGTTGGCAACCACCGCCGCCGTTCCTTTGGCGTCCTCGTTGTCAGAATCCGTGTCAGCAGCCGCTCTGGCCCCGCCCTCCACGTCTGAGCTGCTCCCCCTCCGATTGGAGGGTGGCGACCGCCCCGCCCCCTCACCCTCCTCCTCCTCTGCGTCTGGGGTTCTGGCTTTGACCCGTGGCTCGTCCTCGTCCTCGCTGTGGGCTGGGCCGGGAGCCTCGTCCTCAGAGTCGCTCCGCCCTCTGCGACCCTCCGCCTCCGAGTCGCTGTCGGCCGCGCCCCCCCCGCTGGTCTCCATGGCGTCGTCAGCGTCTCCCTGGTGACTGCCCTCGTCCTGCCGAGACAGCCGCCCACTTCCAGTGAGACTTGAACTCTCACCCCCTCGTTCACACCAACAGCGTCTGCAGCGCGGCCATCACAGTAAGTGTGCCTGTCCTCACCACCACCATGGGGCGGTGCGGGCGCCCGGCTGCTTTTCAGAAGTGCGCTGAAATGAGTTGCTATTCTATTTTTCACGCTTCACACGTGGCAATGTCATCAATCATTGCAGGTAGAGTCGTTCAGAGTCTGTCTATCTGTCTATCTATCTATCCATCCATCCATCCATCTATCCATCTGTCTATCTAGTCTCAGATGTATCAGCAGGTACATTTGTTCAGTATCTATATATCTAGTATCTATCCATCTATGTATCTAGAATCTATCTATACTTGGATGGAAATATCACTTTTATTTTGTGAAAGACTAATGGAAACACAGCGACAGTCAGACTAAAGGAAATTATTTGGTTTTCTCGACGAGTTCCAATCGCGTTGTCCAGGCGTCTCAATCGGAGTTCTCCAACTCTGGACTAATGCGTTTACATGCACTTCAGTTGTCCAGTCATCGTCGAACTGAAGGCAATAATTGGGTTTTCTCCGGTATCATGTGAACATGGTGACTGATTGACTGACCTCGGAGCGACGACCTCCCTCACTCAGCGCCTCTTCCTCGGAACCGCGGTGTTCGTCCTGGACTGGGGTGCCACTGCCATCATCTATCCCAAACACAAACACACACGAAGAGAGGGAGATAGCAGCCACGTGACAGTTAGCACCA
The DNA here is from genome assembly GCF_046127955.1 of Nelusetta ayraudi. Classification (NCBI taxonomy): domain Eukaryota; kingdom Metazoa; phylum Chordata; class Actinopteri; order Tetraodontiformes; family Monacanthidae; genus Nelusetta; species Nelusetta ayraudi. The sequence goes on from NW_027466224.1 coordinate 788,709, forward strand.
GCCAATAGAGACGTGGTCGGTTCCCATGGAAACGACTCCTGCTCCTGTTCACAGTGATGCTGATGATGTGCAGAACATCGCCGTGTTACACGCGGGCACTGATGCTCCGCTACTGAACCTCCACATCACTGCCAACAATGCTACAGGGAAACGTTAGAATGGTCCCTGTGGTCCATTCTAACAGTGCTCGGCTGTTTTGACTGCAGCACTCCAGGGTGAGCGGTGATTGATTTATCTTTGTGTGTTGTGAAGTTGACTTGCCACTAAAGATTGTCAGTGGCCACGATCCGGACTAAGTCAGACACTTAACATTAAACCACAACGGTGCCAATCACCTGCCAATCAGCGACTGATGACCAGTCATGACCTGATCGAAGACGTCATGCCTGAATATATACACTTTGATCTACACGTTAACGCCGTTAGCCCAGGCTAACTAGGAGTGGAGCTAACGCTGAGAGCACAACAATTTTCCCTTTTCTATCACTTTCGTTTTTTTCAGTTTCGCTCCTGCTCTGAACTCATTAGTTGGCACAAAGCGACTGTTTCCATGGACTCGTCGGTGTCTTTACACACTGTGTTGCTGATGTAAACACTGACGATTAAAGCCAGCCGAATGTTAGCAGGAGGGTTAGCTCGCTGGCGAGCCGAACAGGAAACAAAAGCAGAGCGACGGTTCGGTACCGGAGCGGTTCCCGGACAGGAATTCGTCCTCTTCTCCTTCCATCTGTGGCAGACGGACGGTTCCCCTCTGACAGCTGGTCCCGGACCGGTTCTGTTCTCTCTGTCTCGGTCGTAAATCGTCAAAAGCCGCGAAAGAGCGCCGCACAGCAGCAGATGCTAATCTCAGCACTGCAACCAAAATGGTATGCCTCTTTAACATATACGCATGCGTGCCGTCGCCCTCTGGTGACGCACTTGTTTTCGTCTCCTTTCTTCTTCGTCTGGTTTTTATGAGGCTCGCCCAAAAGACCCACGGACTACAAAACTCTTGTTTGAATTTGACGGGAAACTCAGGTTTAGGCGAGTCGACGACTGTCGTCCTGTACAGGTTCTGTTCGGTTCGTTACGGAAGATGCCTGCTGAGTCTTTGATATTATCAAACTAGAAGACTAAGGCGTGAGTGCTGACCCCTGCTGTTGCCATCGTGTCTGGGCCGATAGTCACGGAAATATGCTTCTTCTTCTTCTTCTTCTTCTTCTTTTTAATCATTATTATAATTTATTAGTTGAAGCACAACATACATTAACATAAAGTAACACAAGATAAAATATAAAACACACCACAAATAATGGAGGAATAACGTGACCCCCCCCCCCCAAAAAAAAAAAAAAAAAAAAAAAAAATGGAATTCAACGCACTACGTCATAGACGGGCGACGCTGAGTCCGGAGGAAGACGCGTGTTGAGCCCGTGGTGGTACGAAGTTTCTGTTTGGCTTCCTCAAAGTTCGGCGCGATGGGAGACAGCAGTCGGCTGTGTTCGGTGTGGCTCGGTTCCGAGACCGGTATCCTGAAGGGGGTCAGCGTGGCCCGGAAACAGGCCTTCAACTTCTGCAACACGAGCCAGCTGAGCCGCGACCAGGAGGTCCGGGTGCTGAGCTGGGGCGACCCGGCGGAGAGCGAGCTGCTGCTGGGCGCCGTGGACGGAACCGTCCGAACTTTCAGCACCGACAAGGGCGTGTTCACCGACAGCCGGCGCTGCGGGGAGCCGGAGGAGGGCTGCTTCGCCGGGCTGGCGGCGCTGAGCGATTCGTCGCTGGTCACCTGCGTGGAGCGCGGGGCAGTGCGGGTGTGGAGGGAGGACAGCCGCGGCCCGGTGGCGGAGCTCGACGCCGGCAAGAACGTGTGTAGGATGCGGCAGAGCCCGCTGCAGCGCCACCGCGTGGCCACCGGTGGCAAGGAGAACGGCCTGAAGATTTGGGACCTGGAGCGGCCAGAGCGGCCCCTCTTCACCGCCAAGAACCTACGGGACGACTGGCTGGACCTGCGGCGGCCGCACTGGGTGAAGGACATGGCCTTCATCCCCGACTCGGAACGGGTGGTAACGTGCACAGGTTACCACCAGGTAGGTGGATTGAGAACTTCCTCTTTTCTTTTTCTTTTTTTAATGAATATATCGAATATAAAGACAGACAGACACGTTCAGTGATGTAAGATTTCCTCTCGAACCTTGTTGTATGGAAGGAAATATGGATATCCATATTTTCTCCAGTGCCGAAGTCTTTGGCACCCCCCTGTGATCACGCTGGGAACTGCTGCCACATTTTTGACACCACAGTGACATCACTTCCTGTCCCCGCCCCCCCCCACAGGTGCACGTCTTCGACCCGTCCACCCCGCAGCGCCGTCCCGTCCTGGAGCTGCAGTTCGGCGAACACCCGCTGACGGCCATGTCGCTGCCCGCTGGCGGCCACACGGTGGCAGTAGGGAATACCCAGGGCCAGATCGCCCTGCTGGACCTGAGGAAGGGCGGCGTGGTGTGCGGCTGCCTGAAGGGGCTGTCGGGCGGCGTGCGAGGCCTGCAGTGCCACGCCTCGCAGCCCCTGGTGGCCTCCTGCGGCCTGGACCGCTTCCTCCGCATCCACAGCCTGGAGGACCGTCAGCTGGTGCACAAGGTCTACCTCAAGTCCCGCCTCAACTGCCTGCTGCTGGCCACTGCGCCCCTGGAGGAGGTGGGGCGCTGGGCGGCGGCAGTGGGCGGGGCCCAGGAGGTAAAGGAGGAGGACGAGCTGAGTGGCGACGAGGTCTGGGACAACATGGACCAGGTGGAGGAGACGGCAAAGAGGAAGACGAGCGAAGAAGCAGAGGGACAGAAGAAGAAGAAGAAGAAGAAAAAAACGACGACGACGACGGAGTGAGAGGCGTTCATGGTGTGGCCTCAGTGTGGGACATTTGGGCTGCAGTCAGTTGGACACTTCTGAACCTCCGGTGTAAATACAAGTCGTGTGATTTATTTTCTGTTGTGTTTTTCGACCAGCTGGTGAGCAGCATTGGTCGTGATGTCACATGAACATCCAGATCTCCTGGAGGTGTGAATGATGATGTAACATCCTGGTGTTGAATAAAGCCTCCTTCATTTACAGACGTCTTCCTTTGAGTTGTTCCTAAGGACCTCCACCAGAGGACCTTCTCCGGAGGACCTACAGCATAGGAACTTATCCTGAGGACCTCCTCCAGAGGACCTCTTCCAGAGGTCTTACTTCTGAGGACCTCCATGAGAGGACCTCCACCAGAGGTTGGACCGGTCTCCTGAGTTCCAGGTTCTTCAGGAGAAAGACAAACATATTGTGCTGCCTCATCCACTCTGGTCTCCAGTCAGACCTCCAGCTCACCAGATGAGGGGAAAACTCCTCCCAGGATGAAGGTCTAAAGAAGACCACAGTGTGCTGTGTAAACAGGATCTGTCTCAGTAGCCTGATGTCCTGCAGGAGGAGATGAAGGTTGAAGACAGACAAAAAGAAATCATCAGTTGTCCCCCTCGTTCTTTTCTGCTCAATATTCTGTTGTGCATTTACATTTTTAACAATATTGATGAATAATATTTACTTTAACAGTATTCACTACAGCACTGTAGGGTATTTTATATTTTGTATTATGTTTTATAATGATGCATATGTTATAAAATGTATGGTTTTAATTCCAAATAAAATAAAAACAACAAGGTCCTGTCCATCGTGACTGCGCCCCCCACAAGAGGGCGGAGCTTCAGTGTCAGCTAATCAGAACAGGAGTTCTGTTCTCAATCTGATGTGGATCTTTTCATTTTCAACACGGCCGTGACGTCAGACAAGGCTGAACTTTGTGTGTCAGACAACAGTCCCGCTGTTTCCTCACTAACAAACAGGGAGGGCTGACTGCGGACTCTGATTGGTCGACGCTGACTCCCTCTCACTGGTCCCGCCCACCTGAGAGGAATCCAGGAAAAAGAGTGAAAAGGGGAAACAAACAAACAAGGCAGCGAAGAAGTAGAAGAAGTGGTGGTGGTGGTGGTGGTGCTGTTGTTCGTCGGGGCGCAGCGGCAACGGCAGGCCGACCTCGGAGCTCCTTCTGCGGAGGGAAGGAGGTCGCCATGGCCGCGGCAGCCCGCCGGAGCCCGGACGGCTGGAAGCGGGACATCGTCCGGCAGCTGGAGCGTCGGGACCGGAACCAGCACGCCATGTTCCGGGATTTCATCCGCTTCTGTACGACACGACACGCAAGTAGAGCCGAACCGAACCTCTGTCGGCCGAACTCCATTCAAACTAAGTTACCGGAAGCACAGCGGCTTCGGAGCTCGGTGCTCTCCCGAGCTCCGAAGCCGCTGCTGCTGGAAGGTTTAAACGGGGTTCGGTCCCCAGGGAGGGTCAGAACTGAGAGTCACGTGTTCAGAACTGACTGGCATTTTGGAGTAGAGTGGGTGGGCGGGTGGTTACAAACAGGAAGTTCGTACATCACTGAAGTTCAACTTCCTGTTTGGGCTGACTCACTTCTTGTTGACTGATGGCACATTGACCCAGAACCAGAAGCACCTTTAAGGGCCAGTGGGGCACCAGAAGCTGGTTCTGGTCTAGGTTCTGGTGCTGGTGCTGGTCCTGGTTCTGGTCCAGTCAGTGACTGATGCTGTCCCCTCAGACTCGGAGCTGCTGGAGAGAACCAGTCTGACCACAGGGATCCTGAGCTGCTCCAGCAGGTGGGTGGTCAGCTGACAGGAAGTGCTGTGGCTGCTGCTGCTGCTGAGGAGGTGTTTGTTTTGTGTGTCTAGGCGTCCCTCCTGTGACGGTGCCTCCATCCCGTCTCTGCGCACGGCGACAGGACAGGTAGGCAACATACATACACACACATTCATTCTCTCTCTCTCTCTCTCTCTCTCTCTCTCTCTCTCTCTCTCTCTCTCTCTCTCTCTCTCTCTCTCTCTCTCTCTCACACACACACACACACACACACACACACACACACACACACACACTGCTTCCTGTCACTGCACTGGTGTCTCCCTAGTTGGCGTGCCGGGTCTTGGAGCTGCAGCAGCAGATTGAAATCAAGGAATGTGAGGTGGAGCAGCAGCATGCCAGGTGAGCGACACACCTGAGCTGCCTCAACCTGTCTGCTTACCTGTGGAGCGAGGCCACGCCCCTTATACCATCTGACCCCTCCGCAGGCTGCTGCAGGACCAGCAGCAGCTGCTGGGTGTGCTTGACGCTCGGCGGGTGCTGCAGGAGCGGGTGGAGCAGGTGCGGGGGAAGAACGGGGCCTTGAAGATGGAGTATGACGCCATGCTGGAGCTCCAGCGGGAGGCGGAGTCAGGACTCAGAGAGGAGAAAATTCGAGGAGGACACCTGCTGGACGAAATGATCTACCTGAAGAAGCACGCCGCCGCACGCATGAACAGCCGCAACGAGCGCAAGTCCAGGTACCTGAAGGCACCACACGCACCTGTTCACTCAGGTACCTGAAGGCACCGCACGCACCTGTTCATTCAGGTACCTGAGGGAACAAACCGGCTATTATCTCAGGTACCTGAAGGCACCACATGCACCTGTTCACTCAGGTACCTGAAGGCACCACATGCACCTGTTCATTCAGGTACCTGAGGGCACAAACCGGCTATTATCTCAGGTACCTGAAGGCACCACATGCACCTGTTCACTCAGGTACCTGAAGGCACCACATGCACCTGTTCACTCAGGTACCTGAGGGAACAAAACGGCTATTATCTCAGGTACCTGAAGGCACCGTGTGTACCTGTCCTGCTAATGGGGTGTGTTTCCTCAGGGCTCGGGAGGTGCAGCTGGCAGAGGTCAGAGTGGACAGGTGAGTCGTCCCCTCCCCTGCCGAGTGTCTGACTGAGTTCACTGCTGGAGAAGAATTCTCTCGTCTTTCTGCAGCCCCTCCAGCGCTCCAACCTCAAGGTGTCCGTCTCCCAAGAGCAGGGAGGACCGTGACGCAGTGAGGCACAACCACCCCCGTCTCTTCAGGTCAGCACACACACACGCACACACACACACACACACACACACACGGTGTGACATCACAGTCGCTTTCTGTCGCCAGGTCGTCATCGGCGACCTCGCCGAGGATCCTGGCCTCCATCAAAGGGCTGTTTGAGTGAGTTCTCTCCTCTTGATATTGGGGAGGTGTGTGTGTGTTCGTGTATATGTGGAGGTCATGTGACCCTTTGTGATGTCAGTAGGAGAAGGTGTGTCCACTCTGGCCTGGACGAAGACTTGGCGTGTCCTGCGGGGATGTGCGTGTCAGCCAAGGTCCCGGTCAGAGCTCTGCAGATTCTGGTACTGGACCCGTCAGTCACAGTGACAGTACAGGAAGTCCCGCCTCTCCACTCTGCACTAACCCATCTGTCATTTCTTGCTGTGTGCGTCTGCCAGGAGGCCCACGAGCAAGGCATCAACGCCGTCAAGTTCAGCGCCACCTCCGACCTGCTGGCCACCGGGGGGACGGACCGGGTGGTGAAGCTGTGGGACGTCCGGGCAGGTAGCTTCGCCTTCCTCCTGTCACATGATGCTGTCACATGACCCCGCCTTCTGACCCCTGGTCGGTGACCTCCTCGCCAGGCTCGCTGACTCACAGAGCCACTCTGACGGGCAGCACGGAGGGCATCACCTGCGTGGACTTCAGCACCATGGTGAGACGTTTGGTTCGGCTTGGTTCCGGGGTGGGCGGGGCTTGGCTCAGGTCACGTGACCGCTCCGGTTTGTTGTGTTCAGGCCGGCTGGGTCCTCGCCGCCTCCTACGACAAGTCGGCCCAGCTGTGGCAGCACGACGAGTCTGTTCCCAAGGTAATGGCAAAGCACGGACTGCACGAAAACAAACATGTCAGCAGGGGGCAGCGTTGTGCTGGGGGGCCGGTGTGGTTCGTCTGACACAGAGAGCAAGAGGAAGAAAGTATTTTTAAGTTGTTGGTTTTTCTATTTACCTGCATCACAATGAAACATTGACTCACCTGTGTCCCACCTGTGTCTCCCCCTGTGTCCCACCTGTGTCCCCCCTGTGTCCCTCCTGTGTCAGCTGACTCTCACAGGTCACCTCCGGAAGGTGACGGCAGCCAGGTTCACCTCCGGTCCTCACCAGGTGGTGACAGGCAGCGCAGACAAAACCATCAGACAGTGGGACGTCCAGAGAGCTGCCTGTCAGTCATCAGCACCTGACCTCTGACCTCTGACTGACACCTGCCCTTTTATAAATATCAGTCCTCTGATCGATACCTCTACAATAATTGATACCTGTCCCCTGACTGATACCTGTGCTTTGATCAATACCTGTACAGTTATCCATACCTGACCTTTGATTGATGCCTATCTTCTGACTGATTTTCTGACTGACCCCTGACCTCAAGACTGATAGCTGCCCTCTGACTGACCCCCGATCGCTAGCTGTCCTCTGATATCTGACCTCTGACTGACCCCTGACCTCTGATCGATACCCGTCCTCTAACTGATAGCTGACCTCTGACTGACCCTCTGACCTCTGACTGACCCCTGACCTCCGATCGATACCTGTCTTCTGACTGACACCTGTCTTCTAATCCATACATGACCTCTCATCAATACCTGACCTCTGATCGATAGCTGTCCTCTGACTGACCCCCCTGACCTCTGGCTGACCCCTGACCTCTGACCACCTCACCCCCCATCCAGGTGTACAGGTAGTGGAGGTGGCCTCGTCCTGCAGCGACCTGGTCTGCTGTGAGAGCTGCATCATCAGTGGCCACTACGACGGCGCCATCAGGGTCTGGGACGGCAGGTAGCCACTCCCCCTGCTGGCTCAAGCACCTCCCTCCACTACGATTGGTCCACTGAGCCAGGTGTTTGCTGCCCTGCAGGACGGTGGGCTGCGTGCTTGAGCTGCCGGGCCAGGAGAAGGTGACGTCACTGGCTGTCAGCCCCGACCGGCGCCAGCTGCTCAGCTGCTGCCGCCATGACTGCCTGCAGCTCTTCGACCTGCGGGGGCGGAGCCACGAGCACCGCGTCTTCAGGTAAGAGAACACACACCCACCAATCTTTGTCGGGGTTCAAAGGTCACAGCCGTGTTGTTTTTTTTGTCTCTGCGCCAGAGCCGACGGCTTCAAGTGCGGCAGCGACAGCACCAAGGCCGTGTTCAGGTGAGTCCACCCCTCCCTGGCCCCGCCCACCTGGCCCACAGGATGCTAACGTTGCTAATACCCTCTTTGCCCGCTCAGCCCGGACGGCTGCTTCCTGGCCGCCGGGTCGGCCGACGCCGCCGTGTACATCTGGAACTTGTTCACGGGCAAGCTGGAGACCCGCCTCCCGGACAAGCACAGGTGAGGCTGCGCCTGATCAACGGCCCTGCCTCCTGATTGGACGGCCCGCCGCCACTCTTCTGTTCTGTCCTCCCCCTCAGTTCGTCCATCAGCGCCGTCTCCTGGTCGTCGTCGGGGGAGTACGTGGTCAGCGTGGACAAGAGCCGGCTGGCCGTCCTCTGGAGCGGCTTCTGACTTTCTGACCCTGCCCCCGTTGCCATGGCAACAGGAGGGTTCGCCTGCGTCCGATTGGCTAGATTTTAGGATATTTATTGTAATGGAAAATAAGGGATTTAAAGTTGTTTAAACATTATTAAACATGATGACAGTAAAAGGTGTGTGTGTGTGTGCGTGTGTGCGCGTGCGTGTGTGTGAGAGACACCTGCTGGCTGCAAGGCTACAGGAAGCAGCTGCTGCCTCTGACCGCACTGACCTCCGTTACACCACCAGCCATCAGTCACACACACACGGCTGCTCTACAGCACCACCATCAGCAGCACACACCTCCATTAGTTCACTTACTTGAGGTGTGTGTGTGTGTGTGTGTGTGTGTGTGTGTGTGTGTGTGTGTGTGTGTGTGTGTGTGTGTGTGTGTGTGTGTGTGTGTGTGTGTGTGTGTGTGTGTGTGTGTGTGTGTGAGAAATGTTGACTTTGTGTCTCCCTGAGTTCTGATCTGATTCCATCACAACTGAAGAGAAGAAAAACAGATCCACACACACACTGTCTGTTGCAGACTACAGGTGAACTGTTCAATCGTAGGCCTGCAGGCCAAATTTGGCAGTGTCTTTATGTTTGGCCCGTGAGGCCAATACACACCCACTACTAGAGCTGCTGCTTATTATACAGCACATGTAACTGCTAACACTACAACTCCCAGAATGCTCAGCTGGTGTTCTGGCGGATCAGTCAGGACAAGATGGTTATCGAATCACTATTTTATTTTTTACATTTATTATTATCAGCCCATGAAAAAGTGACATCTCTGATCACAGCTGATTGGTCGCTGATCACAGGTGCTCACAGCTGATTGGTCCAGGACTCTGACCTCTGCAGCTCCAGTCTGAGTTGTCGGAGGTCAGAGTCCAGCTGAGACGTGACGCTTGCGCGGCCAAATATACCCCCGGCCTCCAGGGGGCGCAGCTGTTCACACGTCTCACCGCTAATGAGTCTGACTCTGACAGGGAGTTGGGGGGGTGGGGAGAATGGGGAGGGGCGTGGGGGGGTGGAGTCTGGAGGAGGAAGAGGCGAGTTTCCCTCCTGCTGAGGAGAAACTGACAGGACGACCACTTCCTGAGCGAGTGAGTGAGCGAGAGAGGGAGAGAGAGAGAGAGAGAGAGACATCCTTGCAGTTTCCACGGTGACGGCATTCCCCCGCCTCCCTCGCCCTCTCCGCTCTCTCTCTCCTCCTCCTCCTCCTCTTCCTCCTCCATCAGCCTCTCTGTCTGGCTGCTGTCGACTGCTCAGCATCGTCAGGATGGTGGACAAAGGAACCAGGTGGGTTCTACTGTGTGTGTGTGTGTGTGTGTGCGTGTGCGTGTGCGTGAACGAGAGAGAGAGCGAGAGAGAGCGAGCGAGAGAGTCTTCGTGTGTTTTCTACCGATGCCCCTTTGTTTCCGTCACATCGTTCTGCCGCTGTCGATTCCTCACAGAACCTCTGACAGCACAACAGACTGTGTGTGTGTGTGTGTGTGTGTGTGTGTGTGTGTGTGTGTGTGTGCGTGTGGGGGTGTGTGGGTGCAAGTGCATGCGTGTTGGTGTAGCATTACATAACATTCTGTCTGAATTTCCAGCAGTTTGATGTGTGTGTGTGTGTGTGTGTGCGTGCGTGGGCATGTGTTACAGCGTGTGTGTGTGTGTGTGTTATGCAGCTGTTGTGTCAGTGGCTTTTATTTTGATAGCATCTCCACGCAGGAAGTAGGGAGGGGCAGGGAGGCGTGTCTCTAGGATACTAATCAGTGACTTCCGTCACCCTAACGACCAATCAGCATGCAGCTCACAGGTCACATGATCAGCCGGTCCATGAACCAGAACCAGGACTTTCAGCTGGACTGTGATGACTGGTGGGCGAAGACGAACACACACCTGGGGACAGGGTTAGGCCCTCCCACCAGGTGACAGGAAGTGAGCAGCTGACAGGAAGTGCTAATTGTTTCTTCTGCCCACCCACCACCAGGTGTCAGCAGCAGAGTTCCGTCGTTGCCTCGTCCGCTAACTTCCCGTTTCGGCGGCTAACGTCGCTAACTGACGCCCGTCGACTCGGTTCTGGTTCTGTCGTTGGACTCTGTGGGTGATGCAGGCGGTTGCAATGGGCAACAAATCTGCAGGTCGTCACGACGTCTCAACTTGTGGCTGAGGGCGATGTCGAGTCGCACAGGAGCCCTACTGACAACAGTTGTTACAAACAACACTTTGTTGTTGCTAACCGGTTAGCAACCAGGCTAACCAATTAGCGTGGACGGAGCTAATCGGCTTCTGCTGTTTTCAGATCCTCCCAACTTTCGTACTTTCGGTTGCATCTTCACGTCAACATTGCTCTCAGTTCCTGCGTGCGCTTCCACCACACAGCCGGCCCAACTCACTGTGTGTGTGTGTGTGTGTGTGTGTATGTGTATGCACGTGTGTGCATGTGTATGCGTGTGCTGGCACTGTGAGCCCAGTGTGTATGTGTGGAGAATATTAATGACGCTGCTGAGCACTCACTCACACACACACACACACACACACATACGGTGCGGTTGCAGGTCTTCATGAAGAGGCCCCGTTAATACGGGCAGGAAGTGCCCCTCCCCTGACAGGAAATAGACCCCGTGACTGCTTCTAAAAGGTTTCTCTCCACCAGGCTGCGACAGTGGCGGCCCCCTGGTGGTGGTCTGACAAAAGGGTAAATGGACTGCGCTTATATCCCACTTTTCCAGCACCTTCACTGTCCCCCACTTCAGCATGTGGACGGTTGGAGGCGGGATTTGAACCGCCAACCCTTCGATTATCAATTGGCAGGCCACTCTACCAGCTGGGCCACAGCTGCCCCAACCCATGGCAGGTCACACCCCACCGCACTCCTCCCCTCTGACTAGAGGCACCGTGTCACTTCCTGTTTGACGTGTCGACTCTGGCGCGCCTCTTGCTAGTTTGGAAATGTTGGCAGGACTGTTAACGCTAATGTTAGCACGTTAGCGAGCCAGTGAATTGGGTATGATATCAGTGCGAATGTCAGTCTGGCTGTCACTTCTTTGGATCAGAACCAGACTGACCGAGTCATGGCTTCATTCATTTCAGATTTTTACGCATCATTCAACACATCAACATCAACAACAACAACAGTTTAAACAGACTAGTGGGCCAGTGCTGCTCTCACCACGTGGCGGCGATCAGGTGTCGGCGCCATCTGCTGGCCGCGCGCCGAGGGAGTCTTCAGGCTGACACACAGTAGGCAGCTATTGATTGGTCCCATCGATCTGATCTAGGCAGCTTCCCAGCCTCAACCTTCAAATGTAAAACAGAGAACAACACAAACAGCTGTGTGTGTGTGTGTGTGTGTGGCGGGAGGCTCAGTTAGTAGCATCGATCTGATTGTCTCTGCTCGTTACCCATGCTAATGCTATCATTAGTATAGCTAACGTGCTAAGAGTGCTATCCGTCAGTGTTCCCGGCCATCCCGTTTTCTGACCTGGACTCGATCGACCAATCTGTCGTCGGTTTCACAACTCGGAACTGCCGATAGCCTATTAGTGAACTGACCTTTGACCTTTGACCTTTCCGTAGCTCTGGATCCATTTCTCTCAGATACGTGAGGAAGGTGTTGTGATGTGTGTCTGAGTAAGGGGATGGAGACGCTCCCAGGAGCTCCTGGAAAAAAAAACTGCTGATTGATGAACATTCGTCCAGGCTGAGAGCTAATAGCTAATGGAGCTAATGGAGGCTAATTTATGAGCCCAGTGATGTCCGAGAGCATTAGAGAGACAGGAAGCTGTTGGAGACCCAGAGCAACTTCACTGAGTCAGACTGGAGGGGGGGGGATGATGATGATGATGATGATGATGATGATGATGATGATGATGATGTGGAGATGGAGATGGAGATGATGATGATGATGATGATGATGTGATTATGAGAGGATGAGATGATGATGATGATGATGATGATGTTGTTGATTCAACAAGTAGAATTTCAGTCACAACACCTCATTTTCTTTCAGAGTGTTCAAGAAAGCCAGTCCCAATGGAAAGGTGAGTTCGCATACACACTCACACTCACACACACACACAGCACCAGGGGAAACCAGCAGATGTTTCAAACTGAGCCCAGCACTCAGGTGTGTGTTGGGGGGTGGGGGGTCTGCTGCCGGCGTCCTCTCTGATTGGCCGTGCTCCGCCCCCAGCTGACCGTCTACCTGGGGAAGCGGGACTTTGTGGACCATGTGGACCTGGTGGAGCCTGTTGGTGAGCCGTCGTCTGAAGGCCCCGCCCTCTCCCTCCCTCCTTCTCTCCTTCTCTCCCTCCTTCCTTCCTTCCCACCCTCCTCCCACTCCCTCCCCCCTCCCTAAACACTTCCTGTCTCCCTCCTGCAGATGGCGTCGTCCTCATCGACCCCGACTACCTGAAGGAGAGGAAAGGTGAGTTTCCTCCAATCAGACTTCCATCAGACAGCAGCAGCAGGTTCCACTAGCCCCGCCCCCCTCACCCGGCCCCTCCTTTCCAACCAGTGTTCGTCACACTGACCTGCGCCTTCCGCTACGGTCGTGAGGACCTGGACGTCCTTGGTCTGACCTTCAGGAAGGACCTGTTTGTGGCCAACATCCAGGTCTTCCCTCCGCCGCCGCTCGAGGAAGAGGAGGAGAAGAAGAAGAGTCTGACTCGTCTCCAGGAGCGGCTCATCAAGAAGCTGGGAGGCCACGCCCACCCCTTCACCTTCCAGGTAGCCCGAGTAGCTCCAGAACCAACTAGAACCACCAAGAACAGGGGTGTCCAAACCTTTTTAAATTGGAGAAAAAAAATGTAGTTACTTTGCCTAGAACCACCACCAGAACCTCCACCCAGAGCCACCCATGGACCGCCCTAGACCAGGGCTGGGAAAACTTTGAAACTTTGAAAAGCTAGAGGGGCAACAATGGGTTCTAGTAAAATGTGACAGGAGCAGCAGCAGATGGATGGAGTGATTTGGTGAACCACTTCATAGTATGCCCCCCCCCGGGGCCGTAGTTTGCCCACGCCTGTTCTAGAACGTGATGGATGATAAACTGTGTTCCTTCAGATTCCGCTCAACCTCCCGTGTTCCGTCACGCTGCAGCCAGGCCCGGAGGACACTGGGAAGGTAACGAGCTCTCGCCTCCTGTTGGTAATGTAGCGATGCCCACCCACACTTGACCCCTCCTCCCACCTGAACCCCCTCCTCGCACCCTTTAGGCCTGTGGCGTGGACTTTGAGGTCAAAACCTTCTGTGCCGAGAACGTGGAGGAGAAGATCCATAAAAGGTAAAAAGTGGGCGGTGCCAATGTGGGCTGGCCACCACAACGGTTCTCCATGGTGATGTCACTTCCTGTTGCTGCTCCTGTGCAGGAACTCGGTGAGGCTGGTGATCCGGAAGGTGCAGTACGCTCCGGAGAAAGCGGGACCTCAGCCCACGGCAGAGACCACCAGGCAGTTCCTGATGTCAGACAAACCGCTGCACCTGGAGGCCTCGCTGGACAAGGAGGTACGGGCCGACCTTTGACCTCACAGAGGTCTGAGCTGCCATCCTCTGCAGGGCCTTTTTGGTTCTTCTTTGATGGTTCTTCTTGCTTGTTCTCTGACGGTTCTTTGTGGTTCCTCCCTGCAGGGCCCTCTTGGTTCTCTCTCTTCTTCTTGGTTCCTCTCTGCATGACCTTCTTGGTTCCTCTCTGATGTTTCCTCTCGGTTCCTTTCTGACAGTTCTTCTTGGTTCCTCTTTCGAGGACCTTCTTGGTTCCTTACTTCAGGACCCCATTGGTTCCTCCATGATGGTTCTTCTTGGTTCCTTTCTGGCAGTTCTTCCTGATTCATCTTTGACGATTCTTCTCGGTTCCTCTCTGACGGTTCTTCTTGTTTCTTTTCTGACAGCTGTTCTTGGTTCCTCCCTGCAGCATCTTTTTGGGTTCCTCTGTGACGGTTCTTCTTTGTTCCTCTCTGACAGTTCTTCTCCTCTCCTCCAAGATCTACTACCACGGGGAGCCCATCAGTGTCAACGTCCACGTTACCAACAACACCAACAAGACGGTAAAGAAGATGAAGATCTCAGGTGAGGCTGCCCCACAACACCTGCAGTACCAGCCTCCTGCAAGCAGGGGGCACCACTGACTCTCCTGTGTCTCGGCAGTGCGACAGTACGCAGACATCTGCCTCTTCAACACGGCGCAGTACAAGTGTCCCGTGGCCACTGAGGAGTCCGAGTGAGTACCTGTCCTTGACCCCACTCTTGACCCCAACAGGTCCTGTTCTTGGTCTGGGATCAGGATCTGAACTAGTTCTAGGTTTTTAAGTCCTCGTTCTGTTTTTGATTCTAGTTCTGGTCCCAGTCTACTACTAACATCTGAAATTTGATTGATTTTGGACCTGGTCGTGGTCCCAGTCCTAGTGCTGGCCCTAGTCTAGGACTAGGACCTGAACTTGCTCCTGGTCCTGGTCCCAGACAAAGTCTAGGAATAGGATCTGAACTTGTGACTGGTCTTGCTACTGGTCCTCAATCCAGTCCTGGTCTAGGTCCTGGTCCTGGCTCTAGTCTAGGACTAGGATATGAACATATTCCCGGTCCAGATCAAGGACTGGGATCTGAACATGTTCTAGGTCCTGGTCCTGGTCCCAGTCAAAGTCCAGGAATTGAATCTGAACTTGCTGCTGGTCTTGCTCCTGGTCCTGGATTCAGTCCAAGAGCTGCTCCCATTCCTGGTCCTAGCCCTAGTCTAGGGCTAAAATCTGAACTTGCTCCTGGTCCTGATCCTGGTCCTGGTCCCAATCCTGGTCTAGGTCCCATGCGGCCCATGTCACGACCTCTCTGTCGCCCCCTGTCTGCAGTGACCTGGTGGCACCCAGCTCTACCTTCTGCAAGGTCTTCACGCTGACGCCATACCTGGCCAACAACCGGGAGAAGCGCGGCCTGGCGCTGGACGGCAAGCTGAAGCACGAGGACACTAACCTGGCGTCCAGCACGTTGTAAGTCCCGCCCACTGCCTCGCCCTGCCCATTGCCTCAGCCACGCCCACCCCACCCGGAGTCGGTTCACCCGTCTGCTGTGGCTCTGTTGCAGGTTGAGAGACGGAGCCAACAAGGAGATCCTGGGCATCATCGTGTCCTACAAGGTCAAGGTCAAGCTGGTGGTGTCACGAGGAGGGTCAGTGAATGTAGCACGCCGCCGCTGCCGGAAGGGTGAGGGGGGTGAATAAGTGAAGGTGAAGGAATGATGATGTCACTGACCCTGGTCCCGTCTCTTCCAGGCTGCTCGGGGATCTGGCGGCCAGGTAAAAGACCACCTGAGGGCACCTGAATGCCTCGCTGCTGCTGCTGCTGGCGGTCCGTTCACTGACCCTGCTGCTGTGTTTCAGTGATGTCTCGGTGGAGCTGCCCTTCACGCTGATGCACGCCAAGCCGCTGGAGGAGACGGTGTTCAGGGACGGTGGGTTGTTCCATTCACTTCTCAGCTCCCCACCCTTGTGTGTGCTTGTGTGTGTTTGTGTGCGTTACACTGAGCGCTTGATGGACACCTGAACGGTTCCAGACCCTTGCCTTGGCCACCTGTCGTGGGTCCCTCCCACTAGTTCGGGTTATGACCTGAGGTGGCACTGCAATGTCCCGCAGTGTTGTGTTCACTGTCTCACTCTGGTTCTTTCTGTGCTTACAGCTGCAGACGATGAGCAGAATGACACCAACCTGATCCAGTTTGACACAAAGTGAGCTTCCTTTATTTCACTGCCTCTGATTGGCTGAGGACTCGACCAGGTCCTGGTCCAGGTCTGGGATCAGGATCTGAACTGATTCTAGGTTTTAGTCCTTGTCCTGTTCGTGAATTTGGTTCTGGTGCCAGTGTAAAATCTGAAATTATTCTAGGATCTGACCTCTGGCTCCTGGTCCTGGTCTTGGATTCAGTCCAGGTCCTGGTTCTGGTCCCAGTTCTGGTCCTCGTCCTGGATTCAGTTCAGGGCCTGGTCCTGGTCCCAGTCCCAGTCCTGATTCTGGTCCTAGATTCAGTCCATGACCTGGTCCTGGTCCTGGTCCCAGTCTTGATCCTGGATTCAGTCCTGGTCCCAGTCCTGGTCCTGGAGCTCTGCTCTCACCCTCGATGGTCTTTATGTCCGTCTCTCCTCAGCGATGATGACATCATCTTCGAGGACTTTGCACGCCAGCGTCTGACTGGTGCGCAGGACGACAAGGAGGAGGACGAGGAGCCAGCAGAGTCCCCCAAACTGGACCAAAGATAGAGGCGGGGCTTCGCCCGCTGCAGCCTTTGATTGGCTGTCGTTGGTAGCGTGGAGCTAACGGACGTCACCTGTAGGCCCACCCCCCCAGTCTGGACGCCTTGTCACCTCTAGCTGGCGCTCTTTGTCTTCTGTCCATGTCTGTCCCCTCCCTGCAGGGGTCACTAGAGCGTCGGCTGTGCGTTAGCCGGCAGCGCTAGCTGTAGCCGCTAGCATGCCTCACCTTGTACCGTGTGTGTCCACCAGGGGGCGAGCAGGGGTAACATTGTTTGGGTTAGTTTGCAAACATCACGTCAGAAAGTGTGGAGGCGGTGACAGCGTGACAGCGCCCCCTGCAGCCTGGGACTGGTTTGCATGAACCCTGCCTGTATGACTCATCCTGTCATCTGCCCATAACTTTTATCAGCGTGTTGGAAAAAGTCATTGTCGTCGTGTTTGCTTGTCCAATCGGCCGATGGTTCTGTCTGTGAAGCTGTCGCCCCCTGGTGGTGGTCTCTGTTTGTGTTTGGCCACTGATTCACTGTTATTGTTGAATTGTACTGACATAGCGAGAGCCAACACAGGGACTCCACACCTGGCGATTGTGCTGCCACCTGCTGGACATTGTGTATTCTCCCATTAAAACACAGCTGTGACGTCAGCGTGCAGCAGATTCTGTAACTGGAGGCGGTGGTGCGGTGTCCTGCGGGCCTTGAACACACCACGGGCTCCAGCCATTGGTTCAGTGAGAGAAGACAGGGGGCGCTGCAGCAGCAGGTCAGAGAGTGGAAACTCTGAGTGACATTGAATCACTGTTTTATTTTATTGTAACTCAAATAACTCAAGTAAAACTGACTGAAACCCTGTGTGTGTGTGTGTGTGTGTGTGTGTGTGTGTGTGTGTGTGTGTGTGTGAGAGAAAGAGAGAGAGAGACAGCGACAGAGAGACAGTGTGTGTGTGTGTGTGTGTGTGAGAGAGAGAGACTGTGTGTGTAACGTGTGTGTTCAGACAGCTTCTTTTTTTTTTATGTACAATGAGGAAGTTGTCATCACTGTGCCAGCCAATCAGCAACCAGCCAATTAGCAGCCGGTGTCAGGTGCCATTCACAATGCCCCGCCCTCTTTTCAGGTACCTCAGTCAGCCAGCGGGGGGAGTGCAGAGCCCGGTGGGCAGTTATACCTCAGTCAGCCAGCAGGGGGCCGTTCTCTCCTCTCCAGACAGCTGGAAGACCTTCTGAAGGCAGCTGGAGGCCCTCAGGCGCAGTAGCGCCAGGAGGCCCCTCCGGTGGATCTGTGGGGTGCGAACACAGCAGATGACGGGGTTGGTGGGGGCGGGCAGCAGGTTGTTGAGGTCAGGGGTCATGGGGATGCTCAGGATGTGGGATAAGAAGGGAAGGAAAGGAGTGAGACAGATTGATGGCTAATAGTTTAGGGGTTATTCACCTCATTTAATAAAATGCAAATAAAATGAAAAACACCAGAAAAACACCAGAACCAACTAAAAACATCCAAAAATTAATAAAATCTAAAAACCTAAAAACGCCACCCACCTTCACTGCATTCTTCGTCCCTCTCTTCTCCTTCACTGGTCACCACTGCAGCCCTGAGTGGCCTCACAGACAGACGGGTGACCTTTGAACTCTGGCCTGGGATATTCTGAGTGTCGTCCGCAGGGTCTTCAGGTTCTCCAAAGTCCTCCAGGTGACATGTTGAAGCCCCTCCCCCTCCCTGTGACAGCTGGGTTTGGCTGCAGCAGACCACCTTGAGGGGGAGGCAATGAGCTCTCGTCTCTCGGTGCCGGTGGCGCCCCCGGGTGGCCGCTCAGCAACATGCGGAGGTGGCGGTGGATCTGGGTGGTCACGATGCTGAAGACCAGGTGGTTGAAGCAGGACGGGAAGAAGAGGTAGGACAGGAGGTCCACCAGAACCAGGACCAGGACCAGGACCTGGACCTGGACCTGGACCAGGCTGGAGAAAATGACCAGAACCTAAAGAACAGGCAGCAGGGGGATCTTCAGCGCCCCCAGCAGGACAGTGGCAGGAGAAAAGAGTATTTTCCCTCCGTCAGGTGTGTATGCAGCAGGTGAAGCTCCGCTCATTGATGTGTCATCATCACCAGAGACAGCTGACACACTCTGAGCTCTTTCCTCCGTTCGCCTCCAGGTGGAGCCACACCCTACTCTTCATTCATGGCATGAAGCCTGAGGAGCAGCTGCAGACTCCTGGCAGTGAACTGCTGCGGCCAACAGGGGGCGCTGTGCAGCCGTTCGTGTTGTGGCAGCTGTGATGGAAGCTGTGATCAGAGGCTGCACATCAGCAGCAGCGCCGGCAGCAGCAGGCTCGAGTAACGCCAAGAGTGAAAGACACATGAAATCAAATAATCACAATTATACATTGTTCCAATAAATGCAATTTGGGAATTCTTGGGATTTTTTTTTTTGTCTAGGTTATCCTGACGTATGTTCAGTTTTCTATGAGACGACGCTGAAGTTGGCACCACATTCGTTGCGGTGCTTCTGAGGTTTCGATTCCACCTTAAAAATAAAATAAAAAAATATTAAAAAATCCGCAATTTGACCGCTAGGTGGCAGTGCTTATCCCAACACTTTTCAACATATAAAATTCAGCGAATCATTATGTCTATGTTGAGGTGGATTTTTTTCCAATAATTATACAGTAGAAATGGACATGTGAAGTGTTATTGTAAAGCATAGGACTTCTACTATCACAATCAGTTGACGTATTTTATGGGAAATCATTTTTGGCCTTTTGGGGGGACCTCCAAAGTTGACAACCCAACCACAGTAGAAATGTGAGGTATCACTGTAACTACTGTACAGTTTTTGAAATAATCCACCTGAAAAACAGTCCCCCCCCAAAAAAAAGGCCAAAAATGATTTCCCGTGAAATATGTCAACTGATTACAAAAGTAGAGCTCCCAGGCTTTACAATAACACCTCACATGTCCATTTCTACTGTATAGTTTTTGGGGAACATGGACATAATGAGTGGCTCAATTTCATATGTTGAACAGTGTTGGGATAAGCACTGCCATCTAGCGGTCAAATTGCGGATTTTTTTTATTTTTTTATTTTTTTATTTTTTCAACGGTGGAATCGAAACCTAAGCAGCACCGCGGCGAATGTGGTGCCAACTTCAGTGTCGTGGAAAACGAGTGCGTACTGTGTGCAGCGCTGTGGGGATGTTTGGAGAGACGCGTGCGACGGTCTTTTTTTTAGCACGAGTTCGGGAGAAAACCAATATGTATGTCATTTGACATCAACAGAAAATAAAGCATTACCTCAAAAAAAAAAAATAATAAAATAAAAAAATTCCAGCTTCTTGTGACTCCGCAGGTGCCTCATTTCTGGGCGTTTTTGCGCCTGCGTATCATTGGCGCAAAAGTCCTTTCTCACCAACTGTTCAGTTATCAAACAGTTGAACGTGTTGGCGCAGCTGCGGCTCCAATGCGCCACGTTATTTACATTTTAAATCGCAGTCATGGTGGCAACCGGATCTCCAGGATTGAGTTCCGTCTCAGAGGTTCTCAGGGTTCTTAACCAATCACAGAGCGCGTACGTGTGGACGTTCAGCGCAAAGCCAGCCAGCTGGTCTTGTTATTGCAGAATCGAGATCTGATTGGCTGTCGCAAGGTACCGAGGGCCGTTCATTAGCAGCCAATATGTTCCTGCTGTGTCGCTTCTGCTGGCCTAAAAGGCGGATTTCATAGAACCTGGCAACACAAGCTAGCTGAAATATGATTGGATAAAAACTCTCCTGTAATATACAACAATGCAAGCGACACAACCAAGTGGGTGTTTTATGGTATGAAAAGAACACACTATGGAGAATAACTTTATTATCATAGTTGTTGGTCTGTCTCGTCATCATTGTGAAGCTTTTGGTTTTAATTAACAACATCTTAACTGCAACAGCAAAAACATCCTAGCCTCTGGGTGTTTGTGTTGTGTTGTGTTGGTGTTGTGTTTGTGTGGACTGACGGGCCAAAGTCAAAACAAGTCGATGGTTCCGCCCCCAGAGAGCATCATGTGACCCCTGGAAGTCGGGCCACAGCTGGGGACGGTTCTGGAGGGCCGACGGGCCAAAGTCACTGAGTTGTGTTGTTGTGATTGCATCATGTTTACTGTGTGGTGTCCCTGTAATGAGTCCCAGGGGGCGCTCTACTCTGTGTGGACACTCAGGAGGCTCCGGACACTAACAGGCCTATTAGCAGCCTGGGGACACTGTTGTGTTGTGTTGTGTTGTGTTGTGTTGTTTTGTGTTGTGTCATGTTGTATTGTTGTCACTCCCTGCGGACCGAAAAACATGGGTTAGAACCAGGAACCTTCAGCACCAGGTACCTTTAGAGTCAAGAACCTTCAAAACCAGGAACCCTCAATATTAAGAGCCTTCAACACCAGGGACCTGCAGGTACCTTTAGTATCAACAACTTAAAGCACAAGGATCCTTGAGTATCAAGAAAATTCAGAACCAGGAATCCTCAGTATCAAGAACCTTTCTGACAAGAACCTTCAGTTCCAGAAGCTTTCAGCACCAGGAACCTTCAGCATCAAGAACCTTTCTGACAAGAAGCAGAAGCACCTGCAGTTTCACCATCAGACAGTTGAGGGTGTTGACCAGAAACTCTCAGTGAGGCCCCCACCAGCGCCACCTTCAGGATGGTTCCTGGTGGGGCCTCGGGAACCAGAGAGAGGAACTCTAGTCAAGCAGCAGTAATTGATGATGTCACCTCCAAATTGATCATTGGAGCCATTTGGCCAAATTTGTTTGCGCTAATTGAAACCACACAAACATTGTAGCCAGTTATTGTAACTGGTGGGAATTTTGGCTCCTCCCCCTGTTTGTTGGCCCATCATTTTTGTAGGCTTTTGTCCACCAGCTGTGGCGGCCCCTGCTGGCCGAACCATAGAACGCACGTCATCGGTACCTTCCTGCCTTGTGGATGCTCAATAAAGTTCTCTGTGAACAAGGTCTTTTTTTTTAGGATGACTAAGGACCATGATGACATAACATAACATGTTGATGATGATGATGATGATCGTGCAGAAGTTTTTCCAGAAGGTGTTTTGTGTTTGAATCTGATGTTTTGTGTATTGTGAGATTTATTTAGTTTCTCTGACAACATAAGAGACAGCTGATCAGGATAGGGCTCCTCCCACCAGGAAAACAGCAGCAGCCAAACACCAGAAAACCTAAACATAAAAAGTTTCATCGTCTGAAGTGCAATAAAAATAAAAAGCAGGAAAAAGTTCATTCAGGCACACAAGTGATGGATGGCTGGAAATAAATATATATATGTATATGCAAATATATACACATACACACATACAAACACACACACACACACACACATATATCTATATAGATATATATAGATATATGTAAAAGAAAATGCAGTTGTGTTGGTGGCTCAATGTGCTGTGTGTGTCTTATTGTGTCTTTTTATGCAGCTTTCACCACAGTTGTGAATCTTCAGACTCAGCACCTGATCGGCAGCTTGATTGATTGAATGATTGATTGATTGATTGAATGATTGAATGATTGACTGAAAATACGAATACATATACATGTACATCCATGTAAACCAAGAGACAGATGGAGAAGGACTGCAGCTGCAGCAATAATCCACCTGGCACTCATATATATATATATATATATATATATATATATATATATATATACACACACACACACTTATATATATATATGTATATATAGGAAGCGGGTATATAAGATGAATGGATGGACGTTCAAACAATATAATAACAGCAACAATAATAATAATAATAACAGTAGCAGTATGAGACATGACCCTTGACCTTCATCACACTGTGGTAGGAAATGAAACCACAAGAGCTTTCTCACATGAATGAATGTTTTCATTGAAATCTTTTGGGCCAGAAACAAACAAACAAACAAACAACAACAGAGAATGTTTACTTCAATTCAGAATGTTTAACACTGACTCACTGAGTCATTTCCAGGAATGACTTATTTATTTGTCTGTGAAAACTGGTTTGAACTAGAGCTGCAGCCGCAAGGACCACAAGGACCAGCACGACGGTCAGGACCAGCAGGACCAGTAGGAACAGCAGAACCATCAGGACCAGCATGGACCAGGAAGTGGGCCCGCAGCGGTCACTTGGTCCCCACACGCCGCAGCAGCACCTCCTTGCAGGACCACCTGATGTGGGACATCTGCAGGCCGTACATGAGCGGGTTGAGCAGCGGCGGGATGAGCAGGAAGTAGAGCGAGAGCGCCACCCGGAGGCCGGCCGGGAGGGCGGCTCTGTCGAAGCGGCTCTGCAGGATCTCGAAGCAGCAGCCGAAGGAGAAGTTGAGCAGCGACACCAGCTGGGGCGCACAGGTGCCCACGGCCTTGCGGCGGGCGCCCGGGGAGGCGGAGCGGCAGACCCTGAGGATCCTCAGGTAGGAGACCACGGTCGGCGCCAGCGGAACCAGCACCGTCAGCACCGTGCCCACCAGGCCGTACACGTTGTTGACGGTGGCGTCGGTGCAGGCCAGCTTGGCAATCAGGTAGTTGTGGCAGTAGAGGCTGTCGATGACGTTGCTGCACAGCCGCAGCCGCACGTTGAGCGACAGCGTGACCACGAACTTGAGGAAGGAGTAGCACCAGACGGCGGCGATGAACACCAGGGCCTTGCTGGGCGACATGTGGGAGTTGTACAGCAGCGGGCAGCAGATGGCCAGGTAGCGGTCGTAGGACATGAGGGCCAGGTTGCAGAACTCCACCTGGGCGTAGGTGTAGAGGCAGAAGATCTGCAGGAAGCAGAGCGGCGGCGTCACGGTGTGCAGCTCCTGCAGCAGCTGCAGCAGCAGGAAGGGGAAGAGGGCGGTGCTGCCGTACAGCTCGTTGGCAAACAGGCTGCAGAGGAAGAGGTAGACGGGCCGGTGGAGGCTCCGCCGGAGGCAGATCACCGCAATGATGGAGCTGTTGAGCAGCACGATGGCGCCGTAGAGCAGGGCGGTGGCGGCGAAGCACAGGTAGCGCAGGTTGCCGGCGGGAAGGTAAGCGGCCAGCACGAAGTAGGAGAAGACCGAGGACGAGTTGAGCGGCATCTTGGAGCTCCTCAGTGGAGCTGGAACCTCTCAGCAGAGCTGCAGTGGGGAAGAGCAGCTCATATATCAGCCTACAGGACACACACAAATGCACACACACACACACACACACACACACACACACACACACACACACACACACACACACACGTGTGCACAGACACACACACACAAGCACATGCACTTGGTGACAGTAGAAATGATGCACCGTACCTTTAAGATGCGCGGCGCGGCAGTGACGTCATCAGGTAGCAGCTGTTGTTGTTTGACCGCTAGGTGACAGCAGCAGTGAGGTCGTCTGAGGTTCCTGAGGTTCTCAGGTTCCTGTGGTTCCTGATGCGGTTGCTGATGTTCCAGATGTTCTCGGGTCCTTGAGGTCCCTGATGTTCAAGAGATTCTCGGGTTCCTGAGGTTCCTGATGATGACTGACAGCAGCAGCAGAACCAGGAAGTCAACAGCTGAAGAAGCTGAATGAACCAGGAGTGTTTTTGAAAGCAGCCACCGGCTGGAGTTGGGTTGCTAAGTGTGGCCTCCTTCCACACCTGTGGAGCTGTCATACGGACCCCTGGCCATGGCATCACACACTCACGCAGCCTACCTGCAACCAGTGTTCCTTATAAAACTCTGTAGTCCAAATTATGTTTTGAAAATTTTCCAAAACTTTCAGAAATGACTGTTAAGCTAAGATAGCTTTGCATGGAATAAGGTCAGATAATAAGGGGAAAGAATGCAACAACCTCATCATTATTGCATGATATCCTAGCATGAAACAGGCTCACTGACACCTGGAGCAAGTATGAACCCAAGTCTCTTCCATGACAGTCAGTGGTGGAACCCACTGACTGTCCAACCCTCCTGACATTGGACTGCAGAGGTTTATCATTACCTTTAAGGACACATGGATGGGAATAAAGTTCTGGTGTAAATTTCAGTTTCCTGGAGGAAGACTTGAACCCAGGACTCCTGCACCAGCACCAGCACCAGCAGCACCAGCAGGTCCACACAGTGAGCTGTCCTACCTGCTGCAAAGTCAATGGTAGTGATGGGTAGATGAGACCTTGTGAAGCGTTGTGACACATTACATCAAACATATTGATACTGTGTTGATACTGTGTCATGCAGTCCATTAGCCATTATTAGTCAGTACGACACCTGCTGGATGGTAAACATTATTGCAGTTACTGGTTAAATGAGCTGGTACTGTATATACACAATAATATTTATCACTGTATTTTTTTTATTTGACTGTATGTAAGTGTTAAACATCTTTCGAGAGTCAATAAATGTATGAGAGTTCATCATCACGTGAAAATCAAAGTGTGATTGTCTTTGAGGTAGGAAATTTCAAAATAAAAGTTTTGGTTTCTAATTGTTTCATGTTCTTGGGCGCCAGTTCTTCCAGCTTTGGAGGAGGTCCTGCTCACCAGGCACTGAGGACGCCAGAGTCCATCCAAACTGGAGCTGTAGCTGGAAGAGGTTCATTAGCTTATTAACCTTCAGCCAATCAGATCTTCGGGCTCCAAGTCACAGCTTGAAGTGCGACGGCTTCTTTCTTTCTTTTCGGCAGAGGCAGGTGCGCTTCCTTATCAACACAGTTTGGCAACGCAGTGACGGACAAACCTGCACCTGTACCAGTACCAGTACCAGTACCTCCACAGTGAGTAGAATAGACACAAAATCTTTGGGAAATTCCAGTTGCCTCCAAACAGGCATCAAAAGTGAAATTCCAGAAATTGGGTCTCACTTTCTCTGTCGATCTCTAAAACCACCTAAAGAGGTGAAACACTGAGTGCCAACTAATAATTTAGAGCAGGCATGGGCAAACTATGGGTCGGGGGCCATATGCGGCCGGTTAGGCTTTTTAATCCGGCCTGCTGAACTTGAGGAAATAAAACAGCTGTGTTTCGTCCATTTTCTCAGTGTTTTGTCTTGTCTTTTCAATAAAGAGCTGAACATTGTGAAGCTCCAAAACACGGATTTTGTTGTAACTTTGCTTTTGGTCGTTCAGTTGACAGAAAAGCAACGTGTTTTGTACACATCCCATGATATATATTGTCTCTTCTATGAGGTGAGTCACCAAAACACTCCATCCATCTGCTGCCGGTCCAGACCCTCTGTCACATTTTAGAACCCATTGTGACCCAATAGTCAAAGCGTTTTCCCGGCACTGCACTGGACAGACAGCAGAGCGTCTGCTCCAAGAGGCCAAGGCAGCTTTGTTGTCTGAAGGAGCGCTTCAGAAAGGACCTCCTGACTTCCTAGAACTCTTCTGGAACTTTCTGGACATTTGTCCTAGACTGCTCTTGTTTGTTTGTATACAGATTGACTTGCATGAACTTGTATGACTTGGAACTGCTGTATGGTTCACTTTTTGTATTGTTTTTAGTGCTGCAACAGTGTAGTTTCCCAGTTTGGGATGAATACAGTACATCTACTCTAGCTATTCTATTCAGCCCAACCCCAAACTAAACCCTGTGTTTTTCTTCCACACACTCAGCGGGCAGCAACAGGAAATCCATCCATCTATTTTCAGCACCCGCTTCTTCTTGCGCTGAGGGTCCTGGACCACACGGTCCAGCCGGTCTGATGGGGTTGTCCGGAGCTCTGATGAGCCGCTCAGCTTCAGATCCTGAAGGCTAATTTGCTCTGAGGGAATAAACTGGAAAGTGAAGTTGGTGCCAGAGAGCTTCAGAGAAAAACATGTTGACACGTCTGAATGACCTTTGGCACGAGGGACCTCATTAGAGAAGGTCACCTGAGGTCACCTGAGGGCCCTTCAGGGGAGGTTGTTAGTGTTGTGACAACAAAGTTTTCACACAGTGTCAGCAGCCTGGATGACTTTTCTGCAGCTGGCCAACAGGGGGCGACAGGACGACTGGATGCTGCGGTGGTTCCCTGAGGCAGCGGGGCCTCCATCTTGCTACCTTGACTCCACCCACAGTAACGGTGTGACTGTGGATGCTGGTTTGTCACTATGATGAAGCGGCCACCTGTCCAGGTGTAGCCCACAACAGTCTGAGTGCAGGAGAAGCTGGAATGGGTGATGGATGGATGGATGGATGGATGGATGGCGGGATGAATGGATGGTGGGATGAATGGAGGGATGGATGGATGGAGGGAGGGATGGATGGGTGGAGGGATGGATGGATGGAGGGATGAATGGGTGGATGGATGGATGGGGGAGGGATGGATGGAGGGAGGGAGGGATGGATGGATGGATGGATGGATGGATGGAGGGAGGGAGGGATGGATGGATGGATGGATGGATGGATGATGATGACGGAAGATGGTGGACAGTTTGGATACAGTTTAACTAATTCTATTTGGAGGCTTCTAATTAAAATTCTGAACTCTCTTTTCCAATATCAATTTAAACACCTCGTCATGTGACCTCACCATGTGACGCATGTGATCACAACTGTGTGTGGCCAATGGATGATGGGTAAGCTGAGGCTCACAGAGTGAATTCACACATCATGTAAACTGATTTCTTTTTTTAAAACAACAATATTTCATTGACAGTAAATGTTGAATTTCCACTGGTTGAGAAGTGACACTGGAAACCAGCGACTCCCTAGTTGTTTCTCTACTGGTCTGTGACAGCAACTTCCGGCCAAAGTCACCTTGATGCTTGATGCTGAGACTGACTCCAGGCCAGTTTGCGGAGCCTCTGAGATCCAGGAGACCAGCTCCCATCCCGGCCGTCCGTCTGTCCTCGTCCTCATCTTTCTAACAGCAAACCACAGCTACACGCTAGGTTTAGCCTACCGGTCCAGTCCAGAGCTCCAGGTCTAACCTGAGCTCCAGCTCTGGCCTGAGCTCAAGGTTTGGTCTTGAGCTCCAGGTCCAGTCCTGCGCTCCAGGTCTGGCCCGAACTCCAGGCCCAGTACTGAGCTCCAGATCCAATCATGAGATCCAGGCCCAGTCATAAGATCCAGACCCAGAACTGAGCTCCAGATCCAGTCTAGCGCTCGGCGTTGATCTTGTAGCGGAGGACAAAGTAAGCGATGAGTCTCAGAGAGAAGAAGAAGATGCTGAGGACAATGAAGTCCAGGTAGAGCTTGGCATCCACCATGTCCAGCTCCTTCAGGATGGCCTCAGACTTCTGGAAGTGACAGGTGTCCTCCTCGTCGCAGTGAAGATCCTCCCGGTTCAGACCGTAGATGGACAGGATGACGCCCTCAAAACCGTACCTGAGAGAGACAGACCCCAGACCCGTTAACCTTCTGCACATCAGCAGGGTCCAAACACAAAGACACAAGCTGTTGGGGTGGACGTGGGGATCTGCAGCTGTTCTGGGTCAGAGTCAAGGCTGGAGCTCTGCCTGTCTGAGGAGGATCAGAGAAACCTCAGAACCTCAGAACCTCAGAACCTCAGGAACCACTCGGCTCTCAGCCGAGGGACCTGACGATTGAGCTACTCAGTCGAGAACTGGAGTCCAGAGTCAGGCAGGCCACTAGGTCCACAGTACCAGGCCACGGCTGGAGTCTGGCGCCCCCACCTGACGTAGGAGATGTAGGACATCCACTGCAGGTACCAGGGGATGGTGTCAAAACTGACAAAGAACCCAGAGAAGAGGAGGACCGGGATGGCCGTGACCGGACCCACGAAGGTCGCCACCTGTAGGAGACACACACCTCCATCAGCACACACCTGACCCTGACCTAACTGTGTGTGTGTGTGTGTGTGTGTGTGTGTGTGTGTGTGTGTGTGTGTGTGTGTGTGTGGACCTGCAGTGAGGTGGATGCCGCTCCGATCAGCAGACCCAGACTCTGGGCCACCAGGGAGGTGAGGATCCCCAGAAACAGGAAGAGGAAGAAGCGCCCGGCATCAGGCGGCTGAGCCGTCATCCAGTAGACAATGCTGCAGTAGACCACCGGGAAGAGCACCTGGGAAAAGGGGCGGAGCACAGCTGCACCACCTGGACCCGCCTCAGCAACAGGGACTTACTCCTCAGGCCGAGGTCCTTACCTGGAAGGGCAGGTCCGCCATGGTCTTGGCCAGGTAGTAGGCCTTGAGACTGTACCAGTAGTTCAGGTGTTCCCTCAGGAAGACACCCATCTCCAGAGGAACTAAGCAGGACATAGGATTTCAGATCAGCATGGCTACAGGGCTGAGGAACCTGCTGAGGAACCTGTTGAGGAACCTGTTGAGGAACCTGGACTCACATGTCAGGACGGTGGGCATCAGGGCAGCAAACATGAGGAACAGCATGGAGAAGAAGAGGAACCCTGAGTTGCTGAGGACCTTCTTGGCTTCGTTGCCAATTCCCAGGTAGAGAAGACCAATCAGGAGGCCGATACCAATGTGGGAGGAGATCCTCAGGTGAGTCAGCACCTGCTCCGACAGGACACGGTCACTGTGTGTGTGTGTGTGTGCATGTGTGTGTGTGTGTGTGTGACTTACTGAGTCTCTGAGGATGCTGGTGAAGGTTCTGTGGAACAGGATGGAGAACTGAGTCATGCAGCTGGCAGAGAAGCTGTGGCAGCCTTCAGACGTCAAGCTCTCCTGTTCAACACAGAGAGAGAGACCAACAGGGGGCGCTAGAGACACTGCTACTTGTAGGCCCTTAACCAGTTTGAACCAGTTTGACTCAGTAGCCTGATGATTGTCAAGACCAACGGCTGCATCGTCTTTAAAAATAAAGCATGTGTGACTGTTGTGTACCCGTCCCGCCAGTGGCACACACCAGCTGCATTTCCATTACCCCTCGTGTTACACAAAGCTTAAATATCGCAGTACAAAAACTGGTAACGGAAACACTTAAACTTCGAAAAACACAAATACGTCGTTAGCACCTCCACTGAAATTGACGTCGTTAGCAGAATGGTAGGAGACTGCTAGTAGCGTCCAGTTTCCGGTTATATTTGGAGACTTGTTGGTCACCAGTAGATGGCGCCAGCTAAGCACTCAAAACCATTCAAAAGACAGACTACACACACTTTAGCACGAACACTCTAGACCAAGTCTTCCTTCAACCCGTTATACATGAACAGCAAAAAAGGGGGCGTGGCCTCTGTCCTGGCCAGATGCGGGAAGTGGTGGGCGGGGCTTCACCTCCTCGGCTCCCTGCCACAGCAGCGGGTGCAGGCTGGTGGCATCGCCGTTGGCCTGCTCGCTCTGTTGCCCCCTCTGGACGGCCTTCACCAGGCGCACCATCTGGTCCCCGCACTCCCCGGACGCCACCTCCATCACTGCACACACACATGCACGCACGCATGCACGCGCATGCACACACACACACACACACACATACACACACACACAGAGCGGTCACGTGTCATAGTGATGCAATCCTCTGCACTTCCCATGACATCCAGCAGAGGGTGCTGCAGGCCGCGAGCAACAACTGTATCTGTATTTACGCTGCAGTAGCCAGGGGTGGGAGTTTAACCAAGTACAAATACTTTGATGCTTTTCCAGGTATCCGTACTTTACTTGAGTGTGTATTTTCCTGATGACTTTTTGCTTTGACTCCCTACATGTGTGCACAAATATCTACTTTCTACTGCTTACGTTGGAAAAACATGCTGGTTTATTTTGTGTCTAAAAGTCTTTAAAAGATACAAATTCTGTTCAAAGTAACTCACTGATTCTTACTTATTCTGGTTGTTGCTTGCAATGGAGCAATTTGAACTCTGCTGTTTTGCAGTTAAGTATAAAAGTGTAATAATATTTTAGAGACACATTAGAGATTCCTTCCTAGAAACTTCTAGAAAGTATTTTTTTACCTACGTATCCATACTCTTTACTCAAGTACATAATGCGACTACTTTCTCCGCCTCTGGCAGCAACATAGAAAACCGCCACACTGGCCGTGACCTTTGACACCCTCACTCCTGGAAAAGCAACTGAGACAGCAGTGAGACCAGCAGTGAAAACAGCAGGTGGCAGCGGCGCTTCTCACCAAAGTCTGCAGGGTTGTGGTAGGTGGGGCAGTTGAGTCCCAGTTCTCTCAGGTAGGGAACCAGGCTGGAGACCCGGCCGCGGTAGATACACTGACCCTGGCTCAGGACGTACAGCTGCAAACACAGCAAGCAGCACGGTGATGTCATCAGTCCGCGCCACTGAGCAAGGGGCAGGGCCAAAGGCGGGGTCAGACCTTATCAAAGAGCTCAAAGAGCTTGGCACTGGGCTGGTGGATGGTGCAGATGACGGTGCGACCACCCCGGGCCAGAGCCTTGAGCAGGGAGACCACCTGGAAGCAGGAGGAGCTGTCCAGGCCGCTGACACACACACACACGCACACACACACACACACACACACACACACACACACACACACACACTTAGGTGTCTCAGGCAGCTGGTCTTCATGTAAATACAGTAAATATGCCAGTCGCAGTGGAATACGTGAAACTCTGGTGGCTGGTTGCAGTACTGCAGTAAAGTCATTCTTCTAAACAGCAGGCAGTCCTGAAAGGAGCTTCAGCAACGTGCACTGATAACAGAGGTTTGGGACTTTTAACAGTCCCACCGTCTCCAGAACTTCATGACTACAGAGGTCCACTGAGGTCCACTGAGGTCCACTGCTGAAGGTCCTCAACTCACCTGGTGGGTTCATCAAAGAACATGACAGGTGGATTGTTGACCAGCTCCAGAGCGATGGCCAGGCGCTTCCTCTGGCCGCCAGACAGGTGAGACGTCCTGGTTTTTGCACAGTCAAGTAGTCCCAATGCCATCAGGATGTCCTGGACCTGAAGGAGGCACACACACAGGTGATGTTCAGGGGTGGCTGAGGAGAAGCTGCTGCTACTGAGTGGAAAAACTCACCATCTCTCTCCTGGCCGCTGCCTTCTCCTGCAGCTTAAGGTTGGCTGAAACCTGCAGACACAATGGGCATCAGTCACAGCATGAGGTCCTGCTGCCCTTCAGGTCTGAAAGTCTGAACATCTAAAAGTCTAAGGTCTGATGGTCTAAAAGTCTGAACGTTTGTATCTCTAAAGGTCTGAAAATCCGAAGGTCTGAAGATCACAATTGTCTCGTCCCTCAGAAGTCACAGCGCAGATGATGACCCCTCTACTCTGCTCTACTCCAGCATGGCAGCAGTTCCTGAGTGGTGTGTGACTTGGGGGCCTTGGTGTGTGTCTGTGGTTGTGTGTGCGGTGTCTTACCATCATGGCCTCTTGCACAGTGAGGTGAGGCAGCAGCATGTCGTCCTGCATGATGTAGCAGGAGACCTTCCTGAAGGAGCGAAGATCTCTGGGCTGACCGTTAATCAGGATCTCGCCCTTCATCCCCGTCTCCCTGCACACACAGCAATCGTTAGACCAGGACCAGGACCAGGACCAGGACCGGGACCAGGACCAGATCCAGGACCCAGACCAGGGCTGGGAGGCATCAGATCCAGGACCTGGATCTGGTCCAGGGCCAGGTCCAGGACTCCATGGTGGCAGTTGCCACAGAGGTGATGTTCCTCGTTAGGTCCCTAGCGGTCAGACCCACCTGTACCCGGCCAGGATGTTCATGAGGGTGGACTTCCCGGCTCCAGAGGGGCCCATGATGGCCACCAGGTCTCCGCTGGTGAAGCGGCCCGAGATCCCTCTGAGCAGAGTCTTGTAACCTGAGACAGAAGGGAAAGCATGAGGCCGGTGGTTCCCACGGGAGCTTTTCCAGGTCCTGACTCAGCTTTCAGACTCCTGATCTGAATCAGCCAATGGCTCAGCAAACGGCTCAGCGAATGGATGAGACTGACTTAGTGCAGTGAGTCGCTTCAGCTCATCGAACACATCACGACTCCTCCTCAGCACAGGCATCAGCTGGGGAACAGTTCCTCCAGTCACACACACACACACACACACACACACACACACACACACACACACTGCGCTGCTTGAGGACTCGTTGAGGAGATTAGCAGATCTAATCTGATGATTGTGCTTCATCTCCTCTGACCGGCAGTAACCTCACTGCAACACAAACACAGTGCAGTGGTCAACACACAGTGATGCACAACAACCACAACGCAACACACACAGAGGACACACTGGGGGGGCGTGGCTAAAGTGGGCGTGGCCCCGGACTCGGGTCACCTGAGTAGGTGAGAACGTTTTACAGCGAAACTCAGCTGAAAGCCAATCCGCTAACAATTAGCGGCCAACACAAAAGGTTGTGTGTAAGGGGAGTGCAGTGTGTGTGTGTGTGTGTGTGTGTGTGTTTTTCTGTTCATAGCTACTTTTAATCTGAGCATCTGCTATTTCCAGGAGACTCTGACTGG
Source organism: Nelusetta ayraudi (assembly GCF_046127955.1). Classification (NCBI taxonomy): domain Eukaryota; kingdom Metazoa; phylum Chordata; class Actinopteri; order Tetraodontiformes; family Monacanthidae; genus Nelusetta; species Nelusetta ayraudi. Next base: position 821,681 of record NW_027466224.1, read on the forward strand.
GATTAGAACAGATTAAAGCCTGGTAATCACACACAACGCAACGCAACACAACAGAGCAGCGCAACCAGAACAACACTGCTGCTGCTGCCTCACAACATCACTCCACATCCATCCACCCAAACATGACGCGCCACTTTCACTTGAAGTGAACTGGTCACGTGACCCCGAGACGCAGCAATGCGGAAAAAAGTGTTTCCATGACACTTTTGCAATGCACTTCTATATTTAGCCTCAAGTGAGAAGCATTTCCAAGTTTTTATTTTTTATTGCCATATTTAGGTTGTGCACAATTCTAGTGCACAGAGCTCCACCTACCTTTCCTGCTCCACCAGGGCCCCTCCCTCACGGAGAAGGACAGCTCCTTGAAGTGGATGTTGACGGCCGGCCTCCGCGGCAACGAGGAGAACCGCTGGGCCTCCGTCAGGCCGGCCTCCGCCTTCTTGCCCTGCCCTGGCGCTGCCGCCGCCCCCTGCTGGCTCGTGGTGGCAGTGGCGGCGGTGGCGGGCCGCGTGCTGACCAGTTCGTCCATGCTGAGGCTCACCGTCCGGGGGTCCAACATGAGGTCAGGGGGCCCGTTGGTGTTCTGAAGGTCAGACAGAGAGAGTTGAGCAGGAAGTGAAGCTTCATCAGCTGCTGAGGTCTGGGAAATGTGACCTTTGACCCCTGGAACGATAGGAAACCCCTGTCATCGACGTGTAGATGTCTGATTTAAGAGCCCAGAGCATTATGGGTAACGGCTGAGCATGAGGGCGTTCAAGTCTGTGGCTGTGTCTCAATGCAGGGTCTGCATCTTTGGAAGGAAGCGTCCTCCGTCTGAAGGAAGCGTCCTCCCAAGGACCCGGCCCAGAAGGACCAACCCAAACCCCGCCTCCCCGGTAACCACACGGGACGGTCTAGCCTTCGGCGTATTTCCTGGTTGCGTCACCGTCGTTCCCTCCTGCTGGCCAACCCCGGAAGTGACATTTTCATAGCATCAAGCTAACCATTGGTTCGCCATCTAGGGGCGTTGGATGTTCAGATAAGTAAAAACCCTGCGTTAAAAACTGAATATTTGATGTGAAATTTCAATACTTAAATTTATACGTGGTGTCTTTGCCAGTAGATGGCGCTAATTTAAGCTGGCTTCCCAGGATCCCAGGATGGTTTGCAGCAGCACACAAAGCATCCTGGGATACAGAAGGAGGTGAAGGATAGTAGCGGTCTAGCCTTGGAATGGGCTAACAATAGGACGCAGTTTCGAGTACGCATTTGGAGCGTCCTTTGGACTTCTGGGAACTGGGTCGAGCCTTCGCGCAGTGCTATGACGCAACTCCCTTTCAAATGCAGCCTTGGAAGGATGCAGACCCTGAATTGAGACACAGCCTGTGTGTCTGTTTGTGTTGTCAGCAGCTCTCTCTCTCTCTCTCTCTCTCTCTCTCACACACACACACACACCAGGGATCTGACCAAGAGGAGGTTCCACAGGTTCTCCGCTAATCTGCCCCTTCAGGAGGTCACTGGCGGTCACAGGACAGCTTAGTCAGCCAGGATTGGCCGGGATCACAGGAGTGCAGGCTGCTCACTGCTGCCCGCCGAGGTGATTCAGCAGCTCTGCTCTCCATCTCCTCTGTCACACTCCCAGAACCTTCTGCAGGGTCCCGGCTCTCAACTGACCCAGTCTGGCCCGAGCCGGTCAGCTGACAGGAAGTGGGTGCGTGGGCGTGGTACTCACCATGATGATGGAGTTGGTGACAATGGGATTGTGGACGGACCAGGCCGCCACCAGACAGGCCATGGTGGCTCTCCTCCTCCTGCCCAGCACATCTGATCACTGCTCCCCAGGGCTCGCCGGCTCCCTGGAGGAGGAGCGGCGGACTCCACCCAACACCTCCTGACCCCACCCACGCAGCCCTGTGATTAGCTGAGCGGCACTGCGGGCTGGGAATCTGATTTGTGGATGGCTGAGCGAGTCTGAAGCCCGGAAGCCACTTTAAGCTTGCAGGCGATGAACGATGACGATGCTGTCTTGGTCCAGCCTCGACCTCCGTCTGCACCCTGAGGTCCAACCTGGACCTCCATCCGCACCCTGAGGTCCAACCTGAACCTCCGTCTGCACCCTGAGGTCCAGCCCGGACCTCCGTCTGCACCCTGAGATCCAGTCTGAACTTCGGTCTGCACCCCCTTTTGTTGAACTGAACTTTGAGCTGGTTCATGTAGAAAGTGAAATTTCCTGACACTGCTCATCACGATTTTAAAAAAAAAGTGAATTTGTAACAATCATCACCGAGACAAATCAATGCGTCTGGTTCAATCTGGGCCTGGACGCGTTGCGAAGACCTCCACCCTTCCCCAGTGAATGGACCTGATGAAGACCACGGAGAGGATCCATGCTCTTTCATCTTCTCTACGTCAATGTGATAAAAATTAAACAGATGTAACAGATGAAATAAACTCAACGTCCATTCTGAAGTGAACAGCACCATCTGGTGGAAGAACTGTGGCACAGCAGAAATTCAGGAGGTTTGAGTGCGCGCACACACACACACACACACACACACACACACACACACACACACACACACACACACACACACACACACACACACACACACACACACACAAAGTGCTGTAACAACATCCATCTTTAATATTTTCACAGTGACAGAAACACAAAAGCTCAAGAAAATATTCGAAATGAATTTGCTGCGGTCAACACAAGCGGCAGCCACAAACACGCGGCTACATTTAGCATTGTTAGCACTCCTAGCATGTTGAATGCTAACCGTGCTAATAAGCCTGGAAATGATTTGAAACAACAACCGTCAATTTGTTTTGGGTCTGGTTTAATTGCGATGCTGTCGCTCCGCCCACCGGTGATGTGTCAGGCTGGGATTGGCTGACTGGTGGCAGGCAACAGCATTCAACAAGTCAATGACGACTTCAATGAGTGGAGCCAATCTCAGCGCGGCATGTGACTGCAACACTGATGATGTCAGAAAGTGAGAAAAAAAACTGTGGGGGAGAGCAGTGGTACCAGTGGGGACCAGCAGGACCAGTGAGACCAGTTGGAGAAGTGGGGACCAGCGGGGACCAGTTGGAGAAGTGAGGACCAGCAGGCCCAGTGAGACCAGTGGGGACCAGTCCAGGCCAACGCTGAGGCGCTTCCCTCCTTCGACGTAGCTCACAGACAGACGGACGGACGGCATCACTTCCTGTCATGTGACCCTGGCCAGGGGGGAGTCCGGACCTGGAGTCTGCCGGGGCCTCACTTGGTCTTCTTGTCAGTGGCCAGCGTGTCGTGCAGCCTCGACACGCACTTCTCAAACTGGTCCATCACCAGCGTGCCGGCGTCGTCGAAGAACACGGCCACCGACTTGGTGAACTCGGCCTCCCGGCAGTTCCGCGACCTCCCGTCGGTGAAGGTCACCCTGAGCGTGTACTGGTCATCAAATCTGTGCACACAAACACAAACCTCTTTGACTGGTGGGGCCACAATGGGCTCTGAAATGAGGGGCTGGAGAGGGGCCCTGCGTTTGCCCATGCCTGCGTTAGCTGTTAGCGTTAGCCGCGAGCTGGGTCGTGAGGCCCAGTGGTTGGTTTGGACCCACCATATTAGGATGTGTGGGCGGTACCGGGAGGTGAGCCGTGATTGGCAGCGTGAGTGCTACTAAACTTTAGCCACACCCACAACTGTATGGCCATGTTTGCTCGCTGCGACTCTGTTAGACCAAATCAGACCAAACGGACTTTAAAGCCGTTTGGCTGAGATTGTGACCAGCAGTTTAAACCAACAGAAACCAGTTTGTAACGGCGTGAACTTATGGCTCCTCCCCCATATCAACAGCCGATCATGTTTGAGTCTGAATTCTGCAGCCAACTCTGGCGCCCACTGCTGGCCAAACCATAGAATGTGGGGTTTTAATTTTTTTTGGCACTTCATTTTTAAAAGTGGAAGCTCCACCCATCTCCATATAAGGTCAGTCACATGACTAATCAGAGCTCAGAAACAGACCAGACAGGGTGCATGCTGGGTAACATCAAACAGACCTTTTGAGGGAGGAGGAGAGCTGCCAGATGTGGTCCGGGTCCATGCCAGCCGGGTCCTGGTGCAGCGCCACCAGGAAGATGTTCTTCTCCTGGTAGGAGGTGTAGAGGGTCAGGACGCCCATCATGATGAAGTACGTGATGACGGAGGCTCAGGAGAAACACACAGCAGATACCACACGTGGGACGCGTAGGCCCCGCCCACTGACCACCAAGGTGATCAGAGCCACATCTTCACTTGATCCATGGATGTTTTATAAGAACTGGACACCGGACTGGCAATATGCCAGAGACAAATTTTCTCAGTGGCCACTTGAGGTACTGCAGCAAAAAATAATAATACCATTGGCCCAAAAACCATTTTTCCCTTTTTTTGGGCCAATTGGTGGTTCTAGCCTGCAGTACCTAGAGTGGCCACTGGGGAAGAGGAACAGTGGCGTTCACGGCACGCAAAGCACTTTACATTGAACCCATTATTCATTCACACCACAATAGCTGCGTTTCCATGACAGTGTTTCACAAAATAAAAGCAACATTTCTGAAATGACGACAAAGTACAATTGTGATATGCAGGCGCTTCCAGTGAATGTTATGAAGCACCTAAACCGCAATCCTCGTCCAATTATGTTTGCTTTTATTTGTTGTCCAGAATGGTTGTTACATTTTTCTCTTCCGTCTCCTCCTCCGTCCAATCATAACGCACCATTTTCACTGAAGAGAAGTGGTCACGTGACGCCAAGTCATGAACACAGACATGTAAATGTGAAAAAAAGTGTTTCATGATACTTTTACAGTATACCTCTATATGGATACGTGTGAAAAACCGCCTCATGACAGCGTCAAAACCGTTTAGCCATATTTCAGAGGGTTTTTTTCAAGTTCAACCGTTTCCATCACCAGTATTTTTATGGCCATATTTAGGTTTTGCGCAATTCTAGGGGTCATGGAAACGCAGCTACTCACAGAGGTGGTGGCGCTCCATGTGTAGCCACAGCTGCACTGGGGCTATATTCATAGACGCCACTAGATGCAATGGTTAGCCTAGCCTAGCTTAGCCAGTGGCCTTTGAAGGATATGAGATGACGCAGCAGGCCAGAACGGGTCTGGACTCGGGGAAGGGATGCAGGTAGTCCCAGACCAGCGCCAGCATGGCGAACAGACAGGACACGGTGCAGATGACCAGCCGGCCGTCCACCAGGTTGAAGTTCTCCAGGTAGCAATACTTCTCCAGGAGCACCTGTAGGGGTCGCCGCAGCAGCAGCAGCAGGAGGAGGAGGAGGAGGAGGAGGAGCAGGAGGAGGTCAGTCAGGCGAGCACACAGGAAGCTGAGAGGAGGCGACGGGGCGAGCAGCTGACCTTCTTGGCGGCGTCGTCCAGAGAGTTCTTCACCGCCGCACCGTCCCACTTGTCGATCTTGACGGGCTTCTCGTCGATTCGCCACTGAAACGCAGACGGCAGAGTGCTGAGCAAGAGGGTGGCGCTTGGAGCAGGTCACAGACAGGAAGTGGTGGAAAGCACTGTAGGAGCTGCATCGATTGTGAACAAATCTTCCCAGTCAACGAACTGAACGAGGATCACTTCCTGAAGTGGTTGGTTACTTTTCTCAGTTCAGTTTAGCTCTGCAGTGGGCCTGCAGGTCGGGAGTGGAGGTGCGTGCAGATTGCACCTGTGACGCAAGGAGGCGCTCGCGACAAACAAACAAACCGAAAGTGCGTGTTTCATTACTGCAGCTGATGATGATTATGATTATTTATTATTATTATTATTATTATAGTAATAATAATCAGATGCACAGACACACTTTCAGTTTGTTGATATTTATAGCATTCGTTTAATTTAAAATTTATAATTTACAATGAGAGAGAGAGGAGGAGCACGTTCATGCTAACACGGCTAATGCTACCTACAGTTGTGAAGCCCCCCTGGGTAAACACAAGCCAACTAAACGGTTCGGCGAACACGGTTTTGCAGTTTAAAAGGAATGAAGCAGCGACACACCGAACAGAAGAGTTTATCCGGCCGGAAACACTTGCTTACAATTTCCCGTTTGCATGAGAGGCGACGTGGACCGTCGGCTGCTAAAGTTAGCATAGCCGGCTATCAGCGAAACGAGGCGTTAGGCGAGCCGGAAACTGGTGCTGCTGCGGCCAACAGTGTGACCCGCGGACGCGGTCCAAAACGAGCCGACGCCTCCCAATAAAACACAACACACTAGCCGATTTCTCACTTTTTCCAGCAGCCCGCTCTTCCCGTTCTTTGCCGCCGCCATCTTCTCCACCGCTGTGCCTGTGACCTGGACGTCTCTGATTGGCGGCTGGCGACTCGCACAAATAACGTCAAAGCTGATTGGCGACCGAGTTACACGGAAGCGGAAATGGATGAAGACGGACCGGACGTTCCTTGCTGAATTTTCTGTTGCGATGACAATAGAAAAGATGACTTTTCTGGTTAAAGTCATTCTTATTCCCGGAAAAATTTATATACACAAGTCAAAATACATGAAAGTGAAACCTCAGTTTTTCACATTTCATCATGAGTTTCTTTCTTACACGAAAGCCCTTCGTGTAATGGAAAAAAAACAACCTCTAGCTTATCCTGTTTTTTGCATATTTTAGTTATATTTAATGTCACTGCTTTTCTTTGTCTGTTTATTTATTCTATGTTTATCTTTTGATATGTACCTGTTCCTATTTGCAAAATGTAAAGACTGAAAAGCCATGTTTGTACATGATAATTGTTTTTAAAAAAGATATTTTGTGTTATCATTGTTTTAATGTCTGGATTTTTGAAATAGTGTCGTCATCATCACTTGATACAGACGTCCAGTATCAACATCTTTAATGTTTGATTTTTCAGGAATACTGGCCATAGATTGGTTTTCCACAATTGAACTTTAATCGCCTGCATTGACGACGCCGTCAAAGAGCTTCACTTTGTTGTCCAAACCACCTGAAATGCTTTGCTTTTATTTGTTTTAACGATGGAATGTGTGCTGATGGCTTTGGGACTGAGGAGGATGAGAGAGTGAAAGACTCAGAGTTGGAGGTAAAATATGTCTTTAAATGTACACAAAACAGTTTATAAAAAGAAAACAAAAAAACATTTGGCACGCGACAGCTTCCGCTACACAACAACTGACATCCGATTCACAGCAGGTGCACATCCAGGAGGAGGAGGAGCCTGAAGAGACACTTGAGCAGCAGCTGGTCCTAGTGTGTTTTTACGGCGCTAACATGCTAACCGTCGCCATGGCTGTTGCTGCATCGACTGGTTAGCTCCTTGTCCAATCAGCTGAGAAAGGACCAGGGCTCCTCTCTGCTCCACATGTCCAATCAGTCTCAGGTTTCACTGCAACCTTCTTAGTCACTGTTAGGTTTCAGAGTTACATTCTAGTGATTTTTTTTTTTTGATGGAGAATCAGAAGTCGTGAACTTAATTATTGCTGAAGAAGCTGCTCGGTCACATGACACGGACAGAGTTCAACCTCCTGAACTTTCTCTGTCCTGGTGGGAGGAGTCTCGTCGCTCTGTTCCAGTTTCTACAACTACAGTTCCCACAAGGCCCTGCGGCTCAGCTGAGGCTGTGAGGAAGAGAGAGTGGGAGATGTTTCCAAATCAGGAAGTGACATCACAACCACCCCCTGAAGAAACCCGCAGGGCCTTTCCAGAGTGGAGACTGAGTCTGTGGTCCAGAGCAGAAGTTCACAGAAGGAGCCTGGACATCCGCCTGGAGCTCCAGAAAGGTTGGGTCCCACCTCAAGACTTAAGGAACATCCAGAAGGACCTGCAGGGACTCTGGCGGAGGTCTTGGGGAGATGTCAAGAACACCTTCATGCTTCCTGTTGCTGGGACTGCTCAGACAGAACCAGGCGTGACCATGTACACCTGGAAACACCTGCTGCAGCCTCGGAAGTTCACGTCGGTGATCTGCTGGTGAAAATCTAGAAGCTGGAAAAGAAACATCAGTTTTCTCTTGGGACATTCGTCGGGTTTGCATATATCGATCACTCGCTGTCCTTGTGCTGGGTCAGCAGACTCCTAGTGCTTTTTGCTGATTCGGCGGGATCTCCTGAGGCCCCGCCTCCTGCGGTTCTGACTGGAGATCCAGGAGCGCAGGAGGTAGGCGTGACGGTGAGTGTGGCTGTCTCCGTTCTCCTGGTCCAGCTGCTTCTGCAGCTTCCTGGCCAGCACTCGGTCCCGCCGCTCCTGCTGGACCTTCCCCACGTCAAGAGGCTCCTGGCTGAGGGGACGACTCCTCTTCAGGCCCGGGTCCCAGTCTTGGTCCAGGTGTTTGGTCTTCTGCTCCCTCTTCCTGCCCCTCCTGCCGTCGGCCTGCGAGTCCTTGGCCACCAACCTGCTGGCCTGCAGGCTGGAGGTCCTGGTGTAGGGCGAGAAGGACTGCCTGCGGCTGAGGAACACGGCGCCGCCACACGGTTCTGGTCGACCCAGGCTGGACTCCAGGGCCGCCCCCTGTCTGAAAGCGCCGCCCTCCCCACTGAAGCGGACCGCCGGGACCCGGATCCGGACCGACTGTCTCTGGAAGACGTCGGCTTCTGAGGCCGAGGGCTCGAACACCAACTTCCTTCCTCCTCTTGGCTCCACCGCCTCCTCCACTTCCTCCTCCACCTCCCCCTCCTCCTTGCGCTGGTCACGGAGCTCCTTGATGGGGCTGGTGGCCTTGGAGTTGAGCCGGAGGTTCTGCCGGTCCAGCTCGATCTGCATCCACTTCTGCAGCACAGCGGGGCTGGCCTCATAGCTGGTGGCCTTCTGAAGGCCTCGGCTCAGGTTCCTGGGCGTGGCCTTGACCACGGCGGGCCGCAGCAGGCGCCCGTCTGCCAGCCGCTTGGGGGGCGTGCAGGGCGAGCAGACGATGGGCTTGAAGTGGTTGAGCTCCTCCGAGATGCTGTCGTTGCTCTCGGGGCTGACGGAGCGCTCGGGGCGGGGAAGGGGAAGGGCCAGGGGCGGAGCCCGCCAGGAGAGCTTCCTGTCAGGGGCCATGATGGGGGCTGAGAGTGAGCGGCTGTTCTCTGACGACAGCAGGATCCCCGCCGTATAGCTGTGGCTGATGCCCACCTGCAGGAGAAGCACAGGGAACCGTCAGAGCAACGTGGAGGTCAGGTGGAGGTGTGGTGGAGGTCAGGTGGAGGTGTGATGGAGGTCAGATGGAGGTGTGATGGAGGTCAGGTGGAGGTGTAATGGAGGTCAGGTAGAGGTGTGATGGAGGTCAGGTAGAGGTCAGGTGGAGGTGTGGTGGAGGTGTGATGGAGGTCAGATGGAGGTGTGATGGAGGTGTGGTGGAGGTCAGGTGGAGGTGTGATGGAGGTCAGGTGGAGGTATGATGGTGGTCAGGTGGAGGTGTAATGGAGGTCAAGTGGAGGTGTGATGGGGATCAGGTGGTTCTGGTGCCGACGTACCCGCCCACTCAGCAGCGACGCCTGCTGGCCCCCGACCCTCAGCTTGCCCCCCCGCTCCTCCTCCACCGGCTCAGTGCAGCTCTGGCTCCTGGGAGCACCACTGAGGAAGAGAAGGTCACACGGTCAGTAGGGGGCGCTGCAGGCTCGCAGGGTCACAGTCCAGTCCAGCTCACCTGCTGAAGGTCGCCAACGGTTTGGACCTCCTGACGAATGCTGACACGTTTCTGATCCTCCAGCCAATCGGCTCCTCGTTCTCAGAGTCGGACAGAACTCCCTGAGAGCAGCAACACAACAACAACAACAACAACACGTTTCAGTCGTCCGCCATCCTCAACTTAAACACAGCCACGTCTGAGACTCACTGGATCTTCATCGTCCCTGTGGCTCACAGCGTTCCTCCTCCTCAGCTCCTCTCTGTCGTCCAACATCTGTGACGCAAACATCAACCAACCAATCAACTTTTATTTGTCCATCGCTAAATCACAACAGAGCAGATCCAGACTCCAGAGGGTCAAACATTGGAGAGGGAGAGAGGCAGACGGGCCAGAGTGAGTTGCAGGATGAACAACAAAGCTCTCACAATATAAACAGAGACAGATACAAATGAATAATTCAAATATAGAAATAAAGAAAGACACACAAAAGTATATGAGATATATCATTATACAGTACTACCCAGAAAATTAGAATATCCTGAAAAAGTTGTTGTATTTCTGCAGTTCAACTTAAAAGGTGAATGTGACATATTATATAAAGGAATAACATGCAAATCAATATATTTCAAGCTTTTATTTCTTTGCATTTTGCTGATCAGGTCTTGCAGCTTAAAAAACAAACAAAAAAACCCTCAAATTTTATAATACTTTTCTGAGTTTGTGGCTTTGTGGTTTTAATAAGCTGAAAATCTTAATCAGCAAAGTTACAACAAGGAACTGCTTGAGATGTCAATTTGCGTGGAATGGCTCAATAAAATGTGTCGCTTTCATCTTTTATGTTAAATTGCCAAAATAAAACAAACCTTTACGTGATATTCTAATTTGATGTAGATTCATATAAATAGATGTTGTGTCATATACATCAAATTATTATAAAATTTTAAATAGGCTTCTATGCACAGCACTGGGCTGGTTTGAGCTGCAGTCCATGTAGAATGTTGTTGCCCATGTTTGGGAGGGTCAGAGGTCAGAGTTGACGATGGCACATGATCTGCCGCTCAATCACTCTGACTCACAACATCGTCACATCATCATGGTCTCACCTTGTGCTTCGCGCTCGGCACCGGCAGAACCTCAGGAACTTTGGGCAGGACGGCCGGAGAGATGAAGAACTCTGAAGACAAGACAAGATCGCTGGTTACCACCAGGGGGCACTGCCTGGTCTCACTAAAGTCAATTCACAACATTTCCACAGAAAATCAATCAATCAATCAATAAGACCGGAGTTTATCTTTAATTTAAAAAGAAGCTGTGAGAGCAGAGACATCAATAACCCTCCAGTGATGAGTGAACTATGATGGAAACCAGGATAGTGTTGAACTACTGGAGATTGGTCTTGGTCTCAAGACCACTTCTTCCGGGTCTCGGGACCGGCAGGACAAGGGATTTTTTTGATCCAGACCAGTGGAGAACTCAGCCAACAGTGTAATAACACGATAATAACAGAAAAGAACCCAGCTGTTGCTGTTTCACACTCTGGCGGTGACACCCAGAGTGACGCCCCGCCCCCTTATTCCCAGTTCATTGATTTTTGAATTCTCTGAAGCAAAGTTGATGTTATTTTTTTTTTTAATGGTTCAACATATTTGGCAAAGCAGCAAAATGTTCAAGAAAACGATTAAAAGATACCTTGCTGAAAATAGATGTTGCTGTTCGACTTAGAAGCAAACTGGAATTCAAAAAAAGATCGTTTTTCCTGTTTTGTTGTTATTTTTCTTTGATATATAAAGTCTTGGTCTCGAACCCCAACTGTCTTGGTCTGGTCTCGGTCTTGATACTCTCTAGTCTTGATAGTGTCCTGGTCTCGGTTGGTGCAGTCCTGACTACAACACTAGACTAGGGTCGCAACAACAACAGCTCCTCCTCCTCCTCTAAGCAGGAACACGTCCGGACTAGTCCTCCTCCAGTCAGCTGATCACGGCCGATCTCCGCCGTGACGACACCGATCGATAGCGATCGATCCACGGCGCAGTCAGCTGCCAGCGGCACCTTCATTCAGAACTTCCAGAACGGGAGCCGCTCTGCCTTCGTTCTGCCAGCCGCAGCTAACGGCTAATAGCCCGGCGGCGGCTCAGGCCCCGTTCAGCTCGGTAAAGTTCGAGCAAAGTCCGGGCTGCCGGACTCCGGCCGCCTCGCTACCTGCTCCTGCGGGTGGGTGAGTGAGTGTGCGTAGGACCCGCGGCCTGGACGAACAGGGCTGAACGTTGCAACGCTACCGATAAACACACCAACCTTTCCGGGTGTCGCTGTCCCTCCCGCCCCGCCTGCCGCTGCTCCTCTCCGGCTCGGTCCTCCGCGGCAGCCGCTCCTCGGTGCCGGCTCCTCGGCGGGGCGGGAAGGCTGGCTGCCCGCACGACCAGGGGTTGGCGGACTGGCCCTCCGCACACACCGGGAACTTGTGCTCCTCGCACTCCGCTGGGCTGGGCCCCGGCTCGGTGTCGGCCCCGGGCCAGCACAGCCTGCTGGCCGGTTTGTCGGGCAGCTCGGCGGACCTCTCGGTCGCCATCTTCCTTGCCGAGTCTCTCCAAACTGCTGGCGCTCTCAAAACAAACCCCGCCCCCCTCCGAGGCCCGCGGAAGTAGAGCGATAAGTCCCGCCCCTTCTCGAACCCGCCAGTCCTGCGTTTAAGACAAGAAAGGAGCGTGTTTGTTCTTGTTCGCTTGTTTAGGATGGGTTTTGATTTCGTTTCTTCTCTTTTTCTATCTTTAAAAAACAAACAAAAAAAACTTTATTTAGCATTTGTAACGTTTACAGAAATGTAGCTCTTCAATGTAAAAGTATCTTAATGTGCAAAGTTTGCAAAATTGTAGGTCTTCAACATAAAACAGAAGAATCACAACAACACATAACTTGCCAGGTGGGATAGACAGAGACAAACAATCATTTTGCAATCAAAATTTCCCGGTTGCCCATGGGCCAAATTTACAGTATTATTATATTTCTCTCTCTTGATTCAGAACTATATTTTTACTATTTTCCGCCTGAGCCAGTATGGGTGTGAATATCTACCAAATCACGGATTTGGTTTTTGAAAACGGTTTTGCTTTGACTCGGCAGGTGGCAGCAGAGCACCGACAGACCTGACAGGCGTCATCACCGTCGAAGAAGAAGTTGATAAACAAACATGGCGCCCAGCGGGCAGTGGAGGAGTTGTTGAAAATGAAGATCAGCAGGTTAAAAAAAAAAATAGAGTTTCAGTGACGGATGAAACCCGGAAACAGTGGGACTGTGTTAGCGGTGGTTGCCAGCAGTAGTTCTCGCTGTCGTGTTGCGCTGACAGCCGGATGTTTGTGTAAAACTGCTGTGTAGAGTCCACCGGAACCACCACTGGTGTCTCCTGTCGCGGCTCCAGGATGACCTCCAGCAGCTGCCGGCCGCTGGTGGAGGTGGTCCGCCTGGGCCTGGTCTCCTACCACAAGGCTCTGCGGCTGCAGCAGCTCTATGTGGACCGGCACCGGTCCGGTCCGGCTCACGCCGTGCTGCTGTGTGAGCACCCGCCGGTCTACACCACCGGTATCCGCCACCAGCCCTACCCCGAGGAAATGCTGGAGCGGCTCCGCCAGCTGGGCGCCGACGTCCACCGCAGCAGCAGAGGAGGCCTCGTCACCTTCCACGGGCCGGGACAACTTGTCTGCTACCCGATCCTCCACCTGGGCAGCTTCAAGAAGGTCTGCTGGAGGTTCTTCTTCTTCTTCTTCTTCTTCTTCTTCTTCTTCTTCTTCTTCTCCTTCTTCTTCTTCTTCTTCTTCTTCTTCTTCTTCTTCTTCTTCTTCTTCTTCTTCACCTCCTCTTCTTCTTCTTCTTCTTCTTCTTCTTCTTCTTCTTCTTCTTCTCACCTCTTCTTCTTCTTCACCTCCTCTTCTTCTTCTTCTTCTTCTTATTTTTTAGTTCATTTATTTCTTTGTTTTAATCATTTATTTATGTTCGGAAAGGTGCATAAGTTTTTAGCCTGTACTTTGTAAATAAATGTGATTGTAAAAATCAAATCAAATCTTCTTCACCTCCTCTTCTTCTCACCTCCTCTTCTTCTTCTTCTTCTTCACCTCCTCCTCCTCTTCTTCTTCTTCACCTCTTCCTCCTCTTCTTCTTCTTCACCTCTTCCTCCTCTTCTTCTTCTTCACCTCCTCCTCTTCTTCTTCTTCTTCTTCTTGAAGTCTTGTAAGGTGAAGTTGTCTCTGGCTCATGTTTGCCCCCCCCCCTGCAGAGCGTCCGCTGGTATGTGGCCGAGCTGGAGAAGACCATCATCTCGGTGTGCAGCAGGTTCGGGGTGGAGGCCTCCACGTCTCCTCACACCGGAGTCTGGGTTGGAGACAGCAAGATCTGCGCCATGGGTAGGACCACCAGCGGAAGTCCATCTGGACTCAAGCCTTTATGCTGTGCTCTAGTTAGAAACAGGCCTGGTGAATACCATGGATATGTAGACAAACTGGATATCAGGCGATGCAGCTTTTTGTTTTATTAGTTCCCAGTGGTCACTGGAGGTACTGCAGCCTGCAAAATAAAATGAAGATTAAAACAGCTGACAGGATGAACTTTAACCTGAAACATGGTACATAATAAAGCTTTCTATTGTAGTTTTTAAAAGTCCAGGACTTTTAAGTCTTTCAAAAAAATCAGAACTGCTCCTCCCCACAGAAGAGTTTTATTTTCCCAGTTTGACACCACAGTGTCGTTCGTGCGGCTGTGTCTTGACTCGTTCTCGTTCTGATTGGCTGACGCGTCCCGGTGCATCACATGTGTTACAGACGACGGCTGCTAACCACGCGATGTCTCTGCAGGGATCCACTGCGGCCGCTACGTCACCTCTCACGGCCTGGCGCTGAACTGCAACACCGACCTGTCGTGGTTTGACCACATCGTCCCGTGTGGTATCGAGGGGAAGGGCGTGACGTCGCTGAGTGCCCTGCTGAAGAGGGACGTCAGCGTCGACGAGGCAGTGCCCCATCTGCTGGACGCTTTCAGACTGCAGTTCAACTGCGAGCTGACTGGAACGGATCAGGACAGCAGAGCGACGTCATCGGTGTCCTGAAGGAGGCGCCGGCGTGTGTTTTGTAGAAAAATCTCTTGTATTTATTAATGATGATTTTAAACGAAGCCGGACGAGGGACTGATGATGGATGACTGACAGATGAGCTCCTGATGTCTGGAGTCGTGGAAATTATGGGGGGGGAAATGTGGCTCCAATGTGTCATCACTTTGTTTATATGATCATGATTTGATGATGATGTTGATTATTATTATTATTATTATAGTAGTAATAATAATTGAAATTATTATTATTACTATAATAATAACTATAGTAAATAAATAAATGCAGCGTCACTTTCTGATTGGCTGAGTGTTTATACCAGGGGTCGGCAAATCTTTGACTTGATGGGGCCAGAATGGGTTGCAAAATGTGACAGAGAGGCCTGTAAGAATGTATCAGGGATCTGTAGAAAACGTATCATGTAGCTTTAATGTCAACTGAAAATGAACCAAAGCAGAGTTACAACTAAATCAGGGTCTTTGAAGCCTCACAGTATTTAGCTCTTTATTGAAATGACTCTGAAAACACTGACGAAATGGAGGAAATACAGCTATTGTAGGACTCACTGACAAAAAGCTTAATGGGCTGCATATGGCCCCCAGGCCGTAGTTTGCCCCCGCCTGGTCAATGCACAGACGAGTTCCGCTTTTCTAGTGTGTGTGTGCTTGTGTGTGGAAAAACAAAACAAAAATAAAGATTAATCAATATATGGTTTTCCATGTGTGTGTTCCAGGTCTAAACTTCTAAAGTAGAAACTGGAAATTTCATTTGCAGGTAGGAATTTGGCCTCAGTACTTTTCCTATGTTGCAGATTATATTAATCCCTCCGTGAACCACTTTGATGGAAAGGTCCTGCGTGCAGGAAAAGCGCATATAGAACCGAGTATAATTAAATAAAATAGATTTAAAGGTTCCGGGAAGTTTGTCCACTGCAGGCTTCCATATTTGGGTCTCCGTTCCGGCGCCGTTCGAAGCTGCAGTGTTGCCTGCTGCGGTTCCGAATAAACGGACTGGGAGTCTCGGGGAGATGTGTGTTTGGTTGAGGAACCGGGTCAGCTGACGGCTCGGTGCTAAGTGCTAACTGGCTGCTCGGCTCGGCTCGGCTCGGCTCGGCAGCATGGCGGAGCTCGGCGAGCACCGGGACCGGGACAGGAACCTGGACCTGGACTTGGACAGCCGGTGTCCTAGCACCGGCGACCTGCAGCTGGACCAGAAGGTGCACCAGTGGCTGAGCTGGGATAAGGTGAGCGGGTGTCGGGGCTCGCGACACCAGACGTCACGTCACAGTCCGACATTATTTTACAAACACACCGCATTGTTGACGGAAACTGCGCCGACTGGTACCAGCTGTGACTTTTAACCCCATGCCGAACCATCCGGTTCATTCGGCTCGGACCCGATGCGACTCCGTGGGTCGTCGCTACTGAGTTCAAGGTTCCCGGATGTAGAATCATTTGAACGGAATGAATTGAATTGTCTCTGACGGAACTCGGATTCTCGTCCCAATTAAGATCCCAGTTCGACCAACAAAAAAAACCCAACCCAAACCAGTTCGAAGAAGTGACGCTCCGAGTTGGGAGACACTGAACGAGGGTCGTGCTTGCAGAAGGCGGCCGCCAGATGGCGGTAGTCAGGGCCTCCTGCGTCGTGACTCAGCATATTTCGATCTCACTCGCTCAACTGCAGCGTGACTCGGCACTGGTTGTCAACCTGCGAGCTTGCTCTCTGCTGTGCCTCCATGTTCAGTAGCTGCTGGTGTTTATTACCTTACTGTTGTTGCATCACAAGACATTATGATGCAGGTAAACAATGTAAAATACACATTCTGTGGTGTTACGGCAGGAAAAATTCCATCCTCAAACTGGACACCCCTGGATTTTACTGTACTGCTGCAGAATGATCGGTAACATCATGACGTAGATTACAGGGGATGAGCCAGTTAGCTGGTGGTGCCTTCAACAGCTCACTGCAGCACAGACTTGCTATTTAAACTCTTTGACTTTACTTTGATTCATTCAAAAAGTAACACGTGTCTCTGAGACTAAAAACAGCCACACACACACACACACACACACACACACACCGAGGGCAGCTGCGTTCACTCTAAATGTGACGACCCTTGACCTTCACACTAAATGTCACGACTTCTCTGACTCGCTGTCTTGACGCTTGCGGCTCTGGAGCAACCGCAGCCACTTCCTGTCTCTCAGCTTTAAGCTCCTCCCATCGACTCAAAACCCCCGCAGTGCGTCACCCCCTGGTGTCCAGCTGACAGGACGACCGGGGTGCGGGGTAGCTAGCTTGAAGGTCCTCACACACCAGGCAATAGGCAGCCGAATTTTTCCTGTACACACTGAGCCAAGTGAGGTGAAACAGAAGTCCAAAACAGGTGATGAAAATAAAGAAGACAATTGTGACCAATCGACTAATTGAAAAAATAATCGATAGATTAGTCAACAACAAAAATCATCGTTAGTTGTAGCCCTAGCTGTGAGTGTGACGGGTGGGCGTGTCCTGTGCTGGCGGGCAGAACCCCCGGACTCGGACCCAGGTGGCGTCCCTGGTGGCGGCGGGCCGGCACGATGAGCTGAGGGCGCGGCTCCTCAGCCACATGAACTTCGGCACGGCGGGACTGAGAGCGGCCATGGGCGCCGGATTCAGCCGCATCAACGACCTGACTGTCATCCAGGCCACACAGGTTAGCCCCGCCCACCTTACTTCCCGAGCCCTCCCCAACATCCTTCCTCTTCTGCCAGCTGACCGTGTGCTGCCTTCAGGGTCTTCACGCCTACCTGTCCAGGTGCTTCGCTGACCTCAGCAGGAGGGGTGTGGTCATCGGCTTCGACACCCGTGGCCAGCGGGAGAGTGGCTGCACCAGCCAGCGGTGAGTCCGGCCCATTGACTGCTGACTGCTGACCTCTGACCCCTGACCCCTGACCTCAGCCGCTGATCTCACCCCTTGCTCCAGCCTGGCCAATCTGACGGCAGCGGTGCTGCTCAGCAGAGGAGTCCCCGCCCACCTCTTCTCCGCGCCGGTGCCCACGCCGTACGTGGTGAGGAAAGCGCTGCGGCTCCGCCCACCGTGTCCACTTCCTGCTGCAACAGGGAGAGGGCGCTAAAGGAAGCTGTTTGTGTCTGTCTCCAGCCGTACGCCGTGAGGACGTTGGGGGCGGCGGCCGGCGTGATGATCACCGCCTCCCACAACCCCAAAGAAGACAACGGATACAAGGTGAGGAGGCCACACCAACCGACCACACCTGGGAGGTCAGAGGTCGCCAGGAAGAGGAAGTGGCAGCCAGGGAGAAACGTTTTGAGATGTCAAAGATGTCAAAATAAGGCCTCCCCCTGCAGGTGTATTGGTGCAATGGCGCCCAGATCTGCTCGCCGCGGGACAAGGAGATCCTGCGGAGCATAGAGGAGAACCTGGAGCCCTGGAGCGCCTCCTGCTGGGAGGAGGAACTGGCGGCAAGCAGCAGCGACCCGCTGGAGCACGTCAACCGCTGCTACATGGAGCAGCTCCGCTCGCTGTGCTTCCACAGGTAACAGAAACAGACCGCCCCTACCACCAGGGGTCAGGTCAGGTCCCACGTGGCGTGTCTCCGCTGTCCCCCAGGGACTCGAACGCCTCGTGTCCGCTGAGGGTGGTGCACTCGTCCTTCCACGGCGTCGGCCACGCCTTCGTCCAGGAGGCCTTCAGGAACTTCAACCTGCCGCCGCCCATCGCCGTGCCCGAGCAGAGGGACCCCGACCCCGACTTCCCCTCCGTCCGCTGCCCTAACCCTGAGGAGGGAGAGTCTGTGCTGGTAGGAATCCATCCCGACCCCACGCACACACACGCACACACACACACACACACACACACAGATTCACACAGTGAGTTTTAGCGTAGCTGCTAGCTGCCTCCATAACCTTTCTTAGCATTAAAGCTAAGAGAGGCTATGGAAACAGCTGGCCATCATATAGAAGGTGCTAAGCTACTGGACGCTAGCAGAAGAAGCTAACCCTCTGACAGGAAGTGCACCTGTCTAAAGCGACAAACATACACACATGCGCGCACACCTAGCGAGTTTTAGCGTAGCTGCTAGCTGCTAAAATACCAAATATTGTTGCATCCCTACTAGACACGCCCACTCTCTACCTCCCCCTCTCCACCACAGGAACTGGCTCTCCTATTGGCTGAGAGTGAGGGGGCCCAGCTGGTCCTCGCCACCGACCCCGACGCCGACCGCCTGGCCGTGGCCGAGAGGAGGAGCAACGGGTAAGGTGGGCGGAACCGGCTTGGGGACCGACGCGGTGCCGCAGTGGTTAGCTTAGCGCTGCTGCCTCACAGCAAGAAGGTTGCGGGTTTGATTCCCAGGGTCTCCTGGGGCCTTTCTGTGTGGCAGTTTGCAGGTTCTCCCTGTGTCTGCTGAGTTCTCTCCAGGTTCTCCAGCCCCCAAAAACGTGCAGATGAGGTGAATTGGAAACTCTAAATTGTCCGCAGGTGTGCATGTGAGTGGTTGTTTGTCTCTATGTGGCCCTAATAAAGTGGCCACGGGTCCAGGGTGTCACGCTGTCTTCCCCCTATGACAGCCAGGAGAGGCTCCAGCAGACCCCCGAGACCCTGAGCTCAGGGCCTCAATAAGCTCGGGATCAGAACGGATGGATATGAGATATGAGATGTGCATCTGTGCGTCCAGGTGTGGCTGGAAGGTGTTCACAGGGAACGAGGTGGCGGCGCTGCTGGGCTGGTGGATGTTCTCCAAGTGGAGGGAGACTCACGGCGGCGGCGGCAACGTCCACAAGGTCTTCATGCTGGCCACCACCGTCTCCTCCAAGATCCTG
The DNA here is from genome assembly GCF_046127955.1 of Nelusetta ayraudi. Lineage (NCBI taxonomy): Eukaryota > Metazoa > Chordata > Actinopteri > Tetraodontiformes > Monacanthidae > Nelusetta > Nelusetta ayraudi. The sequence continues at coordinate 841,185 of NW_027466224.1, forward strand.
CAGGCCTTCGCCCGCGCCGAGGGCTTCCAGTTCGAGGTCAGGAACGCCGGCGGCCCGAGGAGGTGGCAGCGGTGGCAGCGGTGGCAGCGGTGGCAGCGGTGGCGGCGGTGGCAGCGGCCACGCCGCGGTGACCTTGGCTTGACCTCGAGGCGACCTCTTGTCCTCCACAGGAGACGCTGCCGGGCTTCAAGTGGATCGGAAACAGGATCCAGCAGCTGACCGAGGCAGGAAATGACGTCATCTTCTCCTTTGAGGAATCCATCGGTAGCCACGCCGTCAACCCCGATTTGCTCCCGCGCCTTTTTCTTCGCCTTGGTTTGAGACTTTTATTCTGAAGGGCGACCCTCCCTCTCTGCCGGCCTGCAGGGTTCCTGTGTGGCAGTGTGGTCCCTGAGAAGGACGGTGTGAGCTCAGCAGCCGTGGTGGCTGAGCTGGCAGCTCATCTTCACAGCAAGAAGCTCAACCTGCAGGAGCAGCTGCACAACATCTACCTGACGTATGGAAGCCCTGCAGCTCTCACCCCCTCCACCAGGGGGCGACAGTCTCTCCTTCACCCTGGCCTGCAGATCATTTCATCTTTAAATAACATTTTTATGAAATAGTAAATGTTTAATTTAAATTTACCAATGAAAATTTACATTTTTTAGGTCAATTTAAATTGGAAACAAACTTTTCAGTAAGTCAACAAAAAAAAATCAACATTTGAGATGAGATGTCTCTTCCATCACTTCCTGTCTCTTCCATCACTTCCTGTCACTTCCTGTCTCTTCCGTCACTTCCCATCACTTCCTGTCTCTTCCCATCACTTCCTGTCTCTTCCCATCACTTCCTGTCTCTTCCCATCATTTCCTGTCTCTTCCATCACTTCCTGTCTCTTTCCATCACTTCCTGTCTCTTCCCATCACTTCCTGTCTCTTCCCATCACTTCCTGTCTCTTCCTGTCACTTCCTGTCACTTCCATCACTTCCTCTCTCTGCCCGTCTCTTCCCGTCATTTCCCGTCACTTCCTGTCTCCTCCAGCTATGGCCACCACGTGTCTCGGACTTCCTACGTGTTATGCGACGACCCGCCCACCATCCAGAGGATCTTCAGCCGCCTGCGGAGCTTCGGCGGTTCTGATGGCAGCTACCCGCAGCACTGCGGCGGCGTCCCGGTGCTGCAGGTGCGAGACGTGACCACGGGCTACGACAGCAGCCAGCCAGACCGCCGCTCTGTGAGTAGCTCGCCGCCACCGCAAGTAGCTCTCCGCCACCGCAAGCTTCTTTCTCTTCTTCTTCTTCCGCTTCTTCTTCTTGATGAATGTGAATGAGAAGGGCAATTAAATGTTATTTTTCAAAAATGTTCTTCTTCTTCTTCCTCTTCCTCCTTTTCTTCATTGTCTTCCTCTTCTTCCTTTTTTTCTCCTCCTTCCTCTTCCTCTTCTTCTCCTGCAGGTGCTTCCTGTGACCAGGAACAGTCACATGATCACCTTCAGCCTGCAGAACGGCGTGGTGGCCACGCTGAGGACCAGCGGCACCGAGCCCAAGATCAAATTGTACGGAGAGTACTGTGCCGCACCGGGGGTCAGGTGAGCTCAGCTCCCACTAGTGGTGGCCTCCAAGAACTACACCATCCCTGTGACTGGTCCAGCTGTTTTCATAATCGTCGATACGAACGATAATGATAATGATAATCATTTTATTACCATATTAAAATTAAACTATAAAAAGATATACATTTAAAATAATCGTATAATAATAATAATAATATCAGTAGTGGCGGGCCATTGTCAATGAGGCTCCACCCCCTCCTTTACAACTATGCACACTCTTAGATAGATAGGTAGGTAGATTATTTAGACACAAGACCTTTGACCTTTGACAGGAAGTGCGGTAGCCCTTGGTGTAATGACTCAATCCTATTGGTTCTTTTCATTTCCCCCCGTTGTGGAACATACACACACACATACACACACACACACACACACACACACACACACACACACCTCACAGCACCTCAGTTGACCTCAGTTGGTCCCACTAGTGGACAGGAAGTAGAGGTTCTCCAGGAAGTCCTACAGCTCCCCCTACTGTCACTGTATGGTCACTACAAAGGTGGCTACGGCATGTTGCATTGATGTCTGAATCCTCAGTGAACATCGATATTTAGTATGTAGTCCACTCAATGTATCCCACAATGCGTTGCGAAAAGTGGTGTACAACCAATGGTCACTAGCCCGGCAATATATCCCATCATGCATTGTGCCCACCGTCGTGACCCATAGGTAGGAAAGTGGGTAGATGCTCGATATAATAAGTCACCAAAACACAAATATAAGTGTAAGTTAATGAAACTTTCTCCCATCATGCAACGTGTTTTCTGTGTATGTGAAAGACAGTGTGGGCGTGGCCTTGTGACATCATCTCTGTGTGCCGCAGCGACGCGGCCATGCTGGAGGCGGAGCTTCAGAAGATCCTCGCTGCACTGCTGGAGGAGTTCCTGGAGCCCGACAGGAACAATCTGATTCGCCGCTGTGTTTAGCCCCTCCCCCTCTTTGTCCCTCTCCTGGTTCTGACTTCCTGGTCTGTGTGTGTTTCCAGCAGCAGAGCACATGATGAGCAACCTGCAGCCACAGTAGTTCATTTGTTCAACCGAAGGTTCTCCAGGCTGTGTGGAGAACCTTCAGCCTCCACCTCATGATTTATTCCCTCTGGCCGCTTTTCCCAAAGCTGTTCTGTGATTGGACCGTCGTGCCAGGCAGTGGTGTATTGTGGGATTTGCAGTGTCAGTCCTCTGGCCGAATCTTTATTTATTTGTCTACCTGAAAGGTGAAATTTTATTTAGGTCAAGGCTGCTGTGGTCACATGGTGTTGGTCAGTTCCTAGCGTCTTAGCATTCAGCTTGGCCTGGTGGTTTTTTGTCTTTTTTTGTGTTCCTGGTATCTGCAAACAATAAAAACCTGCAAATGTGATTCAAGAGTTTATTTCTTTGCGTTGTGGCGCCTCCGAAACATTTGAACAATTTAAGCACAATGTCAACAAATCCCACTGTTTGTCACAAGTGTGTTGTGTCTGTCGCGATGAAGTTCATCCAAAGACTTCAATGCATTGAAAAGTTTGTCAGGACAAATAGCTTTTGCATTATTCCATTACGTTGTGAGAGGAAAGACAATAAGAGGCCAGCGAGTGAACACCAGAAGTTTGTTCAGCTCAAACATTTTGATGAATCATTTTGAAATGATGTTCTGTGTCTGTGACCACTGAAACGCTGATGAGTGACAAGATCAAATGTTGATCGATGATTTAAATCAAAAAAGGGATTATGACAGATTTATGATTATGATATTTATAATATTTCAGCCAAGACAGACGGAGATGTTTCATGTCTGCGACCCTGCAGCTTCATGGTGATGAAAAAACAAAAAGTGCTCCTTCAGCCTCTGCTGCTGTTGCTCCTCCTCCAGCCCCTGCTGCTGCTGCTCCTGCAGCCCCTGCTGCTGCTACACTTGCAGCTCCTCCTGCTACTACTCCTCCTCCAGCCCCTGCTCCTCCTGCTCCTCCTCCTCCAGCCCCTGCTGCTGCTGCTCCTGCTCCTCCAGCCCCTGCTGCTGCTACACTTGCAGCTCCTCCTGCTACTACTTCTCCTCCAGCCCCTGCTGCTGCTCCTCCTGCTTCTCCTCCTCCTCCAGCCCCTGCTGCTGCTGCTTCTGCTTCTCCTCCTCCTCCAGCCCCTGCTGCTGCTCCTCCTGCTTCTCCTCCTCCTCCAGCCCCTGCTGCTGCTGCATCTGCTGCTCCTCCTGCTTCTACTCCTCCAGCCCCTGCTGCTGCTCCTCCTGCTTCTCCTCCTCCTCCAGCCCCTGGTGCTGCTGCTCCTGCTTCTCCTCCTCCTCCAGCCCCTGCTGCTGCTGCATCTGCTGCTCCTCCTGCTTCTACTCCTCCAGCCCCTGGTGCTGCTGCTCCTGCTTCTCCTCCTCCTCCAGCCCCTGCTGCTGCTGCATCTGCTGCTCCTCCTGCTTCTACTCCTCCAGCCCCTGCTGCTGCTCCTCCTGCTTCTCCTCCTCCAGCCCCTGCTGCTGCCTCCTGCTTCTCCTCCTCCTCCTCCAGCCCCTGCTGCTGCTGCATCTGCTGCTTTGCCCGGCAGCTCAGAAGCAGTTTATCTTGGAGACGCGGCTCCTGTGGCTGAAGCGGAGGAAGATCTTGGATCGCAGCTGGTGCAGGTTGATGCCGTAGATGACAGGATTGATGAGCGGCGGCACCACCAGGAACCCGGCTGCCAGTAAGTTCTTCAGCACCTGCTGCGTGTCGGAGCCATAGCGAGAGTACAAGACGTCAAAGACCAGCGTGATGGTGAAGACCAGCAGCGTGACCAGGTGAGGGACACAAGTCTGCACGAACTTCCTGCGCTTGGAGCGCAGGCGCAGCGAGGCGCTGACCAGGAGGGTGTAGGAGACCAGGATGAGGGTCGTCTGGGACAGGTGGGAGAACATGAGCACGTAGCCGTAGATGTTGTTGAGGGTGGTGTCGGAGGCAAAGCAGGAGAGCTTCACCACCTCCCAGTTGGTGCAGAAGAGCTTAGGCAGGCGGCGGCTGCACAGCGTCAGACGGCGGGTCAGTATGGTGCCGCACAGCGACTCCAGCAAGGAGAAGATCCAGGCCAGCAGCAGCAGCCAGCACACCTTCTGCACCGACATGACAGTGCCATACTGCAGGGGGCGACAGATGGCCAGGTAGCGGTCGTAGGCCATCAATGTCAGGCTGGAGACCTGGCTGAAGACGTAGGTGTAGATGTTGAAGAGCTGCGCCAGGCAGCCGGTGTAGGGGACCAGATGGGCGTCGGCCAGCAGGTCATGCAGCAGCTTGGGGTAGAAGCATGACGCCCCCCACAGGCCGTTAAGGCAAAGGTTGCACACGAAGATGTAAATGGGCTGGTGGAGCTGCTGGTCCAGGCAGATGGTCAGCACCAGCGTGAGGTTGAGAAGCAGCGTCAGCAGGTACCAGCACAGCGCCACCACCAGGAAGACCTGCCGCACCTCTGTCGACTGGTTCAGGCCCTGCAGCTCCAGGACCAGCTGGGACATGTTCTGCACAGCCCCCGGTGACATCATCACCACCAGACCGGTTCCAGCTGGTTCCAGCTGGTTCAGTCAGTCAGTCATGGTCTCGGCAGCATCGCCTGCAGACACGACACCGCCTGACGACATCAGAACCAGGAGCCACAGCAGCAGCAGCAGCAGCTCTTATACACCTTGAGCTGCTGACAGACAGACGGGGAGGCCACGCCCCCTCAGCAACTGTGACCTCAGAGAAATAACAGGAAGTGCTGATGTTCTGCTGCTGCTGCTGCTCTCACCTGACATCCAAAGGGAGAGAGCTGGATTCTGATTGGCCACCGAGACCCGGATCCGCCAGTGGTGGCCGGTCAGGGCCAGCTAGGCCTCCTCTGGTGGCCGAACCAGACTTAGAAAAGTACATTTTCCCCTAAATATGATAACAAAGTTATTCCCTAATAGTCTCTTCTTTTCACATCATGTAATGTCCACTTGGTTGCGTTGCTTCCATTGTCCTATATTACAGTAGAGTTTTTATCCAATCATATTCCTGCCAGCTTGTGTTGCCAGGTTCCATGAAATCTGCCTCAGGCCAGCAGCAGCGACATAGCACAGGCTGCTGTCCGCTGTCAGCAGATGAACCTCAGTTAGTTGCAACAGCCAATCAGATCTCGGGCCTGCGATGCCGAGACCAGCTAGCTGCTTTACGCTGAACTTCACACGTACGTGTCCTGTGATTGGATAAGAAGCCCTGAGAGCCTCTAAGACTGAACTCAACCTGGAGATCCAGTCGCCACCACGATGGCAGAAGGTGACGTTGAAGATTTAGTTGCCGAATCTGCATTTTAAAATGTAAATAACGTGGCGCACTGGAGCAGCAGCTGCACCAACATGTTCAATTGTTTGATAACTTAATCGTTCAATAGTTTGTTTCATTATAGTCTCATTGGTCTCATACACAATGGCGACAATGTGCAGTGTATTAGACCAGTTTAGAGTTTAAACTCAGAGTTGAGTGTTGGTGAACTTATTAAAACTTTGTTGATGAATCTCTTAAAATCATTTTTTCTGTGATTTTTGACAGTTATCAGTGGCCTTAGTTATTCATTCATTCATTTTCCATACCCGCCTCTTCCCGAGCTCAGGGGCCACATAGAGACAAACACTCACATGCACACCTATGGACAATTTAGTGTTCAATTGACCTCACATGCATGTTTTTGGACTGTGGGAGGAACCCGGAGAACCCGGAGAGAACCCACGCAGACAAAGGGAGAACATGCAAACTCCACACAGAAAGGTCCCAGGCCCGGAATCGAAGCCACGACCTTCTTGCTGTGAGGCAGCAGCACTAACCACTGTGTCGCCGGCCTTAGTCACTTAATTATGATTTAAATGATGAGGAAATTACCTTTTGCTCAACTAGGTCCCCTACATGAAGGTGATACAATGTGTAAGCGTGATTCTGTATGGATTCTCCAAACTTCGGACACAAACAAAGAAACTTCATCCCGTCTGGAGACACTTTGTTCCCAGTTTGCAGGTCAAAGGTTGTCCAGTCTGTCAACATGTTTTCTTCTGCTTCACCTGAGAGCAGCGTGTGGTCTGCAGGGGTCCTAATCACCTCCCTCCAGACCGTCCACACACAGCACAACACAACACAGCAAAACTTCCACACAAGTGTTGGCCTCATGACAACCAGTGGTTGCAGTACCAGCAGGATGTCGACGTTCTCCCTAACCCTGACGAATGGAGGTTCTACTGGCTGCTTGACCTGAGGAGAAACATCTGAGGAGAGGAGACAAAGTTTCTCCCACTTGCTGTGAAGTTGTGAGGTTGGAGGTGGCTGGAGGTCAGAGGTGGAACCAGGCCGTCAACATGTTTGTCTTCAGCCGCTTTCCTCTGAGTCCCTCAGAGGATAATTAGCGGGAACCGGAGAGCAGAGCGCTGCGGTTCTCCTGGGAGCCTAGAGGTTCTCACAGGAGCTCAGAATGGACAAGCAGCAAAGTTGCGACCTTCACTCGACAAAACAAGAGAAAGTTTGAACCGGTCAAAGTTCACGTCGTATCCACCTCCGTCAACATCTCCTTCTCTCCACCACTCTTCACTCCTCCATCTCTTTCACTCCATGACTCCTTCATCTCCTTCACTCTTTCACTCCTCCATCTCCTCCACTCCCCAACTTCTCCACCTGGAACCAGAACCAAGGACCTGAACTCCAACCCTGGAACTTGAAACAGACAAACTTCCTGTAGGAGCTTCAGTAGAGTCTCCACCACTGTCCTGTGTTTTACTGTGGTTTTGGCCCACGGGTGGCGCTGTTACCCCCAAACACACATACACACACCTCACAGCACCTCAGTTGACCTCAGCTTGCCCCACCAGTGGACACGAAGTAGAGGTCTTCCAGGAAGTCCCTCCCCCAGCTTCTCCCCTGTGTGGCTGTGTCCTACATCGCCCCCCTACTGTCGCTATATAGTCTCTACAAAAGGTCTACCCCACTTTGTACTGATGTCTGAATCCTGAGTGGACATCCATACAAACTATATTGTCCCACTCAATGTATCCCACAATGCATTGCTAAAAGGTGTGTACAACCGATGGTCACTAACCCGGCAATATATCCCATCATGCATTGCGCTCACACTGACCCATAGGCAGAAAAGGCCAGCGTTTTTTGTTTTTTTCAATGTGGGAAGACGCTCAATATAATAAGTTCTTGTCACAAAAAATGCAAATATTTGAGTAAATGAATTCATCCATCTAACTATAGATATATATTTATTATTTATGACCACCTGCTGATGGGACGTTTTAATAATGAGAGCGCTGTCTCTTCTCAACTTTCTGGTTGTCCAGCTGGAGGAGCCAGCAGGAAGCTGGAGGAGCAAACAGAAAGTAGGAAGAGCCAACAGGAAGTACAAGGAGCCAACAGGAAGCAGGACAGCGGGTCACTTACTGCTGACTTGACGTCAACGCTGCTGTTCAGGCGGCAGGTTAAAAGGTGGAGCAGCAGGCGGGAGAGCTCAGGTGGGCGGGAGGTGACAGCAGGTGAAAAGCAACTCCTCCAGCTGCTCCTCCAGCAGCTCCTCCAGCAGCTCCTCCAGCTGCTCCACCAGCTGCTCCTCCTCTACCTCCTCCAGCAGCTCCTCCAGCTGCTCCTCCTCTACTTCCTCCAGCTGCTCCTCCAGCAGCTCCTCCAGCTGCTCCTCCTCTACTTCCTCCAGCTGCTCCTCCAGCAGCTCCTCCAGCTGCTCGTCCTCTACTTCCTCCAGCAGCTCCTCCAGCTGCTCCTCCTCTACTTCCTCCAGCTGCTCCAACTCCACCACCATGAACAACCTCACCCAGGTGTCCTCCTTCACGCTGGCCGGCTACCTGGACGTGGGCCCGCTGCGCTACCTCTACTTCCTGCTAGTCCTGACCTTCTACAGCTGCGTGCTGGCAGCCAACCTGCTGCTGCTGCTGCTCATCTGCTGCCACCGCAGCCTCCACCAGCCCATGTACATCTTCCTCTGCAGCCTCTGTGTCAACGAGGTGTACGGCAGCAGCAGCATTTTCCCGCTGCTGCTGCAGCAGCTGCTGTCCGAGCTGCACACCGTCCCCGCCCCCCTCTGCTTCCTGCAGATCTTCTGTCTCTACTCTTACGGCGGTGTGGAGTTCTGCACGCTGACTGCCATGTCCTATGATCGCTACCTGGCCATCTGCTGCCCCCTGCAGTACCGCAGCAGGATGACGGGTCGCAGGATGGCGGCGCTGACCGCCGCTGCCTGGCTCTACCCCTTCGCCATCAACATCTTCATCGTCTGCGGCTTGACGATGACGCTGCCACTGTGCGGCAGCGTCATCGATAAGGTCTACTGCGACAACTTCTACGTGGTCAAGCTGGCGTGCGGCGACACGTCCCTCAACAACATCTTCGGCCTGACGCACATGTTCGTGGTCATCTTCGGCCTCATCCTCCTCATCCTCTACACCTACGTGCGCATCCTCAGGGTGTGCGTGGGGGGCTCCGCCCAGACGCGGCAGAAGGCACTGAGCACCTGCACCCCGCACCTGGCCTCGCTGGCCAACTTCTCCTTCGGCTGCTTCTTCGAGATCGTGCAGAGCCGCTTCAACCTGCAGCACCTGCCCAACCTGCTGCGGGTGCTGCTGTCGCTCTACTGGCTCACCATGCAGCCACTGGTCAACCCGCTGCTCTACGGCCTCAAGATGACTAAGATACGCTCCGTCTACGGGGCGCTGCTGACGGGCAGGAAGCCGTAGCGGGCTGCCGTCACCGGGCTAACTCGGAGCTGCAGGCTGTCATCACCAGGCTAACTCGGAGCTGCAGGCTGTCATCGCCGGGCTAACTCGGAGCTGCAGGCTGTCATCGCCGGGCTAACCACAGACAACATCATGCAGGAGAAACTTTCCCACAGCTGCACCTCTGGCGCCCTCTTCTGTTTGCACAGCTATCCTGCTGCTGTGATCTTACGGTTTATTTTGGTCTCCTGTCTTTCCCTTGTTTCTCTGATAAAGATGATAATGAGCTAAAAAATATTTTAATCATCAATCAATCACCAATTTTTTTGTCTGAAGAATCAGACAACAAAAAACAAGCACAAAAACCCATTAATTTCCCCCTTTTTATTCACAGAGGGAACCCACGGTGCAGATTTACATCTTCAGAAAAGATCTACAGACAGGTTGGGACTCGGACGTCCCTAAATAAAGTCCTCTATATGAATATGAATTTGAAAAACAAAACACAACAAATGGACAAACACGAAAAACATACACATGGATGCGTTACATCTGCCAACAAAAAAGTGTTTTTTTGAACAGAAAGAAGTTTGTTGTTGCTGAAATGGACCTGAGCTTCAGAAAAACAAATGAATCATAAATCATAAAGAAAAAAAATACAAATCAGTTTGATTGAACTTTATAAACACTATGTTCTAATGTTGTTGTCACACTATAGTCACAGACGTGTTTGCTGGCCAGTTGTGCGTCTTCAGGACTCCCTCCGGCCTGTAGGTGTCTCTCTAACCTCTTGCAGCTCTTCTCACATTTAAAATGTGGAAAAATCTCTTGAGGAAAACGAAGCCGAGACTCCGGGCAAAAAAAAACATCTTCAGCATCGTGCGTCGGTGCTTCAGTGAGATTCTCTCCGGTGATAAAGTCACAGCACTTCACCGCAGTTGCGGAGAGCCGTGTTGTTATTGTGCAGCTCTCGTGTTGAATAGTGTGGACAGACTGGGGTGATGTTGTCCAGACACTTTGATTTGATTCTGCAAGCAGTGGGATACAAATTCCCACCGAGTCACCGAGTCACTGAGCTTCTACTGGTTCGCTGCAGTGTTGAGTTGTTACAGCTGAAACCTCGATCAAGTCTGTGTGCGACGTGCAAGGTCAAAGGTCAAAGTTGAGGTAAACGACAACAAAACTACTGTCGGGCCTCTTCTGTGCAATCCACTGTGGAGTTTCTCCCCGAGCAAGTCAATATCATGTGACCTTCCTTTGGCCTCCCAAACACAGTAGTAAAATCCGGCGGGACTCATTAGAAACATGATGCAATGAACCAAACTGCTGCAAACAGCAGGTGGCGACCTGGAAACTTTACAACTTTATCACATTGTGACGATAAATAAATGTTTACCCTGCAGTTGATGTGCGGTGAAGTTCGATCATCTTCACATCCAGAAAAAAATAACCGTCAAGATGATTAAACTGAGGTTGCTATCATTGTGAGTAAATAAAGACAAACATCACAGTCTACCTGTATATTGTGGAGGATCCTTTTCCGGGTTCACTCAAGCACAATCAAGGCGCCGTGCCGCTTCTCCCGCGGGACTCCGTAGGTTCAGCTTCCGGCTGAATACAACTATTGACGTAACTTCACCGGCACAGAACCGGAACCAGTAGCTGTGTCGAAACATTTTGGGATATATTCAAATGTGAACTGTATGAAGACACTTCCTTCAATGTCACAGAACCAAAGGGCATCCAGAACCGGAAGTGAGTATATAACCTCTCCTTACGGTGAAGTTACACAAGCGTTGGTGGTATAGTGGTTAGCATAGCTGCCTTCCAAGCAGTTGACCCGGGTTCGATTCCCGGCCAACGCAACGTTTTGTTTTTCCCCTGACTTTGAAAATTAAATCCTTCTTTTTCAAAGAAACGCGATGAAATAAACACCAGGTTGAGAATCCGGAGTCGATGCATGAGTTTATCGATTTCTCCAGCAAAATTTACTTCACCTTTAGTACCACGGCTCGTGTTTAGCCTGCAGTTCCCATCTAGCGGTCAGAGTTCATTAATGCAGTTCATGTCTCAAGCCCGAACCGGCGACTTTGTTTAAAAAAGTTAGTTAGGATGCTCATATTATTATAATAATGTGCCTTAAATGTTTGTATATATTATTCTTAAATAAAGTTTGTGTGGGGGGGGAGTTAGGATGCTTCCGGTCCCTTAGACAGTAAAATCACTCTAATGATAATGATAATTCTGGTATGAACTGTTTCATATTCTTTTATCAGACAAGTGAGTCATTGTCGAGTCCGACAGTCCCAGATTGTTTTTTAGATTTGATTGGCTATCGCCACTAAATGAGCCCCTACTGTCACTGACAGCAAACAGGTGCCTGCTCTGTCGCTTCTGCTGGTCTAAGGCAGATTTCACAAAACCATAGCAACACAAGCTAGATGAAATGTGATTGGCTAAAAACTCTACCGCGTGTCTGCGCTCATGTTGCGACCCGGAAAAGACGATAGACACCAGGCTCAGAGAAAAGTGTCAAAATATTTATTCAATGAAACTGAAACTTTTCTTACAGCCGTGTTCAAGAGTTTTTTTTTTTTTTTTTACAGTCTTTCAGCCAAACAATTCAACAACAAAAAGGCGAAAGTGTCAAACTGTGAGAGCGTCTGAGTGTCGTCCATGACAAACGCTGGAATGTCCTTTAATAGCACATTGTGGCGGTGACACGTGACGCCATGTCACACGAGCCATCACCGCACACCAACAACAACAACAACACGAAACAGCTGCAAACATCTGGTCTCATGGTCAGTCCTGGAATCCAGAGTCCGGTCCGGTCCGGTCCAATCCGGTGCAGTCTGGTCCAGGACCCACAGGTGAGGCTACACCCACCTGGAGCCATCGTCACGCTCTGATTGGCAGGTCTCGCCCAGCACTCTGGGACAGGAAGTCCCACCTCTCATCAGCTCTGGAGAAACCAGAAGGGACTTGTGTCCCACGGCACCTGAAGGCACCGCGGAAGCTCAAACGCCATCCCTCTGTCCGTCCATCTGTCTGTCACGCCAACCAGAAGGCGTCTGATTGGCCAGAGACACTCAGGCGGGGGCGGAGTCAGAAAAACTCGACGACACACACCGAGACCGCAGCCTCTAACAGGAAGTAAACCTGGAAGTGGTCAGTAACAGGAAGCTCCGCCCACCACTGCGTCATCACTGGTCATCGGAGCAGGAAGTGCATCGCCTCATATATCTCTATATATCTTTATGTATATATTTACAGCATAGATATGTACATTATATCCACACAGACAGGGTACAGTGGGAGGAGTCAACTCCCTCCGACACGTGACAATACGTCCCAGGATGCAACACCAACACATTGAGGGAGGAGGTCGACGCAACCTGATGACCCTCGACCAATCATGTCAGACTACGACTCTCGGCGTTGGCGTCAGAAAATAGCAAAACGTCTGAATAAAATTAACAGGGTGCAAAAAGAAACCAATCCTGTGGAGAGGAGAGAAAGGAGAGAGGCTCCACCTGGTGGCTGGAGGACTGAAGGCGTCACACTTTGTCTTCACTGGAACACGGTGACATTTTACATTGAGCTCATTTGTGGGGGCGAAACCATCTGAATCTGATGGAGAAACTCCAAGCTGAAGACCGAAGCGACCGTGCCCACGTGCTTGCTAATGACCTACACATCAGCATCCAATCGTAGTAGTGTAACCTTTTAGTGAACAAAAGTGCACTTTAAAGTGGCTTTAAACTAGCCAACGTCAACACTGTTGGCAAGCCTACTGAGATTACAACCTCGCTCTGCTTTTGTGCAAACAGATTTGCTTCTGCAGCGACGGCAATGAGTCAGAGTTGCATGTGAAAATCTACAGCGGGCGGACCATGAACTATACATGAAACCCTCAGGCTTGTTTAGCTTATGTCGATAGTTGCAGGAGGATTTTTTTGTGCGAAGTGTTCTGCCAGTCCTGGTCTACTGGTCCAGTACTAAGTTGTCTACTGGTCCTGGTCTACTGGTTACCTCTTGCGACGAGCGACTTTAGTGTCACTGAAACTCCAGTGAAGCGCCAGTTTATGCATGCTAATCATTAGCATTAGCATATGTTTCGTTGCTGGATTACCTTTAATAGTCCCACTCCAATTATGGATTCTCATTTTCTAAAATGCTAACTTTTTTTAGTCTGTGTCGACTGAGGTTTCGTCATTGACACCTTCCTCTGTCAGCTGAGTGGAAATAAATAAAACCTATCGGCCTCATCGCTCCGGCAGAACGCCCTGGAGATGCATCTAAATTAGCCCCTTAAAAACAGACCTCTTAAAAAGAACAAATAAAATGACGATACCAGGGTTTGATTGGCTTAAAATGTTCTCTGCTTATAAAGGAGTCCAAGTATTTCAATAAAAAGTTGGTCGGGGGCGGCTGCAATGCGACCCGGCAGCTCGCACTCCCCTTCAGCTCTGGTCTCTCCATCAGACTCACACCTGCTGCCGCTGCTGTGTCCTCCAACGTCTCCTAGCGGACAGGAAACAGCCAGGGGGCGCTCTACACGCTGACTGGTGCTCCGGCGGCGCTCCCCGAGTGCCTGGGCGGCGCCAGGTCCAGCAGGGCGGCCACGGTTCTGGCCACCTGGGGGAGCCCTCGCTCCTCCAGGATGTGCAGAGGGAGACACAAGTGACTCTGGACGAACGCACACAGAGTGGAGACACAGCGGGGGGGGGGGGGAGGAAACAAAAAGCAAACACAGCAGAGAGGAGGGTCAATGGATGGCAACTCAAAGTAAAGACAACAACAACAACAACAACAAACGGCAACACAAAAGTAACCATGGCAACGAAACTCAAAGTAAAGAGACAACAGCAACACAACAGGAACCATGGCAACGCAACTCAAAGTGAACTGAAGAGGAGAAAGAGGTGACACGGGAAAGAAGGGTGAGAGTTTAAACGTGGACAGGATGTTAGCATGCTAGGCTAACCGGCTAGCATGTGTGTCAGTGAAGGCAGCAGGCACCGATCCGGTCCAAACTGGTTTCTCTGGGCAACACGTTTAAGAGTGAAAGAGTCGAGTGGTTTGAGATCAGTTTATTAGAGTTCAGAGGGGAGACAGAAGCACAAGAGACATCTTCATCATCCTCACTATACTCTTCATCACCATCCTCACTATAGTCTTCATCATCATCATCCTCACTATACTCTTCATCTTCATAATCCTCACTATACTCTTCATCTTCATCCTCTTCATCATCATCCTCACTATACTCTTTATCATCATCATCCTCACTATACTCTTCATCATTATCTTCTTCATCACCATCCTCACTATACTCTTCATCATCGTCATCCTCACTATACTCTTCATCATCGTCAACCTCACTATACTCCTCCTCCTCCGGGAGGAGGGAGACCCAACCAGAGGATCTAAAACCTCCAGGAAGCTCCAGAAGCAACCATGTGACCACGACTCTAGTACTTCCACAGGTAGACCAGGACTGGTAAACCAGGACCGGTTGACCAGGACTGGTAGTCCACCTAGTCCAGGACCGGTAGACCAGAACTGGTAGACGAGGACAAGTAGACCAGGAGTGGTAGACTAGGAGTGGTAGACCAAGACTGGTAGACCAGGACTGATAGACCAGGACTGATAGACCAGGACTGGTAGACCACTTATTCCAGGACCAGTAAGACAGGAAGTTGCCAGGCAGGAGTTCACACATAAGGCACAGACGTTTGGACAGGGTTCCACTCTCACCCCGTCCCTCAGGTGAGGGGGTCAAACCATGGGACTGGGTCACCTGGGTGACTCTGTAGACCAATCAGATTTGAGGGGTGAAAACCATTTCCTGCACCAGATCAAGACAACAAGTTCTGCAAGGATCTGGAGGAGAACCGGTCAGGACCAACATTAACTTCCATCTAAAGGCTGAGATTCCAGTTGAGTGGCGAAAAGCAGAAGGTCCAGACCATGAGGACCAGGGGATCAGTGGGAGGTCCAGCCAGAGGATCCACTTTAGACTGGTTAGTGACTTCATCAGCAGCTGGAACAGAGCCGACCATTGAGACACAGTCACAGTCAACCTTCTCCAGCTGGTGGTTTATGGTCCAGAGGAACCAGACAAACTAAAGGAACCGTAGGAACCAAGGGAAACAGGGGAACACACAGAACCAGCAGGTTGCTTCCAGGACCTCAGCAGGACCTCAGTAACCTCCACAACCTCCATGGGCAAAGCTTACTCATCTGACCTAGACTACCAGGACCCACCAGGACCAGGAGCTGCACGTAGAACAGGTCTGGACCACAAGGACCACCAGGACCAGGAGCTAAAGGTGGAGTAGGGCTGGACCACCAAGACCATCTAGATTAGGTAGAGCAGGTCTGGACCACAAGGACCACCAGGACCACCAGGACCAGGAGCTAAAGGTGCAGTAGGGCTGGACCACCAGGACCATCTAGATCAGGTAGAGCAGGTTTGGACCACAAAGACCACCAGGACCAGGAGCTAAAGGTGCAGTAGGTCTGGACCACCAGGACCACCTGGATCACCTGGACTAGGAGCTGCAGGTAGAGCAGGTATGGACCAGGTGACCTCCATTCTGCCATGATTTCAGGATGAACAGGGAGAAAAACCCCAGGAGCCAAGGTTCAACTGCAGCCCCAGCCCTGATTGCCGGGATCCAATCAGCCCCCCCCCCACCCCCATCAGACCCACCCCCCCAGCTGGAGGTAGACGGCCAAAAGCAGTAACATGACTGACAGGTAGAAGAGACCGAAGCCCAGCAGCTGCAGCTGGGGGGCGGAGTCAACCAGTGGGGGCGGAGCCATAGACAGCAGCATAGCCAGCGTGCTGTAGAGCCTGGCCCCGTCCCCCGCTAGGACCTCCCCCTGGGAGCAGAGAAGGTCCTGACAAGAGGTGGAGGGCGATAAGAAGGTGAAGGTGAAGGTTAATGAGAGAGAGAGAGAGAGAAGGTTAGCTTTAATGTGTGTGTGTGTTGTGTGTGTGTGTGTATCAGTGTGTTAGCTACCTGTGGGACTCCGATCCTGCGACAGGCCTCCAGGAAGTTCTCTACGTTCCTGCGACACTTGGCCATGGTCAGTTTAGGCTGCGGGACACATGAGCGGTCAGAAGGGAGCGGAGGCGCCACCTGCTGGCCACTTGCGGGACGGTGACACTCACCACGGCGGGGGAGGGCACGTGGATGCTGGGGACAGAGCGAGGCCGCACGTGATTGGCCAGATGGCAGAGCACCACGCCGTCCGTGAGGGCAGCGCCCAGGTCACACGGCAGCGACACCTTCAGCCGCGCCTCCACGCTGCGCCGCAGCTGCTCCACCTGCTCCGCCTCCTCCCCCAGCAGAGGAGCAGCAGCAGCAGCAGAGGCTGGCGCCTCCTGCTGGCTGGGAGGAGTAGCAACAGCAGCAGCATCACCTGGTGGACACAGCAGGACACTGCAGGTCAAGCAGTTGTGTGTCACACTCTCTCTCTCTCACTCTCTCTCTCTCTCGCCCATTCAATCGCTCACTTGACCGCTCTCTCTCTCACTCACTCACTCACCTTTCCTCTTCTCTTCCTTCTGACCGAGACGAAACAGGAAGCTCTCTGGTCTCAGACCGGCGGACCTGCTGGAGGCCACGCCCCCCAGGCCGGGGTAAGAGGGCGGCTGATTGGCTGAGAGAAAAAACACACAAAGTCAGCATCACAACAGGAGAGAGGAGTTAGTGAGTGAGTGGACGAGTAAGAGAGTGAGTGAGGAAGCGAGTGAGTGAGTGAGTAAGAGAGTAAGAGAGTGAGAGAGAGAGAGAGTGAGTGAGTGAGTAAGAGAGTGAGCGAGAGAGTGAGCGAGTGAGTGAGTGAGTGAGTGAGAGAGAGAGAGAGAGAGCTCACCTGTCGGAGAGACGGCAGATCGGTCGTCACCCTGCAGAGACATGAGACAGGAAAGGTCACACCTGGACACACCTGACTAGCTAGCTAGCTAGCACACCTGACTAGCAAACCTGGCTAGCACAACTGGCTAGCACACACCCCACAGTGCAGCAGCAGGCCGGACAGTTGAAGTCAAATTTAACTGCTGTGACAACGGGCAGACAGCATGCAGGTTGCAGTACCTGCGGCAGGCAGGAGGGGGAGCTGTCAGCAGTGAGACAGCCACGGACACATTCTCCAGTCACACACTGACAGACAGGAAGTAGTAGGAGGAGGAGGAGGAGGAGGACGAGAGATACGGCAGCAGAGGTCAGAGGTGACGGACAAACGCCGAGGTGAAATGGAGTCAAATGGGACGTCAGTCAGCTGATCAGCCCCACAGCCAATCAGCTGGCAGGAGGAGATCAGTGGGCTCAGGTCAGCTGATCCTGCGGCTGTCACCTGACTGTGAGGACCAGGACGTCTCTTTATCGTGTCGGCGACCCCGTCGGTCTCATAGACCAGGACGTTCTGGGACAGGAGGCGGGAAAGACAGCGGAAACAAAGGAGGAAAGACACGGGAAACATGGGACAGGAAGCAGGAAAGACACGGGAAACAGGAAGCAGGAAGGAGGAAAAACATAGGAAACAGAGACAGGGGGCAAAAACGGGGGAAGAGGGCTGTGTCTCAATTCAGGGTCTGCATCCTTCGGCCCGCCGGCCGACTGAGGAGGAACCCAAACCCACCTCTCCGGGAACCACATGGGACGGCCTGGCCTTCGGCGTATTTTCTGGTTGCTTCACCACCGTTCCCTACTGCTGGCCAGCCCAGGAAGTGACGTTTTTATAGCATCAAGCTAACCATTACTTAGCATTAACAGTCACATATTTGAGCTGAATTTTGGGGTTTTGTATTAACAATACATAGTGTACATAAGTAAAAACCCTGTGGTAAAAACCTAATATTTTATGTGAAATTAGAATACTTAGGTTTATACGTCATGTCTTTGCCAGTAGAGGCCGCCATCTCAGCTGACTTCCCAGGACGCTTTGCAGCAGCACGCAAAGCATCCTGGGACACAGAAGGACGCGAAGGATAGTAGCATCTAAAAGTAGGCCGCATTTGAAGGGCGCATTTGGAGCGTCCTTTGATTTTAGTGAATTGTGACGAGCCCTGGCACAGTGCTGTGAGCTCACCGGCCTTCACATGCAGCCTTCGAAGGATGCAGACCCTGAATTGAGACAGAGCCAAGAAGAAGGAAAAACACAAAAACCAGGAAGTAGAAAACGCATATGAAACAGGAACAGGAAGCAGGAAACAAACAGGAAAAACGCGACAGGAAGCAGAAAAACGGGGACAACGGACAGGAAACAGATTGGGAAACGGGGAAGGATGTAAAAAAAAAGGAGAACAAACTAAAGCGAAGGTGCATAAAAAAAAAATGAGTAAAGCGGTCGAAATCAAAGTGATGAGGAAAGAGATGGACAGACAGAAGACAAGAACAAGGAGAAGGAGAAGTTAATGCAGGGAGCAGCGTTTCACCACAGAGACACTTTTCATTCCCACACATCCTCCAGAATTTGTCAATGAACGTCAGAGAGCGAAGCCACAAGCAGACAAACAGGAAGTGAAGCCCTCTGTTCCCACCGTCTTATCAGGACATGCAACATGTGGGTGGGTGGGTGGGTAGGGGAGGGGCAACACTGACATCATCACCAGGTGTCGGCTGTGTGAGCGGACGGGCTTTAATTGTGAAGGAGGCGTTTCCCGTTAATCTCTCAAGACTCCACCCCCTTTTTTTTTAGTCAAGAGGGCGAGCTCAAGGTCTTACCACGAAGAGGGCGGAGTCATCTGTGTGGGTGGAGCGTCTGGAGGGGTACACACTCTGAACACACACACAGACGCACACAAACACACACACACACACACACAGACAGACACACACGAACATCAATAAGGACAAACGACGACGAGATGGAGGACAGGTACAGGGGGCGTGGCCTGTGCAACAGAATGGGCGGGGCTATCTGTGAACACAACGCAAAGAAACATCCCACCTGTGTGTGTGTGTGTGTGTGTGTGTGTGTGTGTGTGTGTGTGTGTGTTGGAGTTTCTGTCTGGACTGGACTTTGTTGGACTGACTGTTGGGGCTGTTTTCTGCACAGACAAATGTTGTGTGTCAGTGCGCGCGCGTGTGTGTGTCAGTGTGTCTCGGCGGATGTCACACAAGACCAGGGGTGGGCAAACTACTGCCCGGGGGGCCTTATGAGGTCTGTTAAGCTTTTTAATCCGGCCCGCCGAACTTGAAGAAGAAGACCTTGGTAACAGTGGGAACAGTGTTGCTGGGAGTGGCCCTCACTGGTTACACTGACACACTGCTGTGACACTGGTGTGACTGGTTAATAGTCCTGCACAGGTGCAGACAGTATAGTTAACTCATGGTTCCACTGGACCAGGCACTGGCAAACTATGGCTCAGACTGTGTTTGCTCCAGAGTCAGTGTGTGTGTGTGTGTGTGTGTGTGTGTGTACGTGTGTGTGTGTGTGTGCGTGCGTGTGCGTGGCTCCGCCCACCTTGCTGTGGGCGGGGCCAGGGCGGCTCTTCTGCCTCTCCTCGTCGTATCGCAGCGCTGCCAGCTGAGCCTCCCGCCTCATCCTCTCCACGCCACCAGGGGCAGCAGAGGCCGACACCTGGGACACAGACAGACAGCAGGGTCGGCTGGAGTCCACAGCAGCAGCAGCAGCAGCAGCAGCAGCAGCACTCACAAACACAAGGGTTACCTGGCTGTGGGGGGCACTAGGGGGTGCTGTGACACCATCCACAACACTCCTGCAGGGCAAAGAGGGAGCATTTACAGTCTGAAGCTGACACACACACACCTGACTCAGGTGTGTGTGTGTGTGTGTGTGTGTGTGTGTGTGTGTGTGTGTGTGTGTGTGTGTGTGTGCGTGCCTATTGTCTACCTGCTGCCGTGTCTCCTCAGGTCTTCTGTCCTGGAGCTGCTGCTGTTCTTCACTGGAGAACCCTGGACAGGAAGTAGAACATCATCCACACCACCAGCCAATTAGGGCTGCCACTAACAATTACTTTTGCTGTTGAATAATCTGTCCGTGAATAGTTCTATTCGTCGATTAGTCACGATTATCTTCTTCATCTTCATCGCCTATTTTGGACTTCGGCTTAACCGACTTAAGTCTTCACACCTGTGTTGTACTGTTGTAGGTTTTTAAACAAATATTTCAAATTAGTGACCCACAATGCATTTACCTGTGACATAGTTGTTAAATGATATAATATGACAGGTATATTAATTCACGATTCAAAGGTTATATGCAATGTTTATCACAGTTAAATACCTTAACAGATTTCTTACTTAAATATCGGATTAATATTAAAATATCTACGAAATATCCGCCCTCAGCGTGAACCACTCGTAATGTCACAGCGCCCCCTGTCGGCGAGCTCGTACCTCTCGGGTGATGCGTCTCTCGATGTAGGCCATGAACTGGGAGCTCAGGCTGCTGCTGCTGCTGCCGCCGCTGTCGCCTGCTGCTCCTCCAGCTCCTCCTCCTGCTGCTGCTGCTGCTGCTGCTGCTGCTGCTGCTGCTGCGCCTCTTCTCCGCCCCTCCTCTTCCTCCTCTTCCCCCCCAACACAGCTGTCGATGAAGTCGATCTGGTCCGACTCCACATCTGCACGGTCACAGACACACAATGCAGTGACGCACAAACAGGCGGTGGCCCTGCTGCTGCTGCTGCTGCTGCTGCACTCACGCGTGCCGTTGGCGACGACGGCTCCGGCCCTCCTGCTCCTCGGCTCGCGGCTCAGCTCCGCCACTCTCAGCGGCAGCTCCGTCAGCTCCTCGGCGGGCTGTGAGATTTGGAGAGCTTCATTTGTTACACAGCTCGTGCCGGGTGGGCGGTGACTGCGTTAAAGTGCCAACGCTCACCCAGAGGTCGTGCACACACCACAAACAACATTCACAGCAAAGAAAGAGCGAGAGGGAGCAGCAGGAAGAACCCAGACCAGGGCTGGCAAACCCTTAGACTGGTGGGGCCACAGCGGATTCTGAAATATGACAGAGGGGCCGGAGCTGCAGCAAATGGATGGAGTGTTATGGTGACCCAACTGACTATTAATATCATTTATTCAAGTTTCGATGGGCCAAGTTAGGAAGCTTAATGGGCCTCATATGGGCCCCGGGCTGCAGTTTGACCCATACCTGATCTAGAACGAGGATACATACAAGGAATTTTGAAACAAATTCACAGAGACACACACAGACAGACAGAGAGCACGACAGACAGACAGAGTGGCGGACAGACAGACAGACAGACAGACAGACAGACAGACAGACAGACAGACCTCGTTCCCTGACCACCTCTTGTCTCCACTGTCGACGCTGTTGAAGCCAGAGTCCAGCGCTCCGTACGGCCGGCCTGGGTACAGCTCCTCCCCACTGGCAGCACACACAGGCAGCATGCTCTTATTGTGACGGGACAACAGGAAGTTCTCCTTCCAACTGTGTGTGTGTGTGTGTGTGTGTGCGTACCAGCGTCTCTCATAGTCAGGCAGCTCCGGAGTCGTCTTACTGGCCTCCAGGTTCAGGTACTTGAAGATGTGGATCTTCCCTTTAATACAGATCTAAGACACACACACAAACACACACTTGATGAACATGCCAGCCTGTGACTGGCCGGTGGCGATGACATCACGGCGCGGGGGCGTGTGTACCTGTGCAGGTGGACTCTGCAGGGGGTTGTTGTCCAGCACGATGCTCTGCAGCTGCCTCAGCTGGCGGTAGCACACTGGGATGCAGCTCACCTTGTTGCAGGAGAAGTCCAGCCGCACCAGAGGGAGCTCAGCCAGCTCTACACACACACACACACACACACACACACACACACACACACACACACACACACACACACACACACACACACACACACACACACACACACACACACACACACACACACACACACACACACACACACACACACCTTAATACAGAGAGTGAGAGAAAGGGAGGGAGAGAGAGAGAGAGAGGGAGAGAGAGAGACAGAGAGAGACAGAGAGAGAGAGAGAGAGAGAGAGAGAGAGAGAGGGACCTACCTGCAGGCAGCCTGACCAGGTGGTTCCTCCTGACGTTCAGGTCTCTCAGGGCCTCCAGTTGGCCCACCTGAGACGGCAGAGTCTGGATCTCATTGCAGCTCACGTCCTGTAGGGGGCATCGCAGTCACAGCAGTCAGTCATTCCATTCCATTCCATTCTACTCATCACAGTTTTCGGAGGGTCGGGGGTCACGCGGTGGGAATGACCTCTGACCCCTGCGGCAGCACACTGACCAGCTCGGTCAGGTGCCTCAGCTGGCCCAGCTCCTCCGGCAGCGACACCAGCTTGTTGTTGCAGGCGATCAGGACCTTCAGGGGGAGGCTGCAGATGACGGCAGGCAGCACCGACAGCTGGTTCCGACTGCAACACACACACACACACACACACGCAGAGGTAAAAAGACTTGCTGGCTGGCTCCTGATTTGTTAACCCTGTGTGTGTGTGTCTTACCTGAGGTTCAGGTAGGTGAGGGCCTGCAGGTTGAGCAGACTGTCAGGCAAAGACCTCACACAGTTCTGGTACAGGTTCAGACTCTCCAGAGACACAAAGAGACACACCTCCAGGGGGAGCTCTGACAGACGGTTCCGAGACAGGTCTACACACACACACACACAAAGAGGAACCTGTTATTCATGTGGCAGCTTGTTTTCAGCATCAAACAATCCTCAAAGGTTTCGACAGCAGCGGAACGCCTGAGTAAACAACGAGAAATGACAGAAGCCATCTGCACACTGCCGCCACCAGGGGGCCGCCAAGAGGCTTTTCTTCACAATTAAGAACAAGTTGTGAGTGCAGTGTGTCTTTTTGTCATGCTGTTGTTTCAAGGAGGTCGGAGCAGAGACAAGCACTGCTCTGTGTCGACTCACTGCTTGTGTGTGTGTGTGTGTGTGTGTGTGTGTGTGTGTGTGTGTGTGTAACTCATGACTGAGTCCTGAAATAGAGATAGAAGCAACACAACAGTTTAGCTGTTGTGTTGCAGTTTGACTGGCCTCAGGTGCCAATCACAGCACAGTGTGTGTGTGTGTGTGTGAGAAAGAGAGGACCAATGAAACTCTGCTGTGTGCTGCAGTGACGATCAGCTGACCCTGGAAGGCAACGACACACCACTTCCTGTCTGTGTTGCTGCTCTCCAGTGAGACAGAGGTCAGAGGTCGTCACGGTAATGACGTGTCCTTCCTGACCAGGCCAGGTGTTAATGCCCTCACAGCTGCCCTGACAAAAATACACCGGTGTTGTGTTGTGTTGTGCTGTGCTGTGCAGTCAGCGAGGCAGTGTGTGGGCATGGAGCGCAGCTCGCTGCCTGCTCGAGATTTAATCTCTTACACTGTTTGTTGTCATGGTTCAACCTGTGTTGGTTCATTTCCGCGACGCCGCCCAGTGGATTACATGAAGTGGATTCCTGTGCTTACGGTGGAGCTACCGAGTCCTGAACTTGCGTTCACCTGTGTTTGGGAAACACAGCAGCCGGAAGCTCCTCCCAGCCACTTCTGAAGGTCCGTTCATCAAACTCCCAGCGGAGAAAATACGATGATGAAACAGAGTGACGTGAAGTCACCACCCGTCTGCGCCGCTGGCCAGTGAGATCGCTGGGCTGATGGACTTTTCAAACCATGTCGGTTGGTACCAGGACCAGTTCTTCTGCTCGTTGCTGCTCCTCAAAACCAAACGCTGATGCCAACAGTTAAAGACTGTAAAATATATTTTTTTTAGCTATTTATTTTGCTGTTTTGTATTGTTTTTGTTTTGTTTGCTGGGGGATCTTTAGTTTTCTTTTTGGATAGATTGAACTTTATTGATCCCAAATTGGGCAACTAGACTGTTGCAGCAGCCAAAAAGCAATGCAAAATGTGAAAATAGTAGAATAAAAAATAAACTATACAGTAGTTACGGTTACAGTGTAGTATACATGCCTGTCTGTCTGAATTTGGGAATTTAAAAACAAACAAACAAACAAACAAACAAACAAACAAATAAATAAATAAATTTCCTGCTTCTCTATTCGTGTGTGGTGACGCCTGACGTCACGCAAGCGCCGATAACCGTCGGTGGCCGTTTGTTTTGTCTCCGAGCGGCTCTTTCAACGGGAGGCTCGTTATCTCAGCAGGCATCGGGGGACACGATGCTGAAGACACGAGTCCAACAAGTATGTGACGTGCTCGCTACTCGCAAGATTCGGAGACCGGACTCAAGCTTCCGGTCCGAGTAAAAAAAAAAAAAAAAAAAAACCTGGTCGTTGGAACCAATCAGCAAACAGTAGTGTTGTAGACCAAGACTTTATATAACGAAGAAAAATCACAATAAAACAGAACAAATTATCAGTATCTTTTTTTTTTTATTCAAGTTTGTTTCTAAATTGAATAGCAACATCTCATTCAGCAAGGTATCGTTTAATAATTTTCTTTTTTGCTGCTTTGCCAACTATTTTTGAACAATTAAAAACACAACTTTGCTTCATAAAATAAAATAAAAAAATGTATCTAGGAATAAGGGGCTGTGTCACTCTGGGTGTCACAAACAGCGTAGAAACGGAAGCAGCCTCGATTATTTTGGTTCTGTTGTTATCGTGTCATTGTAGTGTTGGCTGAGTCTTGATTGGTCTTGATCAAAAATCCCGAGTCGCCTCCGAGTCCGAGACGAGACGTTTAAAAAGTGGTCTTGATACTGGAACCATCTCCAGTACTACAACGCAACCAAACAGCAACACATGCCTCCTGACTTGAGGGTCTGCCGCCACCAGTTAGACCGCTGCGGGCGGTCGCGTTAGTTAGCATGCTAGGTTGCTACACACGCAAGCGACGTCAACAACCGCAAACACACACACACACGCACATACACACACACCACAAAGACACCAGCTGAAACCCTCAAACACTTGGTTGTGTTGTATGGTGCACCTCGAACAGGATGTGCGAAGCCAAAGAGTTATCAGAGTTTCAATGACATTTCACCTCAGTCGGAAGGAATTTTGTTCAAAGATGACGGTTTTCTGCGCGCTACCCTGCCAAAGTTTAGCTGATGTTGTTGGAGTTAACACCCGCAGATTCCTTTAAGCTTATTGCAGTGACCGTTGAGTTTCCACGAACTTAACAAAAAAGGGGGGAAAATTAAAGTTATTTTAGGTGGAAGGTTTTGATTTGAAGCGGGTACAGACACGCCAAAGACAGACAGACGGGGAATCACAGCGGGGAATGTTTTGACGGGGGCACCATCTTGGCCATAACACCGGTCCTGACGCCGATCCCAGTCTTCCCATCGCCGCCTAAAGTTGGATATTCGCTTTCCGCGGCCCCAAAGTCACCAAAACTATCCTAAAGTGACTCCAGCCGACACGACAGGCACCAGCCCGGCTCTCGATGAGCCGCCCCCGCCGCAGCTAACTCACCGGCCCTGGTGGTGTCCGTCAGGTCGTGGTTGGCGGCGCTCCGGGGAAACTCCTTCAGCTTCCTGCCGCTGAGGTTTAGGCACCCGGTGGCCGAGGCTTCGTCCAACGCCCGGTCCAGGGAGCGGTTCCAGGGCGCCGGACCAGCCGACCCCAGTCCGTTGTTGTGTCCAGCCGCAGTATTCCCAGCCCGGCCGCTGCTACCACCGCCTCCGGCCGCGAAGTTGAGTCCGGTGTTGTCCGCAGACCCCAGCAACACTGAGGCCGCCATTACACACTCCGGCTAGTTAGCTCACAGTGCTAAGAGCTCACTCTCCCACCCTTTACTCTCTGAGCATGCGCACGGCGCCCGTACCGGACTGGACGGCATATCATTGTGTTGACGGACCGCCGGAAGTACAATAACAGCAATGTGTACTCAAAAGGACATCTCAGTAGTATTATTAATTTATCGTACGACAAATGTTTGAACCCTTGTTTTATATAAGTAAGAAACCTCCGGGGTATAATTAATGTTCAGAAGTTTGCAGACTTTCATAATAAGAGAGAGAGAGAGAGAGAGAGAGAGAGAGAGAGAGAGAGAGAGAGAGAGAGAGAGAGAGAATCTAAATTCGTTCCACAAACAATATATTACTACTATTACTACTACTACAACAACTTCAACTAGTAGTTGTAGTAGTAGGAGTAGTATATTATATTGTTTGTGGTATATTATATTGTTTGTGGGACTACTACTACTTCTACTTTTACACCATCACCGCCAGGAGTCAAGTAGCTTCATTGTAATTCCACTCTACACTCACGTAGATAATGGAATGAATTTAGTTACAGGGGCCCCTGCTCATTTATTATTATTATTATTATTATTATTATTATTATTATTATTATTATTATTATTATTATTATTATTATTATTTATTTATTTATTTATTTATTTTTATTTTGCTATTTTCAATAAAGTTTATCGCAAACTGGGAGGAAAACACTACTACTCCCACAATCCACTACTGTGTCGCATATCGGCGCATGCGTGTAACGGCAGAGCCCAGGGCCGGGTATCATGGCGACATACGTGGACATACTGAAGAGTGAGTTTCCTGAGATCGACACGGAGCTCTTCGACTACATCACAGGTAGGAGGCCCGCCTCAACACCGCGGTGAGCCGGCGGCCAGGGCCGTTGCCCGGCCCGGCCTAGGAGAGTCACGCCGCGGCGACGCAGCCACATGTCAGCATGGGAAGGAGCCGCACTTAGCCGCGGAGCTAATGCTAAGTGGCCGGGGCTGAGTGAACTTATATAGGCGGGACGGACGCCGGTTAGCGAAGCGTGTCCGACTCAGCATAAGTGGACCAGAACCAGAATCCGAGCCTGAGGAGTGATGAGAAGCTTAATTTGGTTTGAGTGGGGACGGAATTCGAATCGAACCAACCGGAACATCACGTGTCACAGGCAGAGGGAGGAAAACGGATGAAGGGCTGGCTGGCTGTTTGATTCACTGACTGGCTAACTGTCTGACCAACTTACTGACTTACTGGCGGATTGACTGATTGTTTGATTAACTGTCTGATTGACAGATTCACTGACTGACAGACTTTTTGAGTCACTGACTAACTTACTGGCTGTTTGATTCACCTGCTAACTGACTGGTTGACTGTGCTCGAGACCTGACGGATGGGGACAGTGATGAAGACGGGAGCTGAAATCTGGCATCACGTGTTTCCGCTGCGCAGAATAACCAGGTGTGTTCTTCACTCCTGAGCCTCATACCTGTGTGTGTGTGTGTGTGTGTGTGTGTGTGTGTGTGTGTGTGTGTGTGTGTGTGTGCGCGCTTCAGGTGTCTTGGACAGTGGCGGCGCAGATTTCGAGGATGGCGAGGAGGTGTTTGACGCGGTCGGGGGGGTCCTGCAAGAAGTGTCAGTCGACAGCAAGAACGAAGAGGATGTGAGGGACATCTGCCTACAGATGTTCAACACCCTCAAACTGTAAGTGATCCTCTGTCATTCACACGCAACCCACTCAGCTCCTCCCTCTTCACCCGCTGATGAAGGCGTCCGTCATGTGACACCCGTGTGTTGGAACAGGAACAACCATCGCGGCTCCCAGAGGCAGGTGCTGCTGGACGCTCCGGTGCAGCTCTCTCAGATGTCTGCAGATGGCGGTAGAAAACACACCCGCGCTGGCCGTTACAGTAAGTGATGACAGCAGTCAGGTGACATGACCCCGCCCACTTCTTCTCTCCTCAGGCACGGTGGTCGACGACGTTCAGGGGATCTGGATGATGAAACGGCCTCAAAACACGGTGAGTCCGCTCGCACCGACGGCTGAGACACCTGGCATATGTTCACACGTGGTCATGTGACCGTCGTCTCTTCCTGTGCGACTTCAGACTGTGGATGCCAAGAAACTGGAGAAGGCTGAAGCCAAGCTGAAGGCAAAACACGACCGCAGGAACGAGAAGGACTCTCAGAAAGGCTCCAGTCCACTGTCAGTGATGCCCTGACCCCACCTGACCTCACCTGACCCCATCTGTCTGCCCTGACCTCACGTGACCTCACGTGACCCCACCTGTCTACTCTGACCTTAACTGACCCACCTGTCTGCCCCTGACCTTACCTCACCCCCACATGCCTCCACCCGTCCCTACTTGACCCCTGCTGTCTCCACCTGTCTACCTGCTCTCTCAGGGTGCTGGAGGAGGCGTCGGCCAGCCAGGCCAGCAGTAAGAAGGACAGTCGAGTCGACCAATCGGGGAAGAACCGCAGCTACGACATCCGCATTGAGAACTTTGACGTTTCGTTTGGAGAGCGGTGAGCTAACGAGGCAGCCGATTGGTTGAGGAGTCGACAAGGAACCGTCCGATTGGCCCGCCGCGTTGCTGACTGGCGTCCCCTCTGGCAGGTGTTTGCTGCAGGGGGCGGAGCTATCGCTGGCGTCGGGCCGGCGCTACGGCCTGATTGGCCGGAACGGCCTGGGGAAGACGACGCTGCTGAAGATGCTGGCCAGTCGCAGCCTGCGCGTGCCGGCCCACATCTCCATCCTGCATGTGGAGCAGGAGGTGGCGGGCGACCAGACGGTGGCGCTGCAGAGCGTCCTGGAGAGCGACACGCTGAGGGAGGGGCTGCTGAGGGAGGAGGCGGCACTCAACGCCCGCATCGCTGCCGGAGCGTGAGTAGCGCCACCTGGTGGCATGGCGCCTCATAGCCGAGTGGCGGGGAGATTGACGGTCCTGTAGTTCCGGCTGTCGTTCCAGCTGTAGTTCCGGCTGTCGTTCCAGCTGTAGTTCTGACTGTAGTTCTAGCTGTAGTTCTGACTGTAGTTCTGACTGTAGTTCTAGCTGTAGTTCTAGCTGTAGTTCTACCTGTAGTTCTGACTGTAGTTCCGGCTGTCGTTCCAGCTGTAGTTCTGACTGTAGTTCTGACTGTAGTTCTACCTGTAGTTCCATCCCGAGTCCCTCGCTGCAGTTACCACCTGATGATTTCAGAACATGTGTGTGTGTGTGTGTGTCAGTGCTGAGGGCTCGGAGAGCGTCCGGCTGTCGGAGATCTACGGCCAGCTGGAGGAGATCGAAGCGGACAAAGCTCCAGCCAGGTGAGACCCACCCAGCAGCTCCACCCTAACTGCACCAGCACTCACCCGATACAGTTTACTGCGTCGTCACACCAGTTGCGTCCGTCATTGTGTGACGTCTGTCTGTCTGTCTGACCCAATCAGAGCCTCCGTCATCCTGGCTGGTCTCGGCTTTTCTCCCAGAATGCAACAACAAGCAACCAAGTGAGTCCCGCAGCTCGACCGTCCTCGTCCGCAATTCATTTTCAACCAAACTGGTCATAGCAGATGACCTTTGACCCTCTGGAATCTAGTTGATCAAGTTGATGATCGCAAATATTTAAATAGCCGGTAAAGTATTCGACCGTATGGCCGAATAGCCCTGGTTTTAAGTGTGTGTGTGTGTGTGTGTGTGTGTGTGTGTGTGTGTGTGTGTGTGTGTGTGTGTGTGTGTGTGTGTGTGTGTGTGTGTGTGTGTGTGTGTGTGTGTGTGTGTGTGTTAGGGAGTTCTCTGGAGGTTGGAGGATGAGGTTGGCCCTGGCCAGAGCTCTGTTTGCACGGTGAGTTTCAGCCGCTTCTCTCCCAGTCTGACGGTGGTGATGGTGCCAGACAGGAAGTGATGTCACAGCTGTCTGACTGCTCACTTATGTTGTTGTTTTTGTTCTCTCAGGCCGGACCTGCTGCTGCTGGATGGTGAGTCACTTCCTCCTCGGACTGCTCAACTCCACGCTGCTGCAGAGTCAGCCAGCAGTTTTGTGTGTGTGTGTGTGCGCCAGTGTGTAACCGCTGTGCTGTTGTGATGCCTCCCAGAGCCGACCAACATGTTGGACGTCAGAGCCATCCTCTGGCTGGAGAACTACCTTCAGGTCTCAATCATTGGCGTTGCTCCTTTCAAATGGCAGGAAACCTCTTTTCCACAAGCTAACCTGTCCATCAAACTCGCACCCCCACCCCCCCTTTTTTTTTTCAGACGTGGCAGTCCACCATCCTGGTGGTGTCCCACGACAGGAACTTCCTGAACGCCGTGGTGACGGACATCATCCACCTGCACTCCCAGAGGCTGGACAGTTACCGCGGCGACTACGAGAACTTCATCAAAACCAAAGAGGACCGACTGAAGAACCAGCAGAGGGAGTACGAGGCGCAGCAGCAGTACAGACAACACATACAGGTACCGCAGTGGGACACACACACACACACACACACACAGGTGCACTTCACCACACACACACTCACAGCAGGTGTTTTTGTCTTCCAGGTGTTCATCGACAGGTTTCGCTACAATGCCAACAGAGCTGCTCAGGTGCAGAGCAAACTGAAGCTGCTGGAGAAGCTGTGAGTGTTGACACACCTGGTACAGTCCAGACACATCTGGTACACACTGAGACATGCCCTGCTACACAGCTGCTAGTTTTCAGCAGGACAGAACCTCATCAGCTGGTTCTCCATGAAAACTTGAAACTTTCTATTTTGTGCTCGTTGGTCTTCCATCATGTTCTCCGTCTGTAATAAGTAATTGTTATTTTACATTTGATGCTACCGTTCTCAACCAAATAGATGGCTAAAGGTATTACAGAAACACCAGTCCTGGTCCTGGTCCTGGTCCTGGTCCTGGTCCTGATTCCGGTCCAGCTTTTGTTTGTGTTGATGTTGTTTTCCTCTCTCAGACCTGAACTGAAGGCCCTGGAGAAGGAGACGGAGGTGACTCTGAGGTAAGAGGACTGATGGTTCCTGTAGTTTGAAACCCTGCTGGTCCAGCAGAACATCTCCAGCTCGGAGTTTCTTCTGGGCTTTCTTCTGAGTTGGAGCCAGTAATCCTCCAGGTACTGATGATGGATTATTGGTTGACGCCCCTCACAGGTTCCCAGACAACTTTGAGAAGTTGTCTCCTCCCATCCTGCAGCTGGACGAGGTGGAGTTCTACTACTCTCCAGACCAGCGGCTCTTCTCCGGACTTAACCTCTCGGCAGACCTCGAGTCCCGCATCTGCATCGTAGGTGTCGCCGATAGAGCGGGGGGCCAATCAGAGGGCCTCACTCAGGTCACATGTGGATCTCAGACTGAGCGGCAGGAGAAACTTACGATCGTCGTTGTGTTTGTGGCGCTCAGGTGGGAGAAAATGGCGCCGGGAAGTCGACCATCCTCAAACTTCTGATGGGAGAGTTGACGCCGGTCGGCGGAGTCAGGCAAGCCCACAGGTGAGACGGACCAATCAGAGCAGAGCAGAGCAGCTGCCTTGGCCTGTAGACCTGGTTGGTGGCAGTTCCTGGTTCTTTGGTTCCTGTGTTGGGGAGGAACTGTGACCACAGCAGCGCCGCTGTTACCTCTTCGGTATTCTGCCTAGGAGATTTTTTATTGGCCTTCAACTGTTATTTTCCCTCCGATGGTGACCTTGCCAACACGCCTTTGTCCTCCCCAGAAACCTGAAGATCGGCTACTTCAGTCAGCATCATGTGGACCAGCTGGACCTCAACGTCTGCTCTGTGGAGCTCCTGCTGAACAAGTTCCCCGGTACGAACAATACGCTTGCCCCTGCTGGGTCCCCAAAGCACTGTGGAGGTTCGCACACTTCTGATTGGCTGTCTGTTTGCGCGGCAGGTCGAAACGAGGAGGAGTACCGCCACCAACTGGGTGGTTACGGTATCACCGGAGAGCTGGCCACCAGGCCGGTGGCCAGCCTGTCGGGGGGGCAGAAGAGCCGGGTGGCCTTCGCACAGATGACCATGCCATGGTAGGAGACGTGGTGGTGGTGGTGGAGGAGTTGGAGGTGAAGGTGGTGGTGGAGATGTTGCAGCTGGAGGTGGAGCTGGAGGTGATGGTCGTGGTGAAGGTGATGGTGGAGATGTTGGAGCTGGAGGCGATGGTCGTGGTGGCGGTGATGGAGGTGAAGGTGAAGGTGGTGGTGGAGATGTTGGAGCTGGAGGTGATGCCGTGCGTCTCCGTCTGTCTTTCAGCCCAAACTTCTACATCCTGGACGAGCCCACCAACCACCTGGACATGGAGACCATCGAGGCGCTGGCTAAAGCACTCAACAAGTTCAAGGTGGCTGCTTGGATTCCTGTCTTTTTGTCGCTTCTCATTTGTCGCTTCTTCTCCTGTAGCGGACAGGTGTAACTTGGCTCTTTGTCGCCCCCCTGTGGCAGGGCGGGGTGGTCCTGGTGTCCCACGACGAGCGGCTGATCCGGCTGGTCTGCCGGGAGCTGTGGGTGTGCGAAGCCGGGCAGGTGCGACGCATCGACGGCGGCTTCGACGAGTACAGAGACATCCTGCACGAGCAGTTCAGGAAAGAGGGTTACCTGTGAGGCTCCGCCCTCTGCCAAGTGGCCACACCCACCGCAACACAGCGCCATAACCCCCCAGACCCACCGACCCCCCCGCCCCCCGCCTCCTCCATTAACACCCGTCATTGCAGTTAAGGGGGGGGGGGGGTCCGAGTAAAAATGGGGGACTCCTTTGGCCTGCGAGCTGATTGGATATTTGTGCCCAGTGGATGGACGAGAGGGGGCGGAGTCCCAGCTGACCTGAAGTGTATTTAAAAAGTCTGTCTGTTGTCACTTTATTATCATTTTAGACCCGGTTGAGTTTTGTATGGGCGGCGGTGGTGTTTTATCGCCTTCAAAGGACTCAACTGTCAAACAAACCTGAAATAAAAACCATATGACCGAGAGCCCCGCCCCCCTCTGTTGCTGCTGTCACCCAACACAAAGTTCACACAAAGTTCACGCAGAGTCTTTAATTCTGACAGCTGGTGTCCTCATTGGTCAAACTGATTGATATGGTTACACAACTTGCACCTGTATCATAAGGATGAATTCATTTGCATCTGTTTTTAGCACGGTAACAACGTCCAACTTCCCGTTGTAAGGTCGTTCTTCGGCCTTGCACTGGTCACATGACCAAGAGGGCTACTGCTCCGGCGTCCACGCTGCCCCTCCGTGCCGGGGTGCAGTGGCTCTGAGGTGAGGCAACACGGCTTTTGTGTAGAAGAACTCAAGCTTGGACACTGTCTCTTCCCACATGTCAGGGTCAAAGGTGACTGGGACAACTGCCAACTCCTTCAGAGTGTAGACCACCAGGTCGGCACGTCGCAGGCCGGTCATGGCCAGCTGACACTGGATCTGTGTGTAGTAACTGTGAGACGTCTTCAATCTGTAGGCCGGTGCCTGGAGACATGGGGGGAGAGAGGGCGGTGAGGGAGAAGCATGACGGCCAGTACCTTCAGGGAGAGGGCAGAGGGTTGCGGGCTGGTACCTTCAGGGACAGGACCAGTACCTTGAAAAAGCTTCTTTTTTTTTTTTCACCTGTTGAGATGCCTCTCCATCCTGGTCCAGTATCTCCAGGCAGAAGTTGCGGTCTTCTCTGCAGGCATCCTCCACTCGTTTGTCTCTGTGTTTATAGGGACACTTGACCTCCAAGCAGAACAGCCATTGGCCGGTCTTATCATCTGTAACAATCCCGTCAGGACTGGCAGCCAACCAGTGTCGCTGAGTGTCGATGAACAGGCCACATTCCAGAACTGACACAGCTCGCCTCAAGGAGGCGCTCTTCCATTCCTGATACCTGTGGACTGCCTTCTTCTCGTTGTCAATCCCCCAGCTCATGGCTCTGGTCTGGACCTGGCGGCTCTCACCTGTGGAGGTGACAAGAAGAACCAGATCAGGACATTATTTCCTTGCAAACAAACACACAGCTCTGTTTCCAGGTGAGGTGGGTGTGGCCTACCTGTGACTGCGGCCAGGTAGGAGGTGGGCGGGGTCTTGCTTTGGCCATTAGCAAAGCGAGAGTGAGCAATACTGTGAACCACAGAAGCTGTAATCCGGTTCTTCCTCCAGGCGAACCACTCTGGATTAGTCCGCTGTCCTCGGGTCAGAACCTCCACTTCGTCTATGGTAAATCCGTCCGTCTGGACCTCAGGACCTGCCGGCACCACCTCTGGCCCACTGGGTTTTTGACCAGAGTCTGGACCAGGTGGGGTTGGATCAGGATCAGGAGCTCTGACAGCTCTGGGAGACACTTTGGGATCGGCACGTTTTTGCTTTTTCCCTCCAGTGAGACGTGGTCCTGGTGGTCCTGGTGGTCCTGGGATAATCTTGTCAGTGTCCTGGTTCTGCTGGACCACCTTCCTGTTCCCAGTCTGAGGTGAGGGTTTAGCAGTCGGCCTGCTGCTGGCCTGGACCGCTGGTCCATCTCCTGCTGCGTGGATCTGAATGGTTGGGTGGTATCGCACTTTCGGGATAATAGTATTCTTGTTCCGACCCATTTCATTCTGGCTCTGTTGCTGCTTCTTCATGGTGTCAAACTTAACTCAACAGAGGGGTCACACGACACTGGACAAATGAAGAAAGCCTGGTCAGAACAACAAGTATCAGGGAAACCAGATCAGAACTGAAGAACTGAACTGTGTGCATACATTCTTGAGTCTTGAGCCTCATAAAACTAAAACCAAACTACAGATGGAAACACATTCAACACCGGTCAGAGGGTAGAAATCAATTTTTCACCGCAAAATAGTCGCTAACTGCAAAATGTGGCTCTTTGAAGATAATTTTTCCTACATAAAATAGACGAACTCACGTCTTGTTTTTTGGTTGTTGTTTTTTTTTGTTGTTTGTAGAGATTTCAACGTGACGTCCGGACGTCAGGGCTTTTATTA
Source organism: Nelusetta ayraudi (assembly GCF_046127955.1). Classification (NCBI taxonomy): domain Eukaryota; kingdom Metazoa; phylum Chordata; class Actinopteri; order Tetraodontiformes; family Monacanthidae; genus Nelusetta; species Nelusetta ayraudi. The sequence continues at coordinate 876,056 of NW_027466224.1, forward strand.
TGAAAATTGCCCACCGGATGTTGAGGATTTGAGGTTATATTTAATGCCGAATCCAATGAACAGTGCTGACGTCACACGTCAAACTCGGGTGAGAATTGTTGCGTTTCTGTCTTGGTTCGTTCGGTAAGTGGTCGGAAGGGCGAAACCGTCAACCCGCTGCGGGTGCACAAGGGGGCGAACGAACACCATCCGAACATTCTGGAATGTCTCTCTAGCGAAACGGAACGGGCGTCGAACTGGAGTTGGTTTCAGTGCGACTTCGTGCTAAAAAAACAACAACAAACTAACAGTGATCGGACACCGTGACGTCACGCGGTTACGGTCCAATAGTGGGGAACCGAACCGGGAGCTGCGGGTTCTTACCTGAACGTTGCGCAGGTCTGAAGTGAACAGAAGTGAAACTCAAGTCTGACTCATGACCGCGTGACTGTGTGAGTGTGCCACGCCCACATTGTTCATCATCATCATCATCATCATCATCATCATCATCGTCCGCTGAGCTCGCAGTTTGTTTGTTGTTTGTGTTTCGGTCAAATGAAACGATCTCAAATATCTCTGACAGGATAAAGTTCCGCATCTTTGTCACTGCACCAGTGTCAGGATGGCCGAGCGGTCTAAGGCGCTGCGTTCAGGTCGCAGTCTCCCCTGGAGGCGTGGGTTCGAATCCCACTTCTGACAAAACATTTTCCTCTCCAGATTTGTTTATTATTTCGTTGACTTTCCGCTTACAGATCAAATTTTTACGTTATAACGTGATACTTTCACGTTAAAACGTGATTATTTTCACGTTATAACGGGAAAATTAGGATGCAGTTGAGATGGTGGAGCTTGTACCATTCATTATGAAATTATGTGAACATTATCACGTAAAAACGCGAAATTTTCCACGTAGAAACGCGAAAATTATCACGTTTTATAACGTTTATAACGTGATACTGAGCCCTGTTTTTTTTTGTTTGTTTGTTTTGTTTTGTTGTTGTTTTTTCTAGGGTGGCAGCAATGCGCTTCCGTAGACAGGCGCTCTAAAACATCAATCAGTGTTTTGTTTGAGAACCAATATTGAAACAAGTCCTGTGTCCAGTTGGGGGCGATGTCAGTGTCCCAGGTGCGTCCCGGTCTGTACCTAAGCGGTCTGGACGCATCTCTGAGCCGCAGCGTCCTGGCCAGCAGGAACGTCACACTCATCGTCAACGTCAGCGGGCTGGAAGAGGTGCCCTACCCTGAGTTGGACCAGCTGCAGGTCCTGCCGGTCCCGGTGCTGGACCGGCCCCACGCGCCACTCATGTGCTACTTTGACCAGGTGGCCGAACGCATCCACGGGAACCGGACCGGGTCGACCCTGGTGCACTGCACCGCCGGCAGGAGCCGCTCCCCGGCTCTGATCATGGCCTACCTGATGAGGTGAGGCTCCCCCTGCAGGCTAAGCTATGTAATGCAGGCCCCAGTGGTGGGGACGTCAGGGCAAGCTGGTCCTTCTCTGAGAAAAGTACATTTTCCCTTAAATATGATAATGAAGTTATTCTTTATAGTCTTTTCTTTTCACATTATGTAATATCCACTTGGTTGCGTTGCTTCCATTGAAATATATTACAGTAGAGTTTGTTTTTTTTATCCAATCATATCTCATCCAGCTTGTGTTGCCAGGTTCCATAAAATCTGCCTTAGGCCAGCAGATCCAACATAGCAGGCAGCTGTCCGCTGTCAGTAAACGGACATCAGTTAGTTTCCACAGCCAATCAGATGTTGTGCCTGCGATGCCAAGACCAGCGAGCTGCTTTACCCTGAATGTCACGCATGCACGTCCTGTGATTGGATAAGAACCTGAGAACCTCTGAGACTGAACTCAACCTGGAGATCCGGTTAGCACCACAACGGCTGAAGGACACGTTGAAGATTTAGTTGCTGTATCATCTGCAATTTAAAATGTAAATAAAGTGGCGCATTGGAGCAGCAGCTGCACCAACATGTTCAATTGTTTGATAACTTATTAGTTCATTAGTTTGTTTCATTATAGTCTCGTTGGTCTCATACGCAATGGCAACAATGTGCAGTTTATTAGACCAGTTTAGAGTTTAAACTCAGAGTTAAGTGTTGGTGAACTTATTGAAACTTTGTGATTTTTGACAGCACCAGTGGTCTTAGTTAGTGAGTCTTAATTATGATGTAAATGCTGCGGCAACTGCGTTTTGCTCAACCAGGTCCCCTATATGAAGGTGATGTAATGCGTGAGTGTGATTGTCTATGGATGCTCGAGATGTGTCATAAAAAGTTCCATATTTTGGGTAAAATGAGGTGCATTCATTTAAGGCGGACTAAATATGACCTCACTGACGACCTTGGTCGCCACAGACGACCTTGGCCGCCACTGGCAGGCCCAGTGTGTGACTCCTGGCCTCTTGCTTGCAGATTCGAGGCCCTCAGCCTGCGGCAGGCTCACGAGGTGGTTCTGGAGCAGCGTCCGTTCGTGCGGCCCAATGCCGGCTTCTGGCGGCAGCTGCTGGACTACGAGCGGCGCCTCTTCGGCAGGACGTCGCTGAGGATGGCGAGCACGACCAGTGGCGTGCTGCCTGAAACTCTGGACCACACGGGTGCAGGCTACTGCATCAACATCTGAGGCAGGTGAAGCCAACATCTCCACCTCCACTACCACCACCACCACCACCACATGGAGAGGAGGGCTCCACCCTCTGAAGTCAAGGGACACTGTTTGACACCCTAGTAAATATAATCTTTCTTTTTCATTATAATATATTGAGAAATTAATAAATAGGATGTCAAGATTGACATCACCTACAACATTTTATCAGAAGCTTTACTGTGAAGCTTCACCAGAGGAGTCATGTGACCTGAGAGGAAGTCTGGGATGAAGGAAGCAAACCAGTAAAAAAAAGACAACATTTATTGTGGCTGGAGCAGGAAACGCTCTGTGTGTGTGTGTGTGTGTGTGTGTGTGTGTGTGTGTCAGGGTTGAAATATCGTCACACCCACCACATGGTCGGTGACACTCTGTTTAATCTACAAAGATATAAAAATAATAAAAAATATTGGGGGTGCAGGATCTGCTGGAGGTCCTGGACTCAGTACTGGAAGCTCCTTTTGGTCTGGATGTCGTCCAGGATCTGCTGAAGCTCCTCATCTTCAAATCGACCCTCCAGACTGAACACACACACACACACACACACACACACACACACACACACACACACACACACACACACACACACACACACACACAGGTTGAGTTTCCTGAACTCTACAGTTGACAGGTTAACACAGCAGTGGGTCCTCTGGGGACAAGACTGACCTGGGGATCAGGGCTTTGGCCTCCTCGGCAGCCTCGGGACACAGGTTGGCTAAACTGGCCAACTCGAACTTGTGGAGCTTCTTCTGCAGCAGGAGACTGGAAGACAGAAGCTCGGAGGTCACGTCTACCGCACACGGACCAGAGAGAGCAGGTGAGAAGTGGGAGCAGACCTGCGGACGGCCGTGATGGTCTCCCGGTTCTTGAAGCGGCTGAAGCGGGCCGTGTAGTTGAGGGTCTTCATGAAGACCTCCGACAGCTCCTGCTCGTCCTCGGCGCTCTCGTTCTGCTGCTTCCTGTGTTCCAGCAGCATGTGGACTTCCGAGTTCAGGAGCGTCTCGGCGTTCTCAAACTCTGCGACAACACAACATTGGACAAATGAAACGGTGCGTCCCAATTTTCAGGCGACAGACACGCGACGGGGTTTGCCCCGTTTGGCTGAGTTGTCCTGAATGTAAATTTATTCTCGATGTAAACTCCCGTTTGTTTCCCGAGAGTTTGCGTTCATAACTGTCATCTACAGTACGTATCTGCAGGCAATACCACTGCGCAACCATTCACAACTTCGTACCAAAGCCATACATCCTACACTGATTGTTGTGTAAAAGATGTGTTATAATCAAATTAAATCACTCAGTTTATTTATAATGTCTATTGGAAACAAAGCAATTCAAAGTACAGTATGGGAATCATGAAAGTTGACAACACAACACAACTAAATGTTTAGTCGGAGTAGAAACTGGGCAAGATTAATCACTTTGCTAACTCAAAGCTAACAGCCGTCAGTGCTTCTGGACGTGATTTGGTGCTAAGTGCTAAAAGCTAATTCGCAAGTATCGACGTTCGCGTTGTTCTCGATCAAACAGATGAACACGGCGCTAAAACCGAAGCCGAAGATAAAGACCCTGATCCGGGGTTCGACGGAGCTCCGCACCTTTGGGGAAGAGCAGCTGAGAAGCGTCTTCCTCCACATCACCGACGTGCGTCGTAGCAGCGCCGCCTCCCGCCGCCATGGCGAACACCTGAGTCGCGAAGCGGCTCCAAACAACGGCAGCAGAGTCCAGGCAGTGTGGAGGAAGAGATCCGGGGCTTCGTGCGACCTCCGCTGGGTCAACTAACAGCGTTAAACACCCCACCAAGCGCCCACACAGGGATTCACACACACATCAGAGGGAATCGCTCCGTTTCCAAACACACAGGACCGAGTCTTTGGTTTTCGTCTTCTTCTACTACACTTTCTTCCACTTAGACGCAGCGATTGGCGCATTGCTGCCCCCTCATGGTCAACAAGAGGTAGTGTACTGAGTCCTCATATCCCGCCTTGGTAAACTTTTTAGGAACACAAAACAATGTGACAAATAATAATGAGGTAATCGTTTCATTTTCAATGAACAACTTTTTTTTTTATTAATTTGTTTTTTTCCCTTATATATATTTTTTTTTTAATTTTTTTTTTTAATTTTAGCCCAAATATTTCTATATTATATTTTACCTCAGCCTTCTACATTCTCTATTTGCCCTACTGACTATCCGAACTTGTACTTTATCGTTTGTGTTCAATGTTTACCTACGCTTTATTGTCATATTTTGTTTATTTGTGTTTAATTCTAAAGGTGGGATATAAAAATCGCTTGACTTCCGTGTTTTAGATCAGGCAGATCACTGAGCGCCCTCATTTACAATAATTCCCCAGCATGCCTTTCGGCCTTCCTTTTCCTCCATTTTTTCCCCCACAGTGAAGGTAAGCCAGCCAACATGTCAGAATAAATGTTCAAATATCACAGTTTCCCCCACTTCTGCCAACATCATATTGACATCAATTCCGTGGCCACCTTGTTTTCTGCGAGTCGGGTTTTGTATGTAAGTGAAAAAGTCCCCGATGGTAGAGATTGACTTTGGATTGAGCTAACAGCGGCTAGTAGAGCCGACCGATCAGTGGTATAGTTGGACTGGACCGGACCGGAGCGGGTAGCTGCAGGCTCGGCTCCTCTGGGCCACTGCATCGTTGTGTCGCCACACCGACGCTGCGACAAGTTCGTAACTTGTCGCGATCTGCTGTGAATCTGCGAACGACCACAACATTTCCTCCCGGTTCACCAGACGTGACTGAGTTAGTTAGCTTTAGCCTGTTAGCATCTGTCTCCATGCGACGTCTTGATTTCTAACCAACTGGACGCTGTTTGCAGAGTCAACACTTGTTCTCAGGGTTTGCAGTGTGCTTTACACTGTCCCTTATATTGTACTACGTGGAGGTTTTGTTGGCCTTCTCACCGAGGGCTCAGTGGAGCCGCCAGCTGAAGCTCACTGCGGATAGTTTGGCTGCAAGGTGGTGACTATCGGGGCGGATGTGGAGATTGTCCACACAACAAGAGGAGTAAGTGTAGTGTCACTGTTCTGGTGGCCTCACTGTGTGTTGATGCTGCCGTCTGGTTCTCCGTGACTGAGCTCAATCCCTGACGAGGGTCGCCCCTCAGCTGAATTTGTCTTAATTTAGGTGCATGAGCTGCACTAACTCTCTTGCACATCTGCTTTGGTTGTTTGTTGTACATTGATGGATTTGAGTGCTTTCTAACTATTGTATAGTATTTTATATAAATTGTATTGTTTAGGATCAACAGCCTGCAGCGTTGGCATCACTCCTAGAATTGCGCAAAACCCAAATATGGCAATAAAAAGCTGGTGATGGAAACGGCTAACTTGGAAAAACCTCTCAAATATGGCTAAAAGGTTTTGACTCTAATGAGGTACTTTTTCAGACGTATCCATAAAGAGGTATATCACAAAAGTTTCATGGAAATAGGTTGTTTTTTTTTTGTATTTACAAGTCCTTAACTGAAGCAAATGTAATTCTCGTAAAAATCTTGTGAGACTAGAATTGCAGTTTATGCGCTTCACACCATTCAATGGAAACACCTGCAAATCGCGATTGTACTTTGACAAAATTTTAGACATATCGCTTTTATTTTTGCAAAAAATTGTAATGGAAACACAGCTTCTGAGGCGCTAATGTCTGCGTGTGTGTGTGTGCAGGTGGACTGACCTGGAGAAGATTGACGATGCCTGGAAGGTAAGAAGATCCCGCCTGCTCTTCTCAGAGGAAAAAGTTGTCATTACTTGGGGTGTTGTGCACGTCTCCTGACTGTGTGCGTGTTTGTGTGGCAGACTGTGGAGTAAGGCCATCTTCGCCGGCTACAAGCGCGGCCTGAGGAACCAGCGCGAGCACACGGCTCTGCTGAAGCTGGAGGGCTGCTACACCAGAGACGAGGTGGACTTCTACCTGGGCAAACGCTGCGCCTACGTCTACAAGGCCAAGAAGTAAGAGGCGGCTCAGCCGTCGGGGAGTTTGCTGTGATTTTTTTGATTTTTTTGCTCTGCCTGCTCGTTCTGCCAAGTTCCAACCGCCAGAATGTGAAATGTCCATTTACTTTAGATGTTTTTCAGTGCAGAGCAGCTTCAGATTGTCTGTCGCTGCTTTTCCATGACCCCGAGAATTGTACAAAACCTAAATATGGCAATAAAAAAAAAACTGGTCATGGAAAAACCTAAACTTTGAAAAACCTCATTCAATAGAAACACCTGCAAAACTTTTTAACTTTTAAATTTTAGAAATATTGCTTTAACTCATGGAAATGCAGCTCATGTGGAGTAAATATCCCAACAATTTGCTGCAGTCTGTCGGGTGTTCAGTTCTGACTGTCATTGTAAACAGCAACAGATTTAAATGTGTTGCCGCTCTAAAGTGGCAGCGTGCGATTTTCATCATTGTCCGACACAAAGGGATGAGGTGCAAACTGGTCTGTAGAGCTCTGGTGGTGTTGCTTCTTCTGGGGCAGAGTGTCGCATCACTCTTGTTGTGGTGCAGGTGCCTGTGTGTTGGTGTGTGAAGCTCTGCTTCCCGCCGCCCGTGAAGACAACTGCAGAGAAATCACATGCAAAAATAACATGAAACGCAGTCCAAGCTCAGCCTGTGCTGTGCGTCAGTGGCCTGATATTAGCAGGTTGGCTGCGATGTCATGTTTGCAAAGGGAGAACCGTCAGTGATGGACCGAAGTCTCTGGTGTGGTAACAGGTCTGCCACTGATGATGCTCCCGAGTTAAGTCTCGCATTATTTTAAAGGTGTAAATTATTTAAATGTTAGACTGTCCTGCTAGTTCAGCCAGGGGCAAACTACGGCTCGTGGGCCACATGTGGCCTGTTAAGCTTTTTGAATCCGGCCCACCGAACTTGAAGAAATGATTAATAATCAATCAATCAGTCATAAAGTAGCTGCATTTCATCCATTTGTTCAGTGTTCTCAGTTTCAATAAAGAGCTCAATACCGTGATGCTTTCAAAGACACTGATTTGGTTGCGACTTTGCTTTTGTTCATTTTCAGTTGACATGAAAGCAACATGTTTTCTCCATAATATCCCATAATAGATTGTTTCCTCCTATGAGGAGGCTCACCCAAACACTCCATCCATCTGCTGCTGCTCCGCCACCCCCCTGTCGAGTTTTTAGAACCCCGTTGTGGCCCCACCAGTCAAAGATTTTGCCCACCGCTGCGCTCGTGCACACGCTTGAACTCCTCTTGCATCATCGCTCGACCTTCTTCCCTTCTCGCTCTTTGTCTTTGATTGACGTGCTTTTCCAGGCTGTGAGACCTCGGCCTGAAATCGCGCTGTGCACATTTTTGAAGTGCGCACAAAGTGACCTTGAGAATGACTCCGCCTCCTGCTGCCGATGGAGCCGGGCTCACCCAGCGTGTGTCTTGTCCTCTGCAGGAACACAGTGACGCCAGGCGGTAAACCCAACAAGACTCGAGTGATCTGGGGGAAGGTGACACGAGCTCACGGCAACAGCGGCATGGTCAGAGCAAAGTTCACCAGCAACCTGCCGGCAAAGGCCATTGGACACCGAATCAGAGTGGTGAGTGTCGGGCTACGACTGATCTGTTGATTGTTCTTTCCATTAGTCGCAATTATCTTCTTTATTGTCACCGCTTAGTTTGGACTTCTGGTTAACCCATCTTAAATCCTCACACCTGTGTTCCGCTGTTGTACTCTGACAGCATACATTTGCAAACAAATGCATCAAAATAATGACTCACAAAGTATCTATCTGCGACATAGTTGTTATATATATAGTTGTTAAATAGAATTTGTTATTAGCCCATGGAAAGAGGTCACTATTGAAATGGAAATCAGAAGGCTGTAAATAATAGAGGCATACAATTAAAATTTGAAATTGGGTTTTGCATGTGTGCAATATGAAGTTATTTATTGTAAAGTGTTAGGCTTTGACTGTTCCATATTCAGGTTGAACAACATTTGTTCATACAAAAAGGTTCACTGTTCTGTCTGGAAGAAGATTATTTCAATTTAGATGAATGAGTTTGTTGACACTGCTGCTGGCTCCAGTTGTGACTGAGCAACCTGTGTTTGATCCTGACGCTGTGACTTCCTGTCTTCCTGCAGATGCTGTACCCCTCTCGGGTGTGAAGAACCATCTGCAGCCGTCGATGTTCTTGTTTGTACAGAAACAATAAAATGCTCAGTTTGGAATCAGCTGCCTGACTCGCCGTGTTTTCTCATCAGTTCGTCATCACCTCGTCACTGCAAAGCATCATGGGTGTTGGTACTCTGTGGGTTCTGCTGTAGGTTCCGCTGAAGGTTCCTCAGGTGGAATGATCGCTCTAGTCAGGCCAGACTCTGGGAGGAGTCTCTTCCAGATTGGAAAGCATCCCAACGCTGCAGAAGTGCTGGAAGGTCTGCAGTGGGATTCAGCGTCTGTAAGGTCACCTGATCCAATCATGTGCTCACAACCTTGATCACGTTCGTGCAGCTAGGAACCAAAGTCTCAGGCTCATTCATTTATTTAATTGAAATTCAGCTTTTTGAATCAATAAAAATGTCACGTTTTCACATGTTAATGTACTTGTAATTTTTGTATAAAATACAATGTTTTATTTTGAAAGAACAGCGGCGACAATGAACACCTCCACAAATGGGCTGAACCCTTGTATTCTTGAAATAGTGTATTTTATATGTATGTATGTATCTGTACATGCATATGTGTATATGAGTGTGTGTATACACACACACATATATATACACATATTATCTATTTAGACCTACAGATATAGAACTCTATTTCCTGAAGTGTTAAACAGTTCAGAGATTGAACCAGGAAAAATAAACTTTAGCAGCATCGATCAGCAGCTGTTCAATCGTACCGTCCGGATTGCCACCGAAGCCGTAGTGCCGACGTCACAGCGGAGTCAGTTCCCCGAGGACTCGCCTACCCAGGATGCCTTGCGCCGCCGCTGCTGCTGCTGTTGGTGCTGAGGCTGAGCGCGAGTTGTTTACAGAGAGCGGCCGATACCCGAACGAGCAGCGCGGGGACGGCGACGTCCTGCGCGCGGACACTGACGGACCGGTGAGGCCCTGCTGCAGGTGAGCGGCGCCTCGTACACTTTGTCTCGAGACGTCTTTATCGCGTGCTTTTATTGCGAAAGGTCCCGAGTCGATCTTTGATTTTTATTTTTATTTTTTAAATTTTTTATTGATGATCATTATTTTATTGTGGAGGGATTTCCAATTGTTTTCCAAATTTGTCGTGTGATGGAGCCGCACGACCTCAGGTTTCTAGTAGCACTGTGTGTAGTATCAGTACTATCATCTGTGGTAGAGTTGTATAGTCGTGTCATCTGTACTATTGTTTTAACAATATTATTTGTACCAGTGTGTTACAGTGATTCTGTCAGAACTAGTATTGTATAATAACATCATCTGTAGTCGTGTAGTATAGGACTATTACAGTACAGTTTTTTACAGTAATGTTATCTTTACTAGTGTTTATATAATAATATATGTTTTCATATACTGTAGTACTGTACTATCATCTGTAGTAGTTATTGTTTAGCAGTGCTATCTGTGGTAGTGTGTGATAGAAGTATTATCTGTAGAAGTGTAGTGGAGAATGGTATCTGTACTCTTGAACCATAGCAGTGCTTTCTGTGGTAGTGTGATATAATAGTAACACAACAGTAGTTGTTTGTTGTTGTACAGTAGCATCACTCGGCCTGAACCTCGTATCCGCTGCTCTCGCAGCACAAACGCCTCTATTATTTTGGTTCTCAGAGCTTCCTGTTAGGGTGCCGGGGTCAAAGGTCACATGTGGTCCAATAGAAGATGAGACACCATGACTGTGGATGGAGTGAGCCAGAGCCCAGCGGGTCCACCTGCAGGGCTCTGCCGGGCTCACAGGGCCCCCTGCAGGTGAGAGCAGCGCTGGACCGGTCTGGCCTCTGGCCTGGGTTCTGGACCAGTTTGGCCCGGGTCGGTCCCTAACTGTGGTTATGGTGCAGCATAAAGGCAGCTGAGAAGCGGTGGAGAGGAAGCAATGAGCGGAGCAGCGTCCTCTCTTTGTTTACATAATGAAGCTCCGCCTCCTGCTGCCCAGCTGATGCTGAGGGGAGTCAAGCCGTCTGATTGGCTGAGGCTGTGTGAATGAGCGGGATGTGAGTGAGCGTCAGGAGGCAGCAAACGTGAGTGCTGCACGTGCTCAGTAGTAGCGCTCAGCTGAGAGCAGAGCTCAGACCCAGAGTGAGGCCGTGTGACTGTGCAGCTTATTCATCATTTTTGCACAGAAAGTGTAGAAGAAGAGCATCACCCAGTCAGACTGGCTAGGGATTAAACAGCACAGTATGCAAGCTATGGCCTGGGGACCATGTGCAACCCATTAAGCCTTTAAATCCGGCCTGCTGATATTGCTGCTGAAGAAATGATATCAATGGTCAGCAAGTCACAAAGTCGCTGTAAGTCCATGCATTTCTGAGTGTTTTAGGAGTTATTTCAATAAAGGGCGGTGATGCCTTCAAGGACACTGATTTGGTTGTAACTTTGCTTTTGTTCAATTTCAATTGACACTGAAGCAACATGATGTGTTTTTCTACATATCCTTCGTACGTATTTATAGGCCCCTCTGTCAAATTTCAGAACCCATGGTGGTGCCACCAGTCAGAAAGTTTGCCAACAATGTCTTCTTTTAGAATACAACAGAACTCCTTTTTTAATACCACAGTGGGGACATTTGCACAGTTACATTAACTTTAACTTTACACTCCAAAAAAGATGGAAAAATTACATAAGAAATAAAATAATAAAAAATAAAAAATTTAATATTTTTATTGCTCTTTAATTTTTTGTTTCATGCATTGTGTGTGTGTGTGTGTGTGTGTGTCTCAGGATGTGTTGCGTTTTTGTGAGGACAGATCAGCTGGTAGTTCTGGTGAAGGGATGGAGGGGGGCGGAGCCAAGAGCAGAGAGCATAAACAAGCAGGTGGAGATACAGACAGGTAACACACACACACACACACACACACACACACACACACACACACACACTGTAATAAAAAGGAGCAAAGTGGGCGTGTCCTCAATCGTCACTGCGTCCTCAGGTGTGGCCACCCGGTGGACAGCGCAGGTCTTTTCTCCTTCATGACGTTTCATTGGCTGACGCCCCTGGTGGTCCAGGCCAGGAGGCGGGGCCAGCTCCTCTTGAACGACATCTGGCCCGTGTCCCCGCAGGAGGGCTGCCATGCCAACGGTCTGAGGTGGGCCCAGTCCACCAGTGCCCTCCCAGTAACTGCCCACTTTGGTTCCGTTGGGCACTCACGGTGAACGTCCCTGTGAACATTCACAGGTTGGCGTCCCTGTGGGAGGCGGAGCTCCAGGCCAAGGGCGATGACGCCTCCCTGTGCTGGGTGGTCTGGTCCTTCTGCCAGAGCCGCCTCCTCCTCTCCATCCTCTGCCTGGCCGTCACTCAGCTGGCCGGCTTCAGTGGTCCGGTAAGTCAGACACAGTCAGACCAGTGAGATTCCAGCTGGTACCTCTGAAACCAGGTGTGACGCTTCGTGTCTAGACCAGGGGTGGGCAAACCTTTTGACTGGTGGGGCCACAATGGCTTGTAAAATTTGACAGAGGTGGCCGGAGCCTTCTCAGTTCACCAAGTGTTCCCGCCAGTGTTTCCAGTGCTCCCAGTGTTCCCACCAGTGCTCCCAGTGCTCTCACCAGTCTTCTCAGTTCACCAAGTGTTCCACCAGTGGTGCCAGTGTTCCCACCAGTCTTCCCAATGCTCCTGCCACTGTTCCCAGTTTTTGCAACAGTGTTGCCAGTTCTCCCACCAGTGTTCCCAGTGGTCCCAGTGCTCCAGAGTCACTGCTGCTGTTCTCTCCTGAAGGCTTTTGTTGTGAAGCGTCTTCTGGAGTACACCGAGCAGGGGGAATCGGACCTGGCCTACGGGTTGCTGCTGGTTCTGGGTCTCCTGACCACCGAGCTGGTCCGGTCCTGGTCCCTGGCCCTCACCTGGGCCCTCAACTACCGGACCGGGAGCCGCCTGCGGGGGGCAGTGTTGAGCCTGGCCTTTGCAAAGATCCTGCGGCTGCGCAGCGTCAGGGACCAGTCGCTGGGCCAGGTGAGGGTGACGGCGGCCTCTCTCTCTCCTCTTTTGGCAGTGTCTCTCGTCCACCTCACTCCCTCTGTTCCATCTCCCAGCTGGTCAACATGTGTTCCAGCGACGGCCAGCGGATGTTTGACGCGGCGGTGGTGGGCAGTCTTTTGGCTGGAGGCCCCTTGGTGGCCGTGCTGGGTGTTGCCTACAACCTGTTTGTGTTGGGACCGACGTCTCTGCTGGGATCTGCTGTCTTCATCCTCTTCTACCCAGCCATGGTCAGTTCCTGTGGTCATCACCTGATCACCTGAACACATGACAGCCTGACCACCTGAACTCCTGACCCTGTGACCACCTGACTACCTGGCCATCTGACCATCTAACCCACCTGACCGCTGGACCACCTGACCATGTGACCTGCTCGACCCACCTGACTACCTGACCTCATGACCACCTGACCTCATGACCCTCTGGCCCCATGTCATGATGATGAAATCTTGAACCATCATGACGAGTGTCCCTCAGAGATTGTGGTCGGTTCCAAACTTCTGTGCTTGGACCAGTCAGAAGCTGATGCTTTGCTGCTGACTGTCTCCTGATGTTCAGATGTTCAGCTCCAGAGTGACGGCCTACTTCAGGAGGAGGGGCGTGGCCATCACCGACAGAAGAGTGCAGAAGATGAACGAGATCCTCAGCTCCATCAAGTTCATCAAGATGTACGCCTGGGTCAAGGCCTTCGCTCAGGACGTTAGCAGTAGGTGCTCGCCGAGGACACGCCCACACCTGCTCACCTGCCCCGCCTCCACTGTAACGCCACCCCCCAACGTGCCTGGTGTTTCCTCAGGGATCCGGGACGAGGAGCGTAAGATCTTGGAGAAGACGGGCTATTTCCAGAGCATCACGGTGGGCGTGGCTCCCATCGTGGTGGTCATTGCCAGCGTGGCGACGTTCTCCGCCCACCTATTGCTGGGATACAACCTGACAGCAGCCCAGGTACCGCCTTCTTCTCCTTCTTCTTCTTTTAAAAATCTTTTTCTTTGTATCTTTATTTGGAGCAGTCAGGCCAATTGCAGAGTACAGCAGAATTAATAGTAATAAAAGTAAAAGTACTTCCATTTTTTATTTAAGTCCTGGTATTTGGTCCTGAAGCATGTACCAGATGGATGTATTGGATACTCAGTTGTAGAGAACTTTGATACAACTTGAATTATGAGTGAGTCAAACAGATCACAAGAACAGTGAACAAACAAATAAGAACCTGAGGGTCACCTGCTGCTCAGTACATTGAAAAGAAAAAAAAGTAGTACCAAAAATATCATTTAAAAAAAACTGCTCTCATGGGGGTCATTTACAACTAAATAAGATCCATTTGTTCTACATTTGGTAACATTATTTGGGCGTTAAAAACTGAGCTTACTGAAGACTGAATAAACCTCCAGAACGCTTTCAGTTTGGGCCAGTCCCAAAAGATGTGGTAGTGGTTAGCAACTGTCGATCCACATTGCCTCCAGCATGGCTTGTTTGTGCCTTTATTTTTTTCCTTGATGTGGTGTCTTGAAGTATCTGAGAATGTTCTTCCAGTCATGTGCAAGGTATGTCCTCCTTGAAGGCTTACTGGCCAACGTGGCTATCTGTTAGCCGTGTTGCTAAGTCTCTATCTGTGTCTGCAGGCCTTCACCGTGGTGACGGTCTTCAATGCCATGACCTTTTCCCTGAAGGTCACTCCGTTCTCTGTCAAGTCTCTGTCTGAGGCGTCCGTGGCCATGGACCGATTCCGGGTAGAACTTCCACTTCCTGTCCCTCCCCGGCTCCAGGAGCTAACCTTGCCTTGCGCTAGTGATGGATGCGGCAACACCAATGCGTTGGCGCATGTGTTGAGGTCATAGAGTGAAAGCCCGCCGTGATTTGGAGCCCTTGAAAAGCATACAGTGTCGCCGCATGGGACCATTTATATCTGATGTGGGCTAATAAACTAAGTTTATTGTGGATAATAAGTATGTCAATACTGGAAGTTGCCTGCAGTAATGTTTACCATCCAGCAGGTTTTGGACTGAGTAATAACAATAATAAATGGATTACACGACACAGTACTGACACAGTACTAATACGTTTAATGTAGTGTGTCACGTAGCCTCGTCTACCCATCGCTACGTTGATGATGTTGTGTTTTGCCGCAGGTTGATTCGCCTGTCCTAGCTCGTCCACTTACCGGACTTTTCTCCTGCTCAGAGTCTCTTCCTGCTGCCAGAGGTAGACGCCGTGCGTAGCCTGCCCACCAACCCTCAGGTTGCCGTGGAGATCAGTGATGGCACTCTGGTGTGGGAGGGCGGCGGGCCGAGCGCCCAGACCAGCCCCAGTGTCAGGACATCCGCGGGACAGCGGAGACACCTGGACAGGTATCCACATCCACCTGCTCCATGTCCTGGGGATTCAAAGGCTCCGTGTTCGTGAAGGGAGTGGCCACTACAGGCCACAGTTAAAAACTGCAGCAACCAGTCCGTCTGCTTCAGGGGTGGGCAAACCTTTTGGCTGGTGGGGCCACAATGGGTTCAAAAATGTGACAGAGGGGCCTCAGCATGTATGAGGGATATGTAGAAAACATATCATGTAGCTTTAATGTCCATTAATAATTCACAAAAGCAGCGTTACAACAAAACCAGTGTCTTTGAAGCCCCATGGCCCAGCGGGCCAGATTTAAAAGCTAAACGGGCCGCATATGGGTCCCGGGCCGTAGTTTGCCCAAGCCTGGTCTGTTTTCTACCAGTGCTTCACCTATCTCAACTGTCTAGGGATGAAGGTGGGGTTACACATGGAAGTTTAACACTGGGTCACATGACAAACAACCATCCACAGACACCTGGTGTGACTGTGAGTGGGAGGAGCTTGGAGAGAAGCCACGCCCACACGGGGAGAACGTGCATGAACGGAGTAGAGGAGGGTGGGAATGGAACCTGCAACCATCTGGTTTCATCAATCTGATACACACCTGTAGAAACACCGAGGACCAGGAGGAAGAGGAGGAGGAGCAGGAGGAGGTGACAGGCTCCCTGCTGAGAAGAGGAGCCGGAGGAGGAGGTGGAGGCGACGTCTCGCATCAGGAGGAGGAAGTCTGCCCCCCACTACTTCCTGTCTCCCCCTCCCTCCACCGGGCCCAGAGTTCCCTGCACAACATCAACCTGAGAGTCCAACAGGTGAGTCGGCCAGATGAGGGCGACACTGGGACAACTGAACAACATCACCAACACGAGTCTGTCTGTCTGTCTGTCTGTCTGTCCACCTGTCCACCTACCTGCCTGTCGGTCTGTCCAGGGGAAGTTGCTGGGTGTCTGTGGAAGCGTCGGCAGTGGGAAATCCTCAATGATCTCCAGTATCCTGGGACAGGTGAGACAACTTCTTGTGGAGAGACATTGGCTTCCTGTGAGGTCACTTCCCGCTTCTCACAAACTGACTCTGGGTTTGTTTTTGCAGATGACGGTGCTGAAGGGCCATGTGGCCGTCAGGGGAAGGCTGGCCTACGTAGCCCAGCAGGCCTGCATCCTCAACGCCACTCTGAGGGACAACATCCTGTTTGGACAGGAGTTTCAGGAGGACAGGTGAGCAAGGTGGAGACAAGTGGAGACAGGTGAAGAGGACAGAGTAGACAGGTGAGGACAGGTGAGGACAGGTGGAGACAGGGGAGGACAGGTGGAGACAGATGAGGGCAGGTGGAGACAGGTGAGGACAGGTGGAGACAGGTGAGGGCAGGTGCAGATGTTGAGCAGCTCCTCCAGGCCTGGTGAGGACTGACTGGTGGACTGTGGGTGTGTGCAGGTACCAGGCGGTGCTGACTGCCTGCTGCCTCAGACCGGACCTCGCCCTGCTGCCCAGTGCCGACCTCACAGAGGTGACATCACTTCCTGTCTGTGGCTGAGTGGGTGGGTGGGGTGCTGTGGTTGTGATTTGTTGCTGGAGGTCTTCCTGCTTCAGCAGGTGGGTGAGCGAGGGGCCAACCTGAGTGGAGGTCAGCGCCAGCGAATCAGCTTGGCCCGTGCCCTGTACAGCGACGGTGACGTCTACCTCCTGGACGACCCGCTCAGCGCCCTGGACGCCCACGTGGCCAATCACATCTTCCGAAATGCCATCAGGAAGCAGCTGCGTCACAAGACCGTCGTCTTCGTCACCCACCAGCTGCAGGTAGAACCTCCTCCTCCTGTCTCACTGCTGACCGCCTGGAAACCACTCTGAGAGTGTGTGTGTGTGTGTGTGTGTGTGTGTGTGTGTGTGTGTGTGTAGTACCTGGTGGACTGTGATGATGTCATCCTAATGAGGGAGGGGACTATCGTGGAGCAGGGGTCACATGACCACCTGATGAAACTCAACAGAGACTACGCTGCCATGTTCAAGAACTTCCAGCAGGGGGACACTGCCTACATAGAGGTACCTGTCTGTCTGACTGCCTGCCTGTCTGTGTGTGTCACTGTCAGTGTGTCTGTCTGACTGCCTGCCTGTCTGTCTGTCTGCTCCAGGCTCCCAGCAGGAAGACAGGCAGTAGTCAGAGGAAGCCACTGGACAGCAAACCAGGCTCTCAGAAGAAGAATCTCCCGCTGGTCAAGGATGGCGGTAACTGGCTCCTCCCACCTGCTGCAAACGCAGCAACACAAAACATGCTCACATTAATTCATTTTTCAGAACTTTATTGACATGAGCGAACAGCAGTTTTAAGTGCCATTTTTTTTCTTCTTGTCTTGGTCACGTGACCACAGGGGAGGAGCAGCACTGTGGGGGCGTGGCTCTGCCTGTGTTCAAGCTCTACATGGCAGCGTGTGGAGGCTCCGCCCCCTGCCTGCTCATCCTGGCCCTGTTTGTTCTCAACGTTGGAAGCTCCGCCTTCTGCCAGTGGTGGCTCAGCTATTGGATCAACCAGGGCAGCGGGGTCAGACTCCCACATCCTCCTCCTGACTCCTCCTCCTTCAGATTCCTCCCACCTCATCCTTCCTCCTTTTCCTCCTAACCCTCTCTAACCCTCCTAACTTCTCCACCTCCTATAGACTCCTCCCCCCTTATCCTCCTACAGACTCCTCCTCTTAACTCCTCCCCCTACTCCTTCTTCAGACTCCTCCTCCTCCTTCAGGGTCCTCTTCATAACTCCTCCCCCTACTCCTCCTACAGACTCCCCCCTTCTCCTCCCTCCTCCTCCTTCCTCCTCCTAACTCTTTCCTCTCCTTCCTCCTAACTCCTCCTCCTCCTCCTCCTCCTCCTCCAGGCTACTCCTCTGAACTCCTCCATGGGGAACAGCAGCAGCTCAGCCGTGACCTCCAGCCTCAAGGACAATCCCATGATGCAACACTACGCCGCCGTCTACGCCTCCTCCATGGTGGTGATGCTGCTCTTCAAAGTGGTCCGGGGTGTCGCCTTCGTCAAGGTCAGGTGGTGACGGTCGCGGCGACCCTGATGGCTCTTTGTGAGGACGTGGTTGCTGATTCTCTGACTGTCCTGCAGGGGACGCTGCGAGCCTCCTCCAAACTCCACGATCTGCTGTTCCACAAGGTCCTCCGCTGCCCCATGACCTTCTTCGACACCGTGCCCACCGCCCGCATCCTCACCCGCTTCTCCAAGGACATGGACGAAGGTAGAGGAGTGGGCGTCAGTGACCCTGACTAGGCCCCCTGGCCACTCACCTGATCACCCTGTGTCCTCTGCACAGTCGACACCCGTCTGCCCTTCCAGGCGGAGATGTTCATCCAGAACGTGCTGCTGGTCTTCTTCTGCCTGGGCGTCATCAGCTGCGTCTTCCCCTGGTTCCTGGTGGCCGTGGGCCCGCTGGTGCTGCTCTTCGCGGTGCTCCACAGCCTCTCCAGGGTCTTCATCCGGGAGCTGAAGCGGCTGGACAACATGACCATGTCCCCGTTCCTGTCCCACATCACCTCGAGCATCCAAGGCCTCTCCACCCTGCAGGCCTACAACAGGGGCCATGACTTCCTCCACAGGTCAGAGGAGGAGGAGCCGAGAGAAACAGACCAACCCTGTGTCCCGCTCACACTTCGCCTGTTTTCAGGTACCAGGTCCTTCTGGACCAGAACCAGGCTCCTTCCTACCTGTTCAACTGTGCCATGCGCTGGCTGGCAGTGCGGCTAGACGTGATCAGCGTGGCTCTGATCAGCATCACGGCACTGATGATGGTCCTGATGCACGGCCAGATACCTCCTGCCTACGCTGGACTGGCCATCTCCTACGCAGTCCAGGTAGGTACCTGGAGGACCGCCTCCTGAGGGTGGAGCTTGAGATGGATGTTTGTCCCAGACCTGACCTGACCTAACATAACGTGACTAGACCTGACCCAACCAGACCAGACCAGACCTGATCTAACCTGATCTAACCCGACTAGACCAGACCAGGCCAAGTCAGACCAGACCTGACCAGACCTGCTGTTCTTGCCTCCGACAGTTGACAGGTCTGTTCCAGTTCACCGTGCGTCTGGCCTCTGAGACTGAAGCTCGCTTTACCTCAGTGGAGAGGATCCATCACTACATTCAGGTGCGAAGGTGGACGGTGAAGGTGGCTCTCTGACGGGCTCGCTGCTGTTCTGCCCCGTCCTGACCTCTCCCTGTCCCTCAGTCTCTGACCCAGGAAGCCCCAGCGCGGTTGCAGGGACAGGCTCCGCCCACCAAGTGGCCCCAGCAGGGCGAGCTGGTGCTGCGGGAGGTGGAGATGAGGTACCATGAGGGCTTCCCTCTGGTCCTCAACCGGATCTCTTGCACCATCCGGCCCAAAGAGAAGGTCGGCATCGTGGGCCGGACCGGCTCAGGTAGGCGGGGCTCTGGCCGTCTGCGGCCCCTGTGATTGGTTTGACTGCAGATGGCTCACCTCTACCTGTGTGCAGGTAAGTCCTCTCTGGGTGTGGCCCTGTTCCGGCTGGTCGAGTGCTGTGGCGGCTCCATCCTGATCGACGGCGTAGACATCAGCCGCATCGGGCTGGCCGACCTCCGCAGCAAGCTGTCCATCATCCCCCAGGACCCAGTTCTGTTCAGCGGGACAGTCAGGTAGGAGCGCCACTTTCTAGGTCAGAACAAAGCTTTGCAGAAATTGAGGAAGGTTCCTGTTTGCAGGTCCAACCTGGACCCGGTTCTCCAGAACAGTGAGGAGCAGATCTGGGACGCTCTGGAGAGGAGCCACATGAAGGAATGTGTGAGTGCCTCCGTCCACACCCTGAGGAGCAGCACACCTGTCCACATGCCCAACCTCTTCCTGTCTCCACCACCAGGTGTCCCAGCTCCCCCTCAAGTTGGACTCGGAGGTGGTGGAGAACGGCGAGAACTTCTCGGTGGGAGAGCGGCAGCTGCTGTGTGTGGCCAGAGCTCTGCTGAGGAGGTGTAAGGTGAGAGGCCACACCCCCTTTGGCCCCCTCCAGGTGTCAGTCACCTGATGCTCCTCTATGCTCCTGCAGGTCCTGATTGTGGACGAGGCCACAGCAGCCATGGACCCAGAGATGGATGCCCTGATACAGAAGACCATTAGGAGCTCCTTCCGGGACTGCACCACCCTCACCATCGCCCACCGCCTCCACACCGTCCTCTCCTCTGACCGCATCATGGTGCTCAACCAGGGACAGGTCAGGATCCCTGTCATGTCATAGTTCACTTTGTTTGTTGATAATATGGATGATGATGATGATGGTGATGATGATGATGATGGCGATGGTGATGATGATACCCTCAGCTTTGTCTCTGAATGACCCAGGTGGCAGAGTTTGACGAACCAGCCAAGCTGCTGGCCAATGAGAACTCTCGACTGTGCTCCATGCTGGCCGCCATGGAAAACAAGGTGTCTGTGCGAGGATGAAGATGAGGATGAAGACAAATCGTCTGTCCAGGAAGACACAGCTGAGGTCAGACATCTGGTCTGAGGGTGCTGAAACATCTGTTACTGTACTGACTGTCATCGTCCTCAACCTGCTGCTGCTTGAACTGGAGGACAATCGGCTCTTCCTGTTTTCAATCTGTGCCGAGATCCATCTGCAGCACCTCCTGGTGGTTGCTGCTGGGAAAGCAGAGGAAACTTGCTTCCCCCCAGTTTATCAATCGACGGAACATGACGCTGTCTGGTGGTGAGACAGACAGGAAGTGTGGACAGACGCCTCCACTGGAGGTCCAGCAGCTGCTTCCTGTACAGGAGGGATGTAAATAAAGCAAAGCAATAAACGAGAAGAGCTGCTGTGCAAGTCGACGGTGTGAAACATCTTGATAGAACTTGCTGATGAGTTCGAGAGTGATTTCATTCCTCCTGACTGGGGTTCCAACCTCTTCTCACCTCATTTTTTTTTTAGTTCAGTTCTTGCAAACACACAATAACACACATTTTCAGTAGAGAAATGTGATGACATCACTGGTGTCCTGCCAATCAGGCGGGTGCTGACATGTTCGGATGTTGGTCCACACTCACATGGTCCAGGAGGTGAGACAGGAACAGAAAGTGAGCGTGTGGGTCGTGTGACGTACTCTTGTATGTGTGTGTGTTTTTCCATTTCGCAGCATTGTTACTGTTAATAAAGCTGTTTGAACACCAGCGACTAAACTGGTCACTATCATTAGACCTTACTCTGAGGCTTTAGTTCTTATCTTTAATTTCTGGACAATAATGAAGAGTAACGAATGAATGAATGACCGTCAAGATGGATCAGTGGGAGCTGTTTGATTTCAATTCTTCCACAGTAAAATGTGGTAAAGTTGAAATGTAGTTGGGTTTGATTTCGAGGTACGTGGGACCTGCTACACATTACAGCGTGGAATAATGAAACAGAAATGTCCTCATCCAGCAGATTGATCGTTGATTTAGCAACAATATTTGAAGCTGAATTCTTTCCTTGCGTGTCTGAAACAGAGACGACCATTGTTGTGTTTTTAAGTTTATCTTTTCAGAATAAACTGGTGATCCTCCTCGTGTTATTTCAGTTCTTATTTCTCTGTCCGGACTCACGCAACACTTCACGGCTCCACAGCGCCCCCTGCGGACAGAACAAACTTTTTTCACCCCCTTGCTTGTTTTTACTTCCTGTTTTGTTCGGAGCGGAGCCACCTCGGTCCTTCGTCCTGCCCGCTGCCCTGCGACTCTCTGCCGGCTCAGTGAGTCCTCTCCCTCCGCCTCGAGGCGGCCGACTCTCCCTCACTAGCTCCGCCGGGCCGACTGCAGCCTCGGCGGGACACGCTGGTTCCTGGGTACGGGGCGCGGAGCTCGTCGCTCGGCTGACTCCACATGACGAGCCGGTGTCTGGTCTGGTTATTCAGCTGCGGCTCCCGATGGATTTCACGTAGACTCTTCGTCGTGCGGAACTCTGGGTAAAGCGGCTCCGCTGCTAATGCTAATTAGACTGTTTGCTAATTAGCCGCCGTGCTAACCGGCTCGACCAGCCAGCCCGTTCGACTGCCGGACCTTGCGACTCTTCGCAGCCTGCTTAAAGTGACTCTTTCCCGCAGCCGGCCGCTCCGAGCTAACGGTGCTAATGGTACTGACCCGAGCTAGCCCGGACTAAATCTGGCTCTAGATGTACGCCGAGTCTAGGTAAACTCAGGCTGTTTGTGCCGAGTTTAGTGTGTGTGTGTGTGTGTGTGTGTGTGCGTGCGTGCGAGAAAGAGAGAGAGACATGACATGAACGCGCGCGCGTTCATGTCGAAGTGGCTGTAATTGATAAATCCCGTGTTAGACCGGGTCTGGGTGGGACGGGTAAGAAGTTCCAGTGTCTTTACTGGCGTTTTGATGAGGTTTGTGGCAGTTGTTCAATTTCACATACGTGCGCGCGCATGCGTGAATAAGTTTCATGTGGGTCCAACAAACTCAGCTGTAGTTTACTGCTTTAGTCCCGGTATAAATCGCGTCTGGGGCGGGGCTAGTCAGGCTGGCTCAGGTTTGAACCTTGACTGAAGTTCACGGCTGGTTCACAGCTGAGTGTCTGCTGCATGTAGTTGCAGTGTAGACTGGAGTTAGTTTAACTAGGGTTAATTAGACCAGGATTAGTTAGACTGGGTTTGGACCAGGGTCAGTCAGAGTAGGGCCTATTTGGACCGGGATCAGTCTCAGGTTTAGCTCATGATGGCGGACCTCCACCAGACCCCCACCTCCCTGTGCTGCTGCCGGAAAACGCTGCCGGTTCCGGGAGCCCGGTGCACGGGTCCTGGTCCAGACAGCTGGCCCTCGGCCATCCTGGGTCCGGGTGTTCCCCGCCGCCCCCTGGTGGACGTGGCTTCGGCCTCCAACTTTGGCAGCTTCCAGCTGCGTCACTTCCACCTGGACCTGCGGCTCAACTTTGCAGTGAAGGAGATGAGCGGCTGGCAGGTCCTGGACCTGGTGCCGGTCCAGAGTGGGGTCCAAACCCTGGTGCTGGACTCCCACCCCTCCCTGCTCATCCACTCTATAGACTGTAAGGTCCCCGGGGTTGGACAGGTGGAACCTGTGTCCCTCACCTACCGGGTGGATCCTTTCACGGACTACGGCTCTTCCCTCAACATCAGCCTGCCGGCGGCAGCAGCCCAGGCAGGTCAGCTGATCCATGTGACAGTGCGCTACACCACCACGGACGGCCCGGCGGTGAGTCACGTGACCCTGTGACCTGGTGGAAGGGGCCCTGTGTGAGCTGACTGTGTGTGTGTGTGTGTGTGTGTGTGTGTGTGTGTGTGTGTGTGTGTGTGTGTGTGTGTGTGTGTGTGTGTGCGTGTGCAAGCATGTGTTTGTGTTTGTTTGTGTGTGTGTGTGTGTGCAAGCATATGTTTGTGTTTGTTTTTGTGTGTATGTTTACTTGTGTGTGTGTGTGTGTGTGCGTGTAGATCTGGTGGCTGGACTCGGAGTTGACCTGTGGCCAGTTGCGCCCCCTGGTGTTCACTCAGGGCCACTCAGTGTGTAACCGCTCCTTCTTCCCCTGCTTCGACACGCCGGCGGTCAAGAGCACCTACAGCGCCACTGTCCGGGTGAGTCGGACAGGAAACAGACCAGAACCCCCCCTTGCCTCAGCCCGGCAGAGAACACACCTCATGACCCTCTCCTCCCCGCTCCAGGTCCCGGACGGGGTGACGGTTTTGATGAGCGCCTCCCGCAGCTCCTACTCCAAGCTGGACCGGGTCTTTCAGTTCTCCATGGAGTTCCCCGTCCCGTCCTACCTGGTGGCGTTGGTGGCGGGAGACCTGCAGCACGTTGACGTGGGCCCACGGTCAGTCCCTTGTTCTGGACCCTGGGTGTGGTTTCTGGTCTGGCCCCTGATTCTGGCCCCTGGTTTGCTTCCGGCTCCTGGTCTGGTTCCTGGTTCTGGAACCTGGTCTGGCTCCTGGTCTAGTTCCTGGTTCTTGACCCAAGTGTGGTTCCTAGTTCTGGATCCCAGTCTGATTCCTGGTTCTGGACCTCGGTCTGGTTTCTGATCCGGCTCCTCGTCTGGTTCCTGGTTCTGGACCTTGGTTCTCTACTCTGATCTGGTTCCTGATTCAGGCCAGAACCAAAGTCTTAACAGGCCGCATATAGACCCGGGGCCGTAATTTGCCCATGTCTGTCTTTGAGGGAGAGTTGTTGGCCCACCCACCTGCTTGCTGGTTGTTGTTGGTGTTGGTTCTGGGACCAGAGTGTGTCTGATCAAAAGTCACCTGACTTGGTCACATGATGTCTGCAGGAGTCGTGTGTGGGCCGAGCCGTGCCTGTTGTCGTGTGCAGTGAAGAAGCTAGGAGGCAGCGTGGAGCGCTGGCTGGGCGTGGCCGAGGAGCTGTTTGGACCGTACCTGTGGGGCAGGTGAGCTCACCGTCTTGCTGGGCCTCGGCAAGGTCACGTGACCACAGGTCACATCGGCGTCATCACTCCACTAACCGCTAATCCTAACTAACCCTAACTGATCCTAACCCCAACCCCAATCCTAACCCGCTCCGCAAACCCTTACAAGTTCAGTGGCCTCGTGGTAGAGTGTCCGCGCTGATACTGGTAGGTTGTGGGTTTGATCCCCAAACGGGTCGCACCAAAGAATTTAAAAATGGTACCCATCGCCTCCCTGCTTGGCCCTCAGTATTTGGGGTTAGATCACCCAATGATTACTGGGCGCGGCACCGCTGCTGCCCACCACTCCCTCAGAGGACAATGGGTCAAATGCGGAGGACAAACTTGGAACTTCCCATTAGTCCAACAAATTTCCCATTGGTCCAACATCCCATTAGTCCGACAAAATCGATCACAAGTTGGACTGATAAGATGTTGGACCAAATTAATTTAGTTAATTGTACATTATTTTAAACTGTTTATTTTTACAGATGTATTGACAGAATTTGTGTATGACGAACGGTAGGAATGGAGAGTTGGACTAAATGCCAGTGCAGTTCGAACTAATAAGGACATCCCGTTAGTCCGACGTCCCATTACTCCATTAGATCGACATGGGACTCCTGGACAAATTTTGCATCCTTGGGGATGTGACAATCACTGGGAATTCATCTTTATTTAACCCAAACCCCAATCCTAACCCGCTCCGCTTACCCTAACCCGCTCCACTCTGCCCCTCCCTCCCAGGTGTGACCTGGTCTTCCTGCCGCCCTCCTTCCCCATCGTGGCCATGGAGAACCCGTGTCTGACCTTTATCATCGCCTCCATCCTGGAGAGCAGCGAGTTCTTGCTGATCGATGTGGTCCACGAGATCGCCCATGGCTGGTTTGGCAACGCCGTCACCAATGCCACCTGGGAGGAGATGTGGCTGAGCGAAGGCCTGGCCACTTACGCCCAGCGCCGCATCACCAGCCGGGCCTGCGGTAGGGGGCCGCCGTTGCCACAACCTGGTCTGATTCCTGGTTCTAGACCCCGGTCTGGTTCCTGGTTCTAGACCCTGGTCTGGTGGCTAGTCGGGTTCCTTGTTCTAGACCATGGTCTGGTTCCTGGTCCTAGACCCAGGTCTGGCTCCTGGTCTTTCCTTGTTCTGGATCCTGGTCTGGTGGCTAGTCTGGTTCCTTGTTCCAGGCCATGGTCTGGTTCCTGGTCTAGACCCTGGTCTGGTTCCTGGTTCTAGACCCTGGTCCTGTTCCTGGTCCTAGACCCCTGGTTCGGTTCCTGGAGACCAGTTCCCTCAGCTGCTGTTGTGTTTGCCCTGTAGGTGAGGCCTTCACCTGCCTGGAGACGTCGGTGCGCCTGGATGCACTGCACAGACAACTGCGTCTCCTGGGAGACAACAACCCAGTGAGCAAACTGCAGGTCAAGCTGGAGCCAGGTGACACGCTCACACTCACACTCACACACACACACAAGCACACACACATGCACACGTATTTGACCTTTGACCTCCTGTGTGCCTCCAGGTGTGAACCCCAGCTGTCTGATGAACCTGTTCACCTATGAGAAAGGCTTCTGCTTCGTGTCCTACCTGTCGCAGCTTAGTGGGGACGTCATCCGCTTCGACCACTTCCTCAGGGTCTGCACACACACACACACACACACACTTAACAAAATATTTGAATACAATGAAAATATTTCATATTTTATTTTTTATTGCCTTATTTCTTTGATAATTTTTCCTTTTTTTTTGGAAAGTTATAAATATAAAGTTAATGTAATTGTACAAATGTTCCCACTGTGAGATTATTAAAGGTCTTATTGTATTCTCTGTGTGTGTGTGTGTGTGTGTGTGTGTGTGTGTGTGTGTGTGTGTGTGTGTGTGTGTGTGTGTGTGTGTGTGTGTGTGTGTGTGTGTGTCCAGGACTACATCTCCCAGTTTAAGTTCAGGAGTGTGGTGGCTCAAGACTTGATTGACTACTTCCTGCTTTACTTCCCGGAGCTGCAGGAGGCCGACGGTGAGCCAGGGAGAATCGGGTGCCAACCCGCCGCTCTGGCCACGCCCACTGACTGATTGTGACATCACTTCCTGTCTCAGGTCTGGCGTTTGAGCGCTGGCTGAACGACTGCGGGCCTCCGCTGTTTGAGCCCGACCTGTCAGCAGGGGGCTCTCTGACGCAGCCCGTGCAGGACCTGTGTGAGCTGTGGAGGAGCCACCAGGTGCCCTGCCTGGCCGCCATTGCGACCTTTGACCTTTCGACATGGAGCACCTTCCAGGTGGTCCTGTTC
The DNA here is from genome assembly GCF_046127955.1 of Nelusetta ayraudi. NCBI lineage: Eukaryota > Metazoa > Chordata > Actinopteri > Tetraodontiformes > Monacanthidae > Nelusetta > Nelusetta ayraudi. The sequence goes on from NW_027466224.1 coordinate 902,834, forward strand.
CTCGACCGCATGTTGGACCTGTCGCCACTGCACCACGGTACCGTACCCTGACCCCTGTCCTGACCCTTACCCCAAGCCTATCCTGACCCCTGACCTCATCCTGGCCCCACCCATCTTGACCCCAACCTGACCCCTCCCCGAACCTGACCCTGATCCAATCCTGACTCTCCTCCATCCTGACCTCTGACCCCATTCTGATCTTGACCACTCCCCCATCCTGACCTCTGACCCCATCCTGATCCTGACTGCGCCCCCATCCTGACCTCTGACCCCATCCCGCTGAGTCTGGTCACCTTGACTGACTGTCTTTCCAACTCTCCCTCTCTCTCTCTCTCTCTCTCTCTCCCTCCGTCCCCGCCCCTCCTCCAGAGGTGATGGAGGTCTTCTCCTCCTGCTACTCGCGGCTCTTTGATGGCCTCAACGCTGAGGTTCAGGTGCGCTGGCTGCAGGTGGTGGTGAGGAACACCTTCTACCCGGAGCTGCCCAAGGTGCACGCCTTCCTCCTCAAGCACGTGAGTAGGGAGGGGCGGAGTCAGCCTGGGTGGGTGGCGGGGGGTGTTGTCCTGTCCCGTCGCGCTAACAGGAAGTCCCTCCCTCCGCCTTCCTGCAGACGTCCAGGATGTACACCATGCCGCTGTACGACGACCTGGCGGCGGGCGTGATGAGGCGCTTTGCCGTGGATGTCTTCACCCAGACGCAGCGCCGCCTGCACCCCAACCTCCGGCGCTCACTGCAGCAGATGCTATTCCAGGGCGCCTCGGCCAATCAGAGCGAGCCGGCCCTTGCCGCCGCCGTTCCTCCCTCCCCCACCCCCTCATCCTCCGCCGCTGCTGCCGCCGCCACCATCAACGTCTCTGCCTGAAGCCCCCCCCACCCTTTCGGGCTAACACCGCAGGTAGTGGGGGGGGGGTGTCAGCTGGAGCTCCACGAGGTGCCCGAACGGACCGCCTTCTCGACCTTTGACCTTTCGGCATGGAGCACCTACCCAGTGGTCCTGTTCCTGGACCGCATGCTGGACCTGTTGCCACTGCAACACGGCACCACACCCTGACCCCTGTCCTGACCCCTGACCCCATCCTGTTTCTGTGGGGAAAGAACCTCAAACTTTTCTTTTTTTTTTCTGACATCTGAAACGTCCAAATGAGATGACGCGGACAAGAAAAAAAGACCAAACGAATGATGATGATTATTTTTCTCCAGCTGTAACAGTCAGAGGACAAAAAAACATGCAACCAATCAGTGAGCTGCTTTTCTTCTGAGGACGGCACTCAGCTGTTGACTTTTAACCACGGCGTCTCTCACCGCTTTGACTTTTTTCATTTGTCAATGATTCTCATCAGAAGAATGATTGTGTGATTGTTGCTACACACCTGTGTGTGTGTGTGTGTGTGTGTGTGTGTGTGTGTGTGTGTGTGTGTGTGTGTGTGTGTGTGTGTGTGTGTGTGTGTGTGTGTGTGTGCGTGTGTGAGACTCTACCTCCAGCAGACACTCTACTCACTGTGTCCAACTCCAAAGTGTCCAGAAACCAGCAGAAACCTCCACCAGAAACGGCCTTGGTGCTGCCTTCACGGGCGACTGGGAACTGAGAGCTTCTTTCTCACCTTGTCGTCAACCCCTTAAACCCAGAGCTCCTCCCTCCAATCAGCAGCAATAAAGCAGACTTCTAGCCATCATTATAATCCATCAGAGAGATCAGTGTGTTTATGCAATAAAACCAGAAGAAATGGAGGCAGCCAATCAGTGATTGTTGAATATTTTTGGGGGACAATTTTTCTAATGTCGCAATCAGTCAGCTAATTTGGAGTCAAGAGATGAAACTCGAAAATAATTTATTTTGACGGAGCAGCTGTGATGACTGCTGCTCTTTGTTTTGATTGTTTGATAGAGAATAAACTAACAACGCCTTTATTTTGAAATGCGTCAGTGGTCCCTCTATTGTCTTTACATTTTCTTTTTCCTTGCTGTTTTCTTCTTTTCTTGTGTTGGTATGTTTGAAAAAAAAAAAAAAAAAAGTCTGTTTCCATGAATGTGCTTTGTTTTGTTTACATATTTTTTCTATGTAAGTGTCATCGCAAAATTTGCCTGCAGTGACCAAACGATGCGATTGCTACCAGTTTAACTTGGTATTTCCTGATTGTTAAAGGTTTTGGCCGCACCGGAAATTGACCATGCGATAACGATTATCCCTGAAGTGGACGCTTTAAAGGTCCATCAGGCCCACTAATCGATTAACCAATCACTCTCAGTCCACAACTCCATCCCGTGTTTGATACTTCTGGTCCTCTCGGCCCGTCTTTTAACGCGTGCTTGGTTTTATTTTGAAAGGGCTAAACCGGAAGTTGTTGCCTCTCGCCACTGACGGGCGGCGTGGTTTCCGGAGGAGGCACCGCTGCAGCCGGAGCATCTGACACCAGGCACAGCTGGCCCCGGCCAAAACCTCTGTGAACCGGAACGGACGGGAAGCCAGCAGCGAGTTCCGACTGAGGGACACTTCCGGTGGGGCCACGCAGCTCCGACGCGACTCGGGGGGCAGCATGGCGGAGGAGACCCGGGTCATCTACCACCTGGAGGACCAGGACACCCCCTACCTCATCCGGATCGCCGTGCCCGCGCAGCGCGTCACCCTGGCCGACTTTAAGCTAGCGATCAACAAACCCAACTTCCGGTTCTTCTTTAAGTCCGTGGACGACGATTTTGGGTGAGCGCCGTGATCGCTGCAGTCGACGGCAGTGATGGAGGCGGTGTTGTTGTTGTGGTGATGCGCACACAACGCGCGCGCTTGTCTGTCTCAATGATTAAGATGATGCAAAGGACCCGGATGTGTTCTCCGTCATTAGTGAGTGTGGCAGCAGACGATGACGAGGGTGGTGGTGGTGGTGATGATGATGATGATGATGATGCGCGCGGTGGTCACGTGACACCTGACTGAGTCTTTGGCGGAGTGATTCAAGTGTTGTGTAATCCGGGGAGGTTAGATGTCACATTATAATCCCAGTGATCCCACCGCCGCCCAGTTCTGATGCTAAGCTAAAGATAACCCTGTTCTCATTAATGAGAGCGGCTGTTGAAAGTCTGTCAGACGTGAATCAGATCCGATTGGATCAAACTCACTTGTGGTTCATCTCAGCCAAAGGGAATCGTGTTTTCTGACAAGTCACAAAACAACTGCATTTGGCAAATATGAAGAGATACACAGTGTGTGTGTGTGTGTGTGTGTGTGTGTGTGTGTGTGTGTGTGTGTGTGTGTGTGTGTGTGTGTGTGTGAGAGAGAGAGAATGTCGACTCATCAGTCTGAGGCTGAGCGCTGGTTTGAGGTGTGATGTTGTTTTTCACATTGTGGCGTGTAATGCAGCAGCGTGTCGCCAGCAGGGGGCACTGAAGGGGGTCGTCATGGAGACAGTGGTGCTGATGCTGCTGCTGGTGTGTTTGTGTGTTTGCAGGGTGGTGAAGGAGGAGATCAGTGACGATGACGCCAGACTGCCCTTTGTCAACGGCCGAGTTGTCTGCTGGGTGAGAGACACACACTCACACACTCTCACACACACACACACACACACACACACATGTCTCAGCTGTTGTCTTTCTCTCTATCCAGCTTGTGTCGGCAGAAACCTGTCAGCCAGATTTCAGTGGGTCTGATCTTCAGTCAGTGGCCACACCCACAAGTTTGGCCCCGCCCCCCATTGAGAGGACCGGTGGGATTGGACACTCCAGGCCACCGTCCTTCCAGTGAGTCTGAAACGTCAGGTTGCGGTGAAGATGCAGAGGAAGGATGAATTTTAAACCCTGTCTGTCTGTGTGTCTGTGTGTGTCAGTGCGGCTGACCTACAGGGGTCAGAGGTCAGGCCTGTGACCTCTCCGGCCCTCAGAGGCCCTGCTGGAAGTCAGCCAGGTAGGTGGAGTCACCGCTGTCTAACATGCTGGCAGCCAATGAAAACCCCTCTGACTCCACTCTGTGGCCCTGCAGGCAGAGCTCTCAATGGCCACGCCCACCAGGGGGCGGAGCCAGCAGCTGGCGGCGACAACTCGTCCACGCAGCCCAGCAGCCAGTTGGAGACGACCAGCTGCTGCTCCTCCGAGGACTCGGGAGGAAGGTGGAGGAACACACACACACACACACACACACACACACTGCAATCTCATGGACAAAAACAGTGAACTGCCCCTTTAAATGTCCTCAGTACAACCCCCCCCCCTCCTGCCCCCTCCTCATCCCCATGTGACATCAGCAGCAGCAGCAGCTGACTCTCTGATTGGTGGCTGTGCGGCCACACACTCACCTGCCCTCAGGTCTTCTTCTTCTTCTTCTTCTTCTTCTGCTCCAGTAAACTCTCTTCACTTGAGGCTCCTCGCTGCCTCTGACTGGCTGCTGCAGGTCATGTGACCCGGCGCTCCGGCTCTCATTGTCCGGCAGATAAAAGCGTCCCAGCTGATCCAAGGGCAGAACTAATGTGTTCAGACCCTCAGACCTTCAGACCTTCACACTTCCTGGATCTAAAACCCTCCACGGCTTTTCTACGACGTCCTACACATTTTGCCGTTTTGCACCTTTTTTTCGAATGTGATTGCTTGTAAACTACTGATTTTTATCTGATGCTACATATTTATTTGACTATTTCTGAAAGGGTTTGTTCTTTATTCTGATTCATTTCAATCCGTGCGTTATTTTTGCATGCTAATTCTCTGCTCGATGGACTAACGACAAACTTTTTGCGTAATTCATGTGTTTGTGTGTTTGTGGTATCCCGTCGCACTTGAACTTGTAGTGTCAATTGGTCGCTTTTTGCAGAAAGACTTTATGTGATTAACGCTGAGCAGAAACAATGTTTGATGTGAGTGGCCCGACTGAAACAGGTGCGCCGTTGTCACTCGACAGGTTCAGCCAATCAACAGGCCAGAGCGGCTCGTCCTCGCCGCGGCTCGTCAGGCGACAGCGGCGCCGCCACCGCAAACCCAAAACACAACGGATGGAGAAGGTACACACACACACACACACACACACACAGAGCCAATGTCTGACTGAAATGTTGAGTGAGTGTTGTTTGTGCTGCTCTGTGTAGGGGAGCTGCAGTAACACTGATCAGCCTCTGGGGGCAGCAGTCAACCTTCTTATTGATGTTCTATGAAGTGAAGCTTTTCTTCTGTCTTTATTTATGTTTCTGAATCTGCTGCTGATCTGTCTTGTCTGTTCTTCTGTCTGTCTGTTCTTCTGTCTCCCTGTCTGTCCGTTTGTTCTCCTGTCTGTCTGTCTGTCCTCCTTACTGTCTCTCTGTCTGTCCTTTTGTCCGTCTGTCCTCCTGTCTCCCTGTCTGTTCTTTCTCCTGTCTGTCCCTCAGTCTGTGTCTTTCAGCAGTGTCACTGACTCCACCATGTCTCTCAACGTCATCACTGTAACCCTGAACATGGGTGAGTACCAGCGATGACATCATCACTTCCTGGGTGAACTTAGGTGACCTCAGTTTTGATGTCAGGTGACCTTAGGTGACCTCTGGACAACCGGAAGCACTGTGATGAGACGTGTGTGTGTGTGTGTGTGTGTGTGTGTGTGTGTGTGTGTGTGTGTGTGTGTGTGTGTGTGTGTGTGTGTGTGTGTGTGTGTGTGTGTGTGTGTCAGAGCGCTACAACTTCCTGGGCATCAGCATCGTGGGCCAGAGCAACGACCGCGGCGACGGAGGGATCTACATCGGCTCCATCATGAAGGGCGGTGCTGTGGCGGCCGACGGACGCATTGAGCCCGGCGACATGCTGCTGCAGGTCAGCTGACCAGCTCGCTAGTGCTTAGCGTTAGCTCAGCGTCGCACGGCGCTAACGGAGTGTCCCCCCCCCCTCCTTCCTCCCTTCAGGTCAACAGCGTCAACTTTGAGAACATGAGTAACGACGACGCCGTGCGAGTCCTCCGGGACATCGTCCACAAGCCGGGGTGAGAGAGAGGAGCAGCTGCTAGGCCAATCACAGGAGAGGAGGGGGGGGCAAGGAGGGGGAAGAGGAAGAAGAGGAGGAGGGGGGATGAGTAATTGGAGGGGGAGGAGGTGGGAGAAGAGGGAGAGGAAGAGGGGAGAGGATGTGCAAGGGGAGGAGGGGGGCGTGGCAACTTGCAATGCACAGCTGCATGACTTGATTGGCTGAAGACCTTCATTACTGCCAGCTAATACAACTAACACTTCTCCTTCTCCTCCTTCTTCTTCTCCTCCTTCTCCTTCCTCTCCTTCTCCTTCTCCTTCTTCGTGTGTGTATGTGTGTGTGTGTGTGTGTGTGTGTGCTACTAGCTCCGTCACGCTAACGGTGGCTAAGTGTTGGGATCCAAACCCGCGGAGCTGCTTCGCGCTGCCCAGGAGTGAGTCTGTCCTGTCCGTCTCCTGGTCTTGGTTTTTCATTCTGAACATCTACCCTGCGTTAACCCATAGGTGTCAAACTCTGGCCTGCAGGCCAAATTTGGCCATCCCCCCCAGCAGCAGTGGACCTCCATCACCACCATGTAGCATCAGCTGGGATACATCTCATTTTTCACACTTTGAAGCTTCGTTTAGCAAACCGCTGCATCTTCAGCTGCTTTATTCTGTCAGTGTTGTGTGGATGAAAAACATTTGTGTTGTGTTGTGTTGTGTTGTGTTGTGTTGTGTTGTTGCTGTCGCTGACACTTGTTGTCGTCGTGCACTCAGGTGAGCCGGTTCGGCCCATCGATCCCGCCGCTTGGGTGTCGCACACGGCTGCCATGACGGGGAACCTCCTCCCTCACTACAGTAAGACTCCCAGTAGCCTTTGCTTCGGGGGGGTGGCCCTTAGTTTGGCCTGTATTCAAAAACAACTCTTTGGCAACTCCTAACTTTGTCTCAAGTATCGCAAAGGCAGGTGTTTAAAGTATACCTGCGTCTTCTTCATTCTAGTTTCAGATTTAATATGAAATTTGCTTTATTGTCTGACGGCCGAACTGAACAGCGTTGAAGCCGAATCCGTTACGTTGACGTTTCACAGTAAAATACAGCAGCACATAGAGAAACTAAAAACAGCAACATTGCATATTGATTATGAAAATCAAGCAGATCCATCGAGTCTTCAGATCACTGACTTCCTGCCTGAACGATTCTACCTGCCGATACATCTGAGACTAGACAGATAGATAGATAGATGGATGGATGGATGAATGGATAGATAGATGGATAGATAAATGGATGGATGGATAGATAGATGGATAGATGGATGGATGGATGGATAGTGAATGATTCTACCTGCTGATTGACTTGGTAGCGATGCGTGAAGCGTGAACAATAGAACAGCCAGTGTGTTTCCAAAGCAGCTTCAGTCTTAGCTTCTAGGACGCTTCTAAAACGAGCCTGCGCCTCCCCCTGGTGGTGGTGGAGGAGACACGCAGATTGACTCCAATGGTTGTGATCTGCTGTGTAGCTGCGAAGACGTCGCAGACGCTGTTGGTGTGCGGGGGCGGGGTGTTCACCGTTTGTGTGTCTGCCAGGCGTCCACGAGGAGCACCACCTGACCATCCACAGCGACATGACCGCCGTGGTGACGGCCATGGCCAACCCCGAGTCCGGCCTGGAGGTCCGGGACCGGATGTGGCTGAAGATCACCATCGCCAACGCCTTCATCGGTGAGAAACTCCATCCACACCAGAGAAATACCAATCAAAGAGTTGGGGGGGCGTGGCTGTCTGAGGGTAAGAAATCTGGCCCGCTGGACTGACTGACTGACTGACTGTCTAACTGTCTGTCCAGGCTCAGACGTGGTGGACTGGCTCCACCGGAATGTGGAAGGCTTCACGGACCGCCGCGAGGCCCGGAAGTACGCCGGCAACCTGCTGAAGGCCGGCTACATCCGACACACTGTCAGCAAGGTCACCTTCTCCGAGCAGTGCTACTACGTCTTCGGAGACCTGTGTGCAGGTGAGCACTCCCCCCCCCCCCACACTCACCTGGACCAGCCAATCAGAGTAGAGTAGAGTGGGTGGCGCCCTGTTTGCTCATCGAAACATTCGACTGGAACGTTTTTTTTTTGGAAATGATTTTCTGTGTCGTGCGTCTGGAAGGTTTTGGCCGAATTGTTGTTGATGATCAGCTGACGATTGCTGTTGATCAGTTGACGATTATTGGTCACGGATCAGCTGGTGGTTGTTTTATGATCAGCTGATGGTTGTTGACGATCAGCCGATGGTTCTTGGTGATCAGCTGATGTTGCTGTCGTTGGGTTGCCAGATCTGGCCGTCATGTCTCTCCCAGACGACCAGGAGGCCGGGGGCCGACATGGAGGAGGCGATGATGACCCGCTAGCGCCACCCTCAGGGCTCCAGTGGCCCTACCACTTCCCTGTCCCTCACCCCTATGGTTCGGCCCCGCCCCTCCAGCAGCTGCTGGCTGAAGGGGGTGGAGTCAGCGAAGGTACGTGACGTCGCTGCACCCTCTCGCGTCCTCGCGTTTTTGTCTGTGTCCAATTGTGAAACCGTCTGTCTGTCCGTCCGTCCGTCTGACTTGTGTCAACAGGAAGTGGCAGCGCCGGGTCACACTGCAGCGACCAGCAGGGGGAGGCTGCAGGGAGCCAATCAGAGCCCAGCAAGCGGGAGGCAGGTGCTCCCGGAGAGCAGCAGCAGCAGCAGCAGCAGCTGATGGAGGAGGAGCTTCCTGGAGAGGACGGCGCCCCCCGCAGGCCGTCCGGCCCCCCTACTGATCTCCACCCCCAAGTTGACCCCCAGGACGACATCCCTGCCGCCTCCTCGCTGTCTCGGGGTCAGCGACGGGACCTTGCGGCCGCGAGGCAGTCCTTCCGCCTGGCCGTGGGAAACCCCGGGGACTTCTTCGTGGACGTCATGTGACCCGACTCACCGCCACCGCTGATGGTTTTGTCGACGATCAGCTGATGGTTTTGATCAGTAATCCGCTGATGGTTGTTAACGACCATCTGGCGATTGTTGGCGATCAGCTGACTGTTGTCAACGATCAGCTGCTGATTGTCAACGATGAGCCAATGGTTGTTGACGACCAGCTGACGATTGTTGACGATCAGCTGACGATTGTTGACGATTAGCTGATGGTCGTCGACAACACACAGACTTGTACAAAGGTGCTGCACGGTCGCTGCGGATCGGTACATGACTGGAGGGCGGAGCTTCAGTGCAGAGGTGGGAGGGGCCGAACAGAGGAACCGACGCTGAGTGAACCTGAAGCGAGAGAAAAACTCAAACATTGTTTACGTCAAACACGACAACATCGCGACACAAACACAATCAAACCGCAGAAGCCCCCCCCCCCCCCCAGACCCAGTTCATTGTTTTCACAGTTAAAACTATAAAACTGAACAACATCAACAACGCAACTCGTTGCCAGTATGACAATAATAAAAATAAGTAATACAACTCAATTTGACATCATGTTCCTTTAATGATCCTGATTGCGTGCGAGGGGACGGACGCGTCCCAATCCGGTCACCGGGCCACTTCACGCACCTTGATCACGAGCAAGAGCGCGAGCCCGGTGGGCGGAGCAAACGCAAGCCACAGCAACGGCGCTGAAACGCCAGGTTGTTTCCAGTGAGTTTCAGAGGGGAGGGGGCGAGCGCGCTCCCTGTGCAGGAGACTGGCTCGTCCAAATTGGAACGCGGCCGACTCAGCTGATACTCCGTTCCCGCCGCCCAAACGACCGACCGACATCTTGCTGCCGCCCGCCCGTGTCCGACCTCCAGCGGCCGGAGGCTCCGCTGCTGCTGTTTGCTGCTCACACGGTCGATCACGCCGCGGGATGGAGCGACGCCGCGGCCGGACAAGACGGCGGCGTCCCGGTGGTGAAGGTAACCGGACGGAGCTGCTGCTACGCCTGTCTGACAGTCTGTCTGTCTGTACGCACTGCAGTCAGCGACAGACTGCAGTTAGCACAGGATGCTAACAGCTAGGTAGCCGTCCATCCGAACGAATGGTGTGTGTGTGTGTGTGTGTGTGTGTGTGTGTGTGTGTGTGTGTGTGTGTGTGTGTGTGTGTGTGTAACGAGTCCCCGCCGCCAGCAGCAGCAGTGGTTGCATTTCCAGCTGCTCCTTCAGGTCTGAAGCGGCTACGTGACAGGGGCGTCGGTCGACGAATTAAAGACCTCGGCAGAAAGAAAATAAAGGTCGATCCGTTTGAAAGCCGGAAAACATGTGAAAGACGAGCGTGTGCCGTGTGCGTAGTCTGAACGTCACTCTTTCTATTCTGACGCAAAAACATTCGAGAAATCTTTCAAATGTTCCTATTTTGGGAGTTCGTCAATCGGAGGGCTTTGCTGGTTCCGTTTCCGGCCTGGAGACTCGTTCCCGTCCGTCCGTGTTGTCGTCGCTGGCTGCTGCTGCTGCTAAGCTAACATGCTAACCGACACTTTGTTGTGTTCCGAGCTTTTAAAAATGTGCAGTCATGAACGAAACAAGGCGTTGGAATATTTCAATGATCGTAGCTGACTTTTAACGATGCAAAACCCGCCCCGTTTTGACAGCTGCCGGAGAGAAAACACGTCGGTTTGCTAACGTTGATTGTGGTTGTGTGTTGTGGGTTAACAGGATGGATGTTGTGGTGTTGTGGTGTCGGCTGATGATGCAACAGATGATTTGGTTTAATATTTTGCCGAGAAAAAAAAAGATAATTCGATGGCTATAAGATTTTGGTTGAACTCAAATTTCATATTTCATCACTAACTTTCATGATGATCTAAGTCGGTCATGGGCAAACTGGAGCTTTTTAATCCGGCCCGAAAGAAATTATATCAGTAGTCAGTAAGTGATAAAATAACTGTATTTTATACATTTTTTTTCAGTGTGGGTCACTAAAACACTCCATCCATCCTCTGCTGCTGCTCCGACCCTTCTGTCACATTTCACAACCCATTGTGGCCCCCACCACTCAAACAGTTTGTCCACCCCTGGTCTAAATACTCATTCCTGTTCTTCTCTCTGCAGCTGGGTCTTCACGCAGCCATCAGCTGGGAGTATCGGTCGCCGCACTGTTTGATGACGTCATTAGGTGAGTTGAGCAGGTGGCAGTCGGTTGCTAGGCAACATCAGGGCGATGAGGTAATCTCATGGTGCCCAGAGACCGAGCGCATGACAGGAAGTGGAGATGAACACAGCATCGTCAACGTTGCATTCACTTCCCATGCAGCACCTGATTAGAGCAAAGCTGATCCAAGCCAAACGAGCTAACTGTTGCTAACAAGGATCTAGCTGCAGGAGCACAAGCTAAACTAGCTAACTGTTTCTAATGACGTCGCAGTCGTCGCCTAGTAACAATCATCGTAACCATGTGACCCTTCTGCCTCACCTCCGTCCAGAGGACCTGAAGCGGACCCTCCCACACCTGCCTAATAGGTCTCACTGAGCTACAGCGCCCCCTGTGGTGCTGGAGGGCCTCCTAAAAGCTGTGTGACGCCAGTGGGGTTGTCCTTGTCACCGGCTGCCAGACGGTAAAGTCACCTGCACGACACAGGAAAACACGACACCACAAGCTGTCTTTGTTTGTTTGTTTTTCAGCTCCGGCAGGAAGTGACATCACCGCCGCCACTATGTCCCTCTGTTGTTTTTTTAGGTTTTGATTTTTGTGAGTGTTGAACGAGAAAATCAAAACCTAAAGAAAATACAGCGCTGACAGGAGTCGACTGCTGTGTGTGTGTGCCTCCTCCTCAGTTACTCTGTAGCTGCTGTGTGATGCCACCAGGGGGCGACAGGGGTGTGTGGAGACTCACTGGTGTCTTTTTTTCTCTTTCAGGTGACTGCAGGGGGCGCTGCTACTGCTGCCTTTCAGACTAAACTCTGGGCTGCACCACCTGCATCACCTCCAACCCTGAGGCTAGTAGCAGCAGTAGCGGGCCACCAGGGGGTGCCACGCTGCACAACAGCAGCAACAGCAGCCAAGATGCTGACTAGCAGGTGATGTGAGGAGGCGGTGGCGACCCCCGTGGTGCCTTCAGGGTCACTGGATCGATGCCTTCCGAGCTGAGCAGCACAAACAGGCGGCCGCCCTGCTGACAAATCACAGTGGCTCTGCGGCATCAGCGCTAAACAGCAGCCAACAGCTCCCCCTGCTGAGTCAGCACAGCACTGCCTACTCATGACATCATCGGCCCAGAGTGTCTCTGCTCAGAAAACCAGAGTGTGAATTGATTTTTTTTTTTTTTTTCAAGGACCAGGATGCTGATGTCAGCCTGTCAGTCAAGGTCGCCATCAAGGTCAGCGTTAAGGTCGCCGTCAAGGTCATGGGGTTCCACAAACATGGACACGACGGCGGCGACCGAAGGCAAAGTGAGTTCACTCTTCCAGCAAGATATCCTGCAGGGATGAGGGACAGTCAGTAGGAGGCGCTACCACCACCACCATCAGCTTCCAGGTCCAGCCAGGCCCCACTCAGAGCTGGTTGCTCGGTGTTGTGTTGTTGTAGTTGTGTAGAAGCAGATGACTGTGTTGTCACTTCAAACTGATCCATCAGCCACTGTGAGTCAAAGCCAATAAAAACCAGTTTGAACCGGATCTGACTCTTGTCTTTGTCTCCATGGCAACCAACACGGTTCCCCCCCGCACCTCGGTCCAAATCATCAGCTCTGTTCTTGAACCGCAGTTCTGGAGTAGAACCACAGGGGGACGCTGCAGGCACAGACAGACCTGTTGAAACTGGGACCAGGTGACCTCTGACCTCTTCACCTCCTGGTCTGAAGCCACAATGATCGGGTGATTTCAAAATAAAAGTCGAGGTGAACAAAAACATTCTGCAGGCAAAACAACCAACTTCTCATTCATCACCACACACACACACACGTTTGTCCTCCATATCCCAGCAGCGTGTGTGTGTGTGTGTGTGTGTGTGTGTGTGTGTGTGTGTGTGTGTGTGTGTGTGTGTGTGTGTGTGTGTGTGTGTGTGTGGGAACCTGCTGCTTACTGACTGTGTGTGTGTGTATGGATGGACAGATGAATGGACAGCAGTGTGATTAAATCCTCATCAGTCGTCTGTGAGTGACACTCCTTCCTCCGCCTCCTCCTCTTCATCCTCTTCCTCCCAGTGACTGCCAGGGGGCCCTGGAGCAGCAGCACTGAGGCATGATGGGATTTCTCCACACAGTCTCCACAGGGGGGCGCCTGGTCAGGGAGGGAGATGATGATGATGATGATGATGATGGTGGTGATGATTTAAGTTTTATGAAAATGTAGTTTTGATTGTGTGGATGAAGGTGAAGATGATGTAATTTTGATGATGATGAAGATGTGTAGAGGCTGCACTGGACCTTGTTGTGTTGCAACACTGTCACTTTGTGTCACTGTCGCAGCCTCGGAATGTTGCTGCCGACTCTCAGAGCTGAAGCTTCTGCTGGAGTGACGGAGAAACACTGAGCAGCAGCAGCAGCAGTAGCAGTAGCAGCAGCAGCAGTAGCAGCAGCAGCTGCAGACTCGGCTTCTGCATTGATTTGAGGGCCGAGCGCCAGCTAGCGTGCGACAACTGCGGCTGTGTGATGAGCAACGCAACAATGGGTGACGGGTGTTGTGGTTCCGTCAGTAGCAGCAGCAGCACAATGGTTGTGTTGCCCCTGCTGACCTCAGCAGATCCTCGCCAGGAGCTTCTTCACGTCCACAGCAGAGGAAGCAGTGGCTCCAGTGGTGGGACAGTGCAGGTTGTGTTGATGATGTCATAGGCAGGTAGAGGGTGCTTTAACTCTGTGCTCTGTGTTGCAGGAGGAGCTGGGAGGAGCAGTGGACGCTCCGGAGGTTCTTCTGTCCCTCAGGATAAAAGCTGCACTCGTGCATTATGGCTGAAAGACAGAAAAACACAGCTCTTCTTCTTCTTCTTCTTCTTCTTCTTCTTCTTCTTCTCTGATTGTTTGGACAGATGTTCTGGGACAAACGCAGCACATCTGGATCTGCTGCTGCTGCTGCTGCTGCTGGAAAGAAAACATCTCAGGGTGGTCCTACCTGTGGCCCCGCACCCTGAGGGGGCCCCCAGGGGACGCAGCAGTGCTGAGCCGGGCCTGGAGGAAGCAGCTGCAGCAGCAGCAGCTGCACAAGAATCCTGCTGGAAACCAGTTGGACGCTGGCAGAGGAAGAGTTAAAGTCAAGTGTAAATGGACACCACGCGCGCGCGCGCGCACACACACACACACACACACACACACACACACACACACACACACACACACACACACACACACTCTCTCTCTCTCTCTCACACACACACACACACACACACACCTGACCCCGCCCCTCCGGAGCAGCCCCGCTGCAGCAGGGAGCGCACTGTGCGGGAACTTCCCACACTTGGACCCGGAGCGGAGCGGACGGTCCGGGACGAGCCGCCGGTGAGCGAGCAGGACGGTCCGGTTGTGGTTCGGCTGGTCCGACATGAGGAGCACCGACTGACTGACTGACTGACTGACTGACTCATTTTCCCGGTTGTTTCCTGACCGGACTGTGATGGAGCCTCCACCGCTGCTGCTGCTGCTGCTGCTGCTCGGGATGACGATGATGATGATGACGATGATGAAGGTGACGGTGAGCGGAGCCACATTCAAGTCTCAGGTCAGTGATGTGACGTCATCAGCGCTTGAGTGACATCGATCAAACACAACAGCAGCAACTTCAGTCGAACTTTTTTTTGTTTGTTTTTGTTTCGTGATTTTCGTCATTTTTTTTAAATTTGACATTAAAATGTTTTTATTTGTTTCTTAGAAAGAAAAATTCCGAAAGACAAAAAAAAGTGAAAAGATTCCTCGATGTCTGACAGGATGTCAGCCAAATGTGTTACAACAGGAAGTGATGCGGCGGCGAAAAATGTTTCTGAAAATGAGAAACATGCCGACTTGGAGTTTCAAAACTCTGCGAGGAGCCACATCTCACCTTGCAGGGAGTCTCAGACACCAGCAGGGGGCGCCCTCAGACCGTCCAGGAGCGTTGTGGAGCTCTGTGCAGTTCAAAAACAGGAAGGTTTAAAGTTAAAAATCAGGACGGAGGTTCAGATGAGGAGGAGGAGGGGGGGGGGGGAGGAGGATGAAGAGGCGGGTACGGGGTGGGAGGAGAAGGAGTGAGAGAAGGAAGGGGAGGAGAGGTAGAGGGGGAGGTGGAAGAGATAGAGGAGGAGGAGGAGTAGGAGGAGTCTGAGTCTTTGACATCTGCAGTGAATCACTTCTCTGCCACGTCTCTCTGCCTTCATGCGGTTGGACATGTCTCACACACACACACACACACACACACACACGACACAACAGCAGGACAACAACAACAAGAAGTGTTGACTGGCACTGACCCTGACCCTCCAACAATCAGTGAGCTCGCTGGCTGCTGATTGGCTGACTGGCGCTGTGTGTGTGTGTGTGTGTGTGTGTGTTTTCAGACCGCAGCAGAGGTCAGACATAAACGTTACGCCATTAACCCACTGGGACACAAGTGGACACACCACAACATCACATACAGGTGACACACACACACACACACACACACACACACAGAGTATCTCCTGCATCTGTCTGGTTTAATAATCTCTCATTCCTCTGTGTGTGTGTGTGTGTGTGTGTGTGTGTGTGTGTGTGTGTCAGGATTGTGCAGTTCCCCAACACCTTGAATGTCGACGACACCAGGAAGGCCATCAGCATAGCTTTCACCAAGTGGAGCGACGTGTCGCCGCTGAGCTTCACGGAGCTGTGCGAGGGGAACCTCAGTGCTGACATCACCATAGGTGGGTGGAGCTCCGGCCCCACCCCCGCCACCTGTATTCAGGTGGACAGGCGGCTGACGCTTCCTGTCCGTCTGTATCCTCCAGGCTTCTACACCTTCAACCACACGGACTGCTGGTGGTCTCCGCTGCACCCCTGCTTCGACGGGCTCAACGGCGAGCTGGGCCATGCCTTCCTGCCGCCGCGTGGCGAGATCCACCTGGACAACCACGAGTTCTGGATCCTGGGCCGCTCCCGCTTCAGCTGGAAGCAAGGTGGAGGGACGGCCACCTTGGGGTGGCAGTAACAGCAGCAACAGCAGTAACAGTAGTAACTGCAGCAGTAGCAGTAACAGCAGCAACAGCAGTAACAGTAGTAACTGCAGCAGTAGCAGTAACAGCAGCAGTAGCAGTAACAGTAGTAACAGCAGCAGTAGCCGTAACAGCAGCAGTAACAGCAGTAACAGTAGTAACTGCAGCAGTAGCAGTAACAGTAGTAACAGCAGCAGTAACAGTATAAGCAGCAGTAACAGCAGCAGTAACAGTAAAAGCAGCAGTAACAGCAGTAACAGTAGTAACAGCAGCAGTAACAGCAGTAACAGCAGTAGCAGTAACAGTAACAGCAGCAGTAACAGCAGTAACAGCAGTAACCGCAGCAGTAGCAGTAACAGCAGCAGCAGCTGACCGTGTCATGTGACCCTGCAGGTGTGTGGCTGAACGACCTGGTGCAGGTGGCGGCCCATGAGATCGGTCATGCTCTGGGTCTGTGGCATTCCAGGGACCCGCAGGCCCTCATGCACCCCAACGCCACCTACACCGGCCAGAGGGACGTCGGCCAGGATGACGTCTGGGGCATCCAGAGGCTCTATGGTACCTGCACTTCCTTCACTTCTGTGCCCTCCGACTGACCTAACCCCTGACCCCTGACCTCTGACCTCTGGACCCAGGTTGCCTTGACAAGAAGCGGGTGTGTGACCCCTGGGCCCGTCTGGGCTTCTGCGAGCGGAGGAGAACCTTCATGAGGAAGAACTGTCCTCAGCGCTGCGACCTCTGCTACGGTGAGGCTGACTTCTGACCTCTGACCTTGAGCAGAAGCAGCAGTGATGGCAGCAGCAGCAGAAGTATTGACAGCAGTAACAGCAGCAGTGACGGCAGTTGCAGTACCAGTCACTGCTATGGTGAGGCTGACCTCTGACCTCTGACCATCCTGTCCTATCACAGAGCCCCTAGAGGCGGTGGCCACGCCCACCCCTCCTCCTGCCAATGTCAAGGTCAAGGTTGTCCCACGAGGGAAGGTGGTCGCTTTCCGCTGCGGAACCAAAAGCCTGCGATCGCTTCCAAAAGTCAGGTGAGGGCCGTCAACGATGCTGATTGGCCGAGGCAGCAGCCGCGGCAGCAGCAGCAGCAAAAGCAGCAGCAGCAGCAACAGTTGCTCTCTCTCTCCTCCAGCTGGTACAAGGATGGTGAGCAGATCGTGGCCTCAGTCCCCGGCTACATCGTGCTGAAAGGTCGCGACCTTCGTATCGTGGCCAACGAGTTTAACGAGGGAGTCTACACCTGCCGCGTCCACCGGGCTGGCAGCGTGGTGTCATCCAACTCCTGGGCCGTCCACCTCAAACCACTGCAGCCCAACAACAGCTGAGGAGCAGGAGCAGGAGCAGGAGGTTATCCGAATGAAATGAGCACAGTGGCGCTCTGTCTCCCCCTGCTGGCTGCCTGCTGCAGTCTCGCTAGAAGCCGCTCTCCGTGTTCACAGACTGAAAAGCTCAGAGATTCACATGGAAACACGTTTCCACTCATTGATGTTATGATTTGGGGTCATGACTTTATTTACTACATAGATTTTAGGAACTTACTGTGTGTGCATGGAGAGATGTCTCCATGCACAAGCCGTTAACTTTATTAAAATGATAGATCCATAAAATGAAGAAGCAACAAAAGTAGTGTGAAGTATTTATACCTTTTGTAAAAAGAATTAAAGTCCCTTTTTTTTGTTGAGACTGTGGTTTGTTTCTGGAGGTCAAACAGGTTCTGACACTTGACCCCTGGATTGTTCAGAGTCAGGATCCGTCCCACTAGGAGTGTCTTCCTGGACTGCGAACACTCTGGTGGGGTGGGACGGCGCCACCCAGTGGCCGATGATGACGACAACAAAGCAAAAACGACACGCCGACACTTTCAAAATTAACTTTATTACGTGAGCGCGACAGTTTTCAGGTGAGGCTGCACACAGTGCAGACACACCTGTCAGCACCTCCAGACCTTCTGATTCAAAAGACCTTCATCTTATTTCCACTGAGGAGGAGGAGGATGAGGAGCAGGAGCAGGAGCAGGAGGAGAGGAGCGTGGAAGAGTTGGGAATGTTGGCGAGCAGAAACAGCTGATCAAACACCTGGACTCTGACCCCCCCCCCCCCCCCCCCCACTCCTCTCGGGGTCCAGATAGCACAGGTACAGACAGAAAGACACACAGACAGGCAGGCAGTGTGGGAAGGTCAGCGGAGATGCCACATGATTGGACAGATAACAAGAGGGCAGAGTCAGTGGGCGGGGCTTCTGGCACACGCACACGTGCAGATGGACGACGACGACAACAAAAAAAGAAAAGAGGAAAAGAGTTCTGGAATGTTTCTCTCATGGTGGGCCAATCCGGTGGAGCCGTGGGGGGGTGGGGTCAGCTGATCCAGCGGTTAGCCCCCCCCCCCCGATGATGTCACTCTACATGCCCATCCTGATGCTCTGGATGATCTGGAAGATGGCTGTGAAAACACACACACAAACAAGCTAAGAGTTAGCAGCTAGCAGAGGATTGATGATGATGGACGAGATGGATTACTGACGACTGATCAGAGTCACCATGACATCAGCTGGACTTTGGTGTGTTTGTGCAGCGGTGTTGACACACACACACACACACACACACACACACACACACACACACACACACACACACACACACACACACACAGGGCAGTGTGGTTTTGGTCAGTACCCCAGCAACACACACACACACACACACACACACACACACACACACACACACACACACACACACACACACACACACACACACACACACAACTACAAACAGTCGATTACAGATTAAATTATTGCAGAGTAACAACAGGTGAGTTTAAAGTGAAATCCTGAAAATGAACTGAAAAAAAAAAGTCAGTGATTGATCACTGATCCCGACTGTGTGTGTGTGTGTGTGTGTGTGTGTGTGTGTGTGAGAGCTCACACTCACCTGAACCGCACACCACGAAGATGAAGAGTGCCAGCAGCCAGGGACCAACACCTTTGTCCTCTGTCAGATTCCTCTGTGGACAGCCAGGTCATCAATCATCAATCATCAATAATCAACAATCAACAATCAGTCAGTAACCTCATCTATACTCAAAGTAGCAGGTTTGAGAATTGATAGCCGATCGATTTTCCAAAGACTCCCACAACGCACTGATCTTGTATCGATCGATCGATTGGCTTTGAGGAGTGAGTGATCGATACTTCTTCGTCGTCACTCAGTGACGTCACTGTGATTGGTTGAGTTGAACAGGGCTCACTTTGAACTCCCTCTTATCGATACTGATGACTATTGATCCCCAAGTAATCACATGACCGTGGGAGCCACGCAGCTGGAGGACTGGGGGACCACTGGACCCACCGGAACCACTGTCTTCTAACCACTTTTGACCGAGTTTGACGCTGTTTTGACGCACTTTGACGGTGTTTTTTGGCGGAGTTTGACGGAGTTTGACGCAATTGGGAGACAGAAGCTCGGGACTCACCGTCGACTTGGCCACGTTCCCCCGCTGAGTGATGTTTTTGCTGTGCTTCTCGTTCGCCATGCGGATCCTCTGTTTGGCCACCATCTTCTCCTCGTCTGATGACTTCTAGTCTTCTGCGTTTCCGGTTCGATTCGGGGATTTTCTTCCCTCAAGCTGGCGCTGGATCTTCTGCTGCGGCTGATGGAGGGACTGAGAGAACTTCGTCTCTTGTCTACGTACTCAAAAAGCTCACGCCCCGCCCACACAGCCGACGCAACTCTGCGTACTGTCGTATCAAGTTTCCGGGCGTCTTTGGAGAGCATCCGGTTAGTTTTTACAAATTAAAAGCCGCCTGCTGCTTAAACCGCCGCCGTCGATTCTTCTTCTCCAACTTGTTCCAACACCGACGACACCGTTTCTCTTTTTTGTTGCATTTTTCAAACTGGATTCGTTTGCTACTGTGTTTCTGTCTTTGTAATGTGCGGTGTACTTTAGGTTCTCACTGTGTGTGTAGTAGCCAGTCCTTTTCTTTGCTCGTCCTTCATATTCAAACTTAACAAACAAAATCAAACAGCCACTAAGGCACCGGGGGTGAATTGACACAGGGATACGACACTGTCCATCGTCCAGGTGAAGAATTTAAGTTTTCTGTTAATTTATTCTTCCATTGGCAAGCAAACGAACAAACAATGGTTGCTGCTTCTGCTGCTTTTAATGCTGCTTTTCTTGCCCTTGTTTAATTTTTTTTTTGTTGCAAAAACCCCGCTTAATATGATGTTGAATAAAGGCCAATCTAATGATTTAAAGGTTCAATATTTGCTAAAACAAATTAATGATGAAATATTAGAGCTTTGAAATCTTGTTGGCTGGTGACAACAGCAAAATATCCCGTTTCGATTATTTTGAAAGCGGAAGTTGCCTCCTCGTCACGGAACTGTCATCCTACTTGACGCAGTTTTCCAACTCAAACCAACTTTGAATATTCTAATAAAATTATTTTCTCACATTTGGTCCGTCAGTTTGTCTTTTCGCGGAACTGACGTCACGGCCCGCTCAGTAACACCACGATTAAAATTCTACTTTAACGCGTCTTGAACACAAGACAATTCTGACTGCTGATGTGGCACTGAACAGCCGCCTCCCCCCGCCGCGTCATTCGTCACACCGGAAGTCAGGTTTTTTTTCTCTTCCGGGATACGTCAACATGGCGCCGCCCGTCCCTCTGCTCGCAGGTGGGTGATTGCGATTCAGTCAGAACTCTTTTCTCGCTTTTCTGGCGCAGTTTCCCCCCGCAGTGAGTTCGTGACACTTCCGGTCGAGCCGGTCTCCTTCTTCTCCGCCAATGACTGTTTTTTTTTTTTTTTATGAGGCTCGTGCGTGTGCATGCTGTTCAGCCTGTTTGAAGTCACAACAGCCACCATGGTTTAGATACTAGAAGAATAGCACCATGTGTGTCATTTCCGGTTGGCTGACTGAAGTGTGTGTGTGTGTGTGTGTGTGTGTGTGTGTGTGTGTGTGTGTGTGTGTGTGTGTGTGTGTGTGTGTGTGTGTGTGTGTGTGTGTTGACCAGTGCGAGGCTCCGATGGCACGTCACTGCTCCGCGGTCCTCCGTCCTGCGAGCAGCACTCAGCCTTCAGCGGGTGAGTCCTCCACTGCACTCTGTGTCTATATGCCAGCCAGCCAGCCAGGCGTGGGGCAAACTACGGCCCGGAAGCCATATGCGGCCGTTAAGCCTTTTAATACGGCCCGCCGATACTTTTTTTTCTCCCTTCAGTGTTTCAAGAGTAATTTAATTTCAATAAAGAGGGAATTAAACTGATTTTATGACATTAAAGCAGTGTGTTTTCTACATATCGCATGAAAGAAGGTTTCCTCCTACGTCAGAGTGGCCCAGCTCACTTGTCCTGCCCCCCCCACAGAATAGTGTCATGTGTGTCATTTGTGGTTGACTGACTGAAGTGTGTGTGTGTGTGTGTGTGTGTGTGTGTTCCAGGGACAGCAGGCCCAGCAGGTGCGTCACCTTCAGCAGGGACGGGACTCTGTTTGGATGGTGCAACGGGCAAAAGTAAAGAGAGCCAATCAGAGATCAGCGATCAGATCGCTATTTGTTCCCATCCTGAATTATAAACTTGACCGTGACCGATTTCTCCTGCTCCTCCTGCAGGGTGTCTGTCGTCAAGGCCTCGGATGGCTCCGCCGTCTCGACCTTTGACCTCCCCAAGACGTCGCTGCTGGACTTCTCTCCGCTGGGTCGAGTCCTGGCCACCTGGCAGCTCTACAGCAGTGAGTGACGACTCGTTAGCGATCCAATCACTTGCAAGAGCTTTGAAGTGAACAAAGGCAGCCGTACATACACACATATGTATTTGTATACTGTATATATATATGTGTGTGTGTGTGTGTGTGTGTGTGTGTTGCAGAGAGTCAGGATGTCCAGCAGGGCGACGCCAACCTGCAGCTGTGGGACCTGCAGAGCGGTCAGCTGATCAAGGGCCTGTACCAGAAGAAAGTGGAGTCCTGGTGAGTCTGAAGCAGCAGCAGCAGAGCAGTGGACCAGTAGAGCAGCAGACCAGCAGAGCAGCAGACTCATTGCTGGAGTCTCTTCATCCTCACCATGCAGATATTCCCAGTAGAACTCAGAGCAACATGCACCTAATGTTCAGACACTGTGTGTGTGTGTGTGTGTGTGTGTGTGTGTGTGTGTGTGTGTGTGTGTGTGTGTGTGTGTGTGTGTGTGTGTGTCCAGGTGTCCCAGCTGGTCTGAAGACGAGAGCATCTGTGTGAGGAGCGTCAACAATGAGCTGCACTTCTACGAGAACAACGACTTCAGTAAGACGAGCCTCTATCCTCTTCCTCCTCCTGCTCCTCCTTCTCCTCCTCCCCCTCCTCCTCTTCTTCCTCCCCCTCCTCCTCGTCCTCTTCCTCCTCTTCCTCCTCCCCCTCCTTCTCCTCCTCCTCATGCTCCTCCTCCTCTTCCTCCTCCTCCTCCTTCCCCTCCTCCTCTTCCTCCTCCTCCTCCCTCCCAATCCTCCTCCTCCTCATGCTCCTCCTCCTTCTCCTCATGCTCCTCCTCCCCTCCTTCTTGCAGACACTATTGCCAACAAGCTGCACATGCAGAAGGTGTCGGACTTTGTGTTGTCTCCTGGCGGTCAGCCCAGTAAGGTGAGGACCCCTCCACCCAAACCCCCCCCCCTCTTCGCCAGGAGTGTTTGACCCCCCCGCTCCCCCCAGGTGGCCGTCTACGTGCCAGGCAGTAAAGGTGCTCCGTCCTTCGTGCGGCTCTACCAGTACCCGGTGCTGTCGGGTCCCACCGCCGCTCTAGCCAACAAGAGCTTCTTCAAGGCCGACAAGGTCCAGATGCAGTGGAACAGGAAAGGTGAGACCACGGGTGCACCGACCCAACGCGGCCACCAGAGGGAGCTTCTCTTCTCCACATGCTTCAGGATAGTGATGGGCTTCATTTTCCTTCAGCATGTTTTCAGTGCAGAGGAAAACTAAAAAATACCCTTGTGGAAAACAGCAGTGGTTGTTATTAGCAGTGTCAACAGGCTGAGTGGTCTGAACTGGGATCAGTTTGGTTGAGCTGCTGTTGGAAAAGAAGATAAAATGTTCAAAAATAATCCTGAGGCTCATCAAGACCTCTGACCTTTGTAACTTTGTGCCACCTGTGGTTTTGGAACCAATGCGTGTTGTGTTGCGTTGCGTTGCGTTGTGTTGTGCAGCGACGGCGGTGCTGGTGATGGCGAGCACCGAGGTGGACAAGAGCGGAGCGTCGTACTACGGCGAGCAGACGCTGCACTACCTGGCGGTGAGCGGAGAGACGGCCGCCGTTCAGCTGCGTGAGTACGACTATCAGCACCTCCACCTCCACCACCACCACCTCCACCATCACCATCACCACCATCACCACCTCCACCTCCACCTCCTCCACCTCCACCTCCATCACCACCTCCTCCACCTCCACCTCCACCTCCATCACCACCTCCACCTCCATCACCACCTCCACCTCCATCACCACCACCACCTCCATCACCACCACCTCCACCTCCATCTCCATCACCACCACCTCCACCATCACCGCCACCACCATCACCTCCACCTCCACCACCACCACCATCACCTCCATCACCACCACCTCCACCACCACCACCACCACCATTACCTCCATCACCATCACCTCCACCACCTCCACCACCACCATCACTTCCACTTCCACCTCCACCCTCACCATCTGTGTGTGTGTGTGGGTCCAAACAGCCAAGAAGGGGCCAATCTACGACGTGGCCTGGAGTCCCGACTCCGCCCACTTCTGTGCCGTGTTTGGCTTCATGCCGGCCAAGGCCACCGTCTTCAACCTCAAGTGTGACCCCGTCTTCGACTTTGGCACCGGCCCGCGCAACGCTGCCTACTACAGGTGAGGAGGGGGAGAGCGCGCAGGTCTCCGCAGCTATTGCAAGGATGGAGTGTTTTGGTGATCGACCAAATAGGAGGAAAAAATCTATCAGGCAAAATGTAGAAAACATGTTGCATTAATGTCAGTTGAAAATGAACAAAAGCAAAGTTGCAACAACATATCTGGTTGATGTCCTCTTTGTTGAAGTGGCTCTTTAAACACTGACAATGAAATGTGTTGTACTGACAGTTACTGCTATTTAAATACCCTGGTTGTTCCTGGATGCTCAGGCTTCAGTGTGACGGTGACCTCTGACCTCTGATCTGCTGTCAGTCCGCAGGGTCACATCCTGGTGCTGGCCGGCTTCGGGAACCTGCAGGGTCAGATGGAGGTCTGGGACGTGAAGAAATACAAACAGGTGAGGTTCAAGGTTCAAGGTGTTCTCCAAGTGAGGAGCAGGGACAGGAAGCTAGAGCTCCTAAGTAGGGAACATCTGACAAGCCCCACCCCCTCTGTCATCCGCCAGATGTCCCAGGCTGAGGTTTGAGGTTCAAGGGGCAACGATCAAGGTCATAGGGTCGAGGTTCAAGGGTCAAGGTTCAGGTGTTGAGTTTTGAGGGTCAAGGTTCGAGGTTCGAGGAGATTTAAGGGTTGTAGTTTGTAAGTTTAAGGGTCGAGGGTCGAGGTTTGAGGACCAAGGTCCAAGGGTCCAAGGTCCAAGGGTCCGAGGTCCAAAGTTTGAGGTTCAAGGATTGAAGTTCAAGGGTCGAGGTTCAAGGGTTCAGG
Source organism: Nelusetta ayraudi (assembly GCF_046127955.1). NCBI lineage: Eukaryota > Metazoa > Chordata > Actinopteri > Tetraodontiformes > Monacanthidae > Nelusetta > Nelusetta ayraudi. The sequence continues at coordinate 927,425 of NW_027466224.1, forward strand.
GTTTAAGGTTCACATCTCTCTAAGCTTCCCTCTAACCTTCCCTCTAACCTTCTGTACCCCGCCAGGTGTCCAAGGCTCAGGCGGCCGACGCCACCTCCTTCTCCTGGTGCCCCGACGGCGAGCACGTCGTCACCGCCACCTGCTCGCCGCGCCTGCGGGTCAGCAACGGCTACAAAGTCTGGCACTACACCGGCTCCGTGCTGCACCAGCAGGCCACGCCGGCGGGCAGCGAGCTGTGGGAGGTCCGCTGGCAGCCCTGCCCCTCGGGCATCTTCCCCGAGAGGCCCGTCAAGTACCAGGCCACGGCGACCCAGCTGGGCAGCACGCAGGCTGCTCCCAAGCAGGCGTACCGCCCACCTGCACTGAGACACGTCCCAGCCAGCGGCAGCGGCAAACTGGTGAGGAACCAGCGACCAACTGGTGTGTGTGTGTGTGTGTGTGTGTGTGTGTGTGTGTGTGTGTGTGTGTGTGTGTGTGTGTGTGTGTGTGTGTGTGTGTGGGAACCTGCTGCTTACTGACTGTGTGTGTGTGTATGGATGGACAGATGAATGGACAGCAGTGTGATTAATTAGTTACAAAAGTACATCAGATCTGGAGTCTGCGACGCCGAGACCAGCCAGCTGCTTTACGCTGAACTTCACACGTGCGCAACCTGTGATTGGATGAGAAGCCCTGAGAGCCTCTAAGAATCAACCTCATCTTTTATAATTAATTATCTTAATTACTTTTTGCTCGACTAGGTGACCTATATAAAGGTGATGTAATGCGTTAGTGTGATTCTCTATTGATTCTTAAGCCGTGGTGTCATATTGAGTAGGCCTGAACGATTATGGAAAATAATCTAATTGCGATTTCTTTTCCCTCAAAATAAAAAAATCTATTTTTTGTCCTATCGCGATATTTATCTCAAATGCGATTTATCGTTCAGCCCTAATATTGAGGGTATTATGAGTTGCATCAGTTTTTGGGTGGAGTAACTATGATGTCACTGATGATGTCACCTCGGCGTGAAATGCACAGCTCACCACTGGCAGCAGACGGCAGCCGCCACCGTGTTAGCTAACGGTCGCTGGCTAGCCTACATGAGCTATCAGCGCTCACTAGCAGCGTGGGTGTGGTTTCAGCACGAGGAGGAGCCTCCGCAGGACCTCCGCCCGGGCGCTGCGGGGGAGAAGAGCCTCTCCAAGGCGGCGCTGAAGAACCAGAAGAAACGAGAAGCCAAGAAAGCCGCGCGACAGGTGAGCGGCCGACAGTGGGCCAATCAGAGGGCTTCCTGCACAAGCCTGAAATAACGACCCTGTCGTCTGATCTCAGCTGGAGGCCAAAGGTGACGCCAGCCCCCCTCCCCTGCCGCCTGACCCCGCCCCAGTCAGCAACAGCCAATCAGAGCCGAGCAGCAGCGGCGACCTGGAGACTGACAAGAAGATCAAGAACGTCAAGAAGGTCAGACTGAGACCTTCACACAGCTGGGGGAGGAGTGAGGGGGGGGGGGTGTTCTCTGCTCTGATTGGCTCCTGTTTTCCAGAAACTGAAAGCCATCGAGGAGCTGAAGGAGCAACAGGCGTCTGGGAAGGTTCTGCAGAAGAACCAGGTGAGCCCGCTCACTGGTCCGATCACTGGACTCACTGGTCCGATCACTGGACTCACTGGTCAGATGATGATGATGATGATGATGATGATGATGATGGTGATCAGCTGACTCTGTGTGTTTGTCGTCCCAGCTGGAGAAGGTGCAGAAGGAGGAGCAGCTGCTGAAGGAGCTCCAGGACCTGCAGATCGGACAGTAGAGGGGGCAGAGCCAGAGCTGCTGCAGGCTCCGCCTCCAGCACCACATCAACACTTCTTTTGTTTCTTTTCTTTTTTTTTCTTTTTTCACACTGTTTACAAATTCAGTGTTTTTTTTTTTTTTTTTTCCAAATTAAAATGTCTTCACCTGGAAGGAGAAGAAGAAGTTCTGGCAGGAGGTGCGTGGGCCAGGTTTAACCCTCTCCAGTGAGGGACGATCCGATTGGACGACCACCCCGTCCGTCTGCTGTTTTTTTTGTTTTTTTTTCCACCTGCCAGTGGCACCATTTCATTGGCCGGTGCAGAGAGGCTGTTGCTATGCAACGTATGTACAGATGCTCAGCAGTTTGGCCCTTTAAAATCAGTCCACGAAACTGAATAAACATCTGCTACTCAGTATTCTTTGCTCTTTTACTCTTTATAAACGTCTAAATGACACAAATCACATGTGGATAAATCTGATTTGCCATTGGTCGGCCTCGGTGCCAATCAAACCTCTCCCCCAGACAGGTTTTCTTGCACACCAAGCACGCCCTCCCCTGCGCCTCCACCAGGGGGCGGAAGCGTCAGCTCGCCGCTGCCGAGCCAACAGAGAGCTGGGCCTCAGGTGTTTTCTCTCGATTCACCAGCAGCTGCAGCCATGAGAGTCCTGTGGTTGTGGTTCGGCGCGCATGTCGTTCTGCGAAGAGGCACAGCAAACCCAAAACACGAGCGGAACAGGGAGTTAGTGGTGGTGGCTAGCGGGGTGTCGACACGAGACAGCGGTTAAACTTTCCAGATCGCCTTAAAATAAAAGTTTCTTGATGTCACAATACATTCGCTGTACAAACGCATTGCTGCCAACCTAGGGTGGCAGCAATGTGCATCCGTAGTAATTGGAACAGCTCACGGGCTAAGTGCTTAATTGTATTTGTACACAGATTATAGCGCTAGATTCAACTAGATTTCTCAAACCCCAAAAGTCCTTTGACTTTTTCAAATTTTCAATTTCAATTTTTTGACTTTTTCAATTTCAATTTTTTGACTTTTTCAATTTTTCAATTTCAATTTTTTGACTTTTTCATTTTTCACTTTCCTATTGTGGCTTCCTTTTCAAATCAACTCCAGTTGAAACACATTTACGAGATACTGAGCCCTGTTTTTTTTTTTTTTCTAGGGTGGGCAGCAATGCCTCAAATGCTGCCACGGCCCAGTTGAGGCCGACTGTTTTCCTGTTGCCCCCCTGGATGGACGTCGTTATTCATATTGTACTATAGTTAAAAAGACCCTGGCATCAGACGCTAATGCTAATGCTAGCGATGTTCACTACACCACTGGTTCATCTCCTTTCTTCTGTTCGGTCGTCTTGTCCTCAGCCAAAGACAATGGGAGGTTTGCTCCAGTGTGAGGAGTGCAGTGCGGGGAATTATTAATGGCTGGCTGCAGCCTCTGGTGAAGGGTTAACCTGCTGATAGAATATTTCACACTGACCGTGGATTCATTGTCACTGATTCAGAGCTTTTTAAGATGCACTCACGTGCTGAGGGAGCAGCAGAGTGTTAATATTTCCAAACAGTGAAAACAGCTCTCGCAGCTCTCTCGCCAAATGTTAACTGTCCTCAGGATTGAGAAAGTCACTGAGTAATGAAAAGTCGTCCGAGACTTCAAGACGTTTGATAACGCGGATACACAATCAAAAGTCAGAAAACGTGCAATCTACGACTAAAATGTGCACACGTGCATTGGCACGACATGAGAAAGCAGCAAACTTTGACCATGGACTCACGCAGACACGCACACGCTGTCTCCCAGAAACAGTAATAGGCTCCATGTTGAGTTGTGTGGCCAAGTTAATCATCCAATAACAGCTGCAGTTGAAGGCAGAACACCGCTGCATTCTGTCCGGCTCCTAAGCTGAGAAAGCCTGCGGTCGGTGGGGCGACACACACGCTGACTTCAGAGGACGTTAAAAAGATTTTTTTTTTCAATCAGGTTTTAAGCTATTCCAGTTTTTTTTGGGGGACTTTGGAGTTACACACAAGAATTGTCGTCCCAGACAGGAAGTCAAAGATTTTAGGTGAGTAAAAAATGTTGTTGTGTATCAGTGGGGGCAGAGCAGAAACAGACAGTCATCAGTCGGGATCCTGGCTTTGTGTATTCGATCTGGAAGCCTTTGTTTGTGTTTTAAATTCACGAAAGTCGTTAAAAGTCAAGCGTGATATCTTTTGCACGTTTAACCTGCGGTTTTAAAGCCGATGGAAAGTACGTCTGACTTGTAACAACTCAGGTAAAAGTGAATGCTTGGAGTTTATTTGACGGAGCCCCTACGAGGAGGCCTCGATGGAGCAGAACTTGGACGTATCCACACTGTCTGTTCATACATTGTGAGAGGGATGGCTGATAAATCGCTGTTCCAAATGAAACATGCAGGCCAGGGGAAAGTGTCACTGAGTTACTGATGTTCTTCTGTTTTATATGAATGATGACTACTAACATTGTTGTGTTTTTGTGGAGCAGAATTTTCTCTGTTTTGTTAAAAGCAGTGAAGAAATGGATGAGGTTTTACATTTGCAAGCCATTTTAAAAGACAAATCCATTGGGGCTGAGCCCAACAAAAGCCTGGCTCAAGACAGACCTATGGTTTTTGTAATTATTATTATTATTATTATTATTATTATTATTATTATTATCATGAGTCGTCTTTCCACCTCATTTGACCCCCTTAACGTACTCTGAAATCAGCAAAATTTGGCATGCAGGTCAGGACAGATGAAAAATTTAATAGAATGCAAAAATTACATTTCTAGGTGTTGCATGGTAAAAAGCTACATGCAGAAAACACTGTCCCGTGCGTTCCTCTCTTCCAGACCAACATTCGTACGCTCGCTACGATTTTTGGTCCGCGACAAACCCGTAATGGAGCTATTTCCATTTGTTTTTGAAAAGAAACGCAAAAGTCATGAACTGTAAATTTCAGAGGCTTGAATCTTTAGTATTGGACAGACAATACCTTAAAAATCAAAATGATGCTCCTGTAAAGCTGCAGTCCACTCAAAATCCCCCAGGAATGGGCGACGGCATCCTCGCAGTTTTTCTTTTATGGTCCTTTAGAGTTGAGTTACACAAATAGGCGACGTATCCAACCAACGTAAACTGCCCTATTTTCCCTTTATGAAGGAGCTCCGGCTCTACAATTTACTCATTCATTTTTTTTGTTGGCCACATAAACAGGAAGTGCACACATTAGCATAATAAGAGTTGCCAAAAATGTCACTGTCCTCTGCTAGTACACATTTGACTGCTAAACATGGTCCAAATTTCATGAAATTTGGCACGCACATGAATACGGGTGCTGACTTTGTGATTGTGAAAAATGAAACTGATCGGCCCAACAGCGCCACCTACAGAGATAAAAAAAACGCCGGAGCCGTTTGCTCAATGTTCTTTACACCTCAGTATATGACAGGAAACACTTTAATGAACAAAAGTCTACTTTGGGTGATTTCATGAAAACACACCGTTTTCCTTTTACAGCTCGTCAAGGAGCGAACAGTAAAACCTTTAAGCCCTTTAAGATGCAGTCCCAATTTGAATCCGTTTTTACTGAGTGTTCTTCAAAGTGAAAAGGCTGTGTTTGTGTGTGTGTGTGTGTCTGTGAGTGAGGCGCGCCGGGGTAGGCGGTCACGAAGGCGGGCTCAGCCCCATCGACCCTGCTCGCAGGTTTAATTATGATTTAAAGCTTGATCTAAGACCTGCTTTACTTTTCATCCGCTCACTCTCAACGTATAGCTTTTGAATGCAGGATATTTATATGTAAAAAAGTTGTCAACCACTGACATAGTAGGAATAGCATGCAGTGCACTTAGCCTAATCTTCCCACAGATGAGAGAGAGGAATTCCTTCCCAGCATGCCATGTGCTCCCCAGACAGACTCCCAACTGGGAGCTGCTCTAATCTCCCTGGCAACAATATTGACATAGAAATAGAAACTTAAAAAAATAACAGGAAGTCTAAACTCTGGGCTGCCTGCCTGTGAACACTGAGCATACACCTGGTGTACATTGTTGTGTGCTTGTTAAAAAAACAAAATCAGTGCAACTGTCCATTATAGTGGTCACTGTCTATCTGAATGGGAATGGAAGGAGTTGCAGAAACAGTTTAATTTCTTTGTTCTGACGTGAAAGATTGACAGGTATAGACTCAAATTATAGAATGACTCAATTATGACAATTATCCAACGCTTTCAGTTGTACATATGGACCGGGTTGGGAGAACTCCCGTGAACCCCTCGAGCACCCGATGGGGAGCGCGGAGCTGGTCCAGTGTTCCGCAACCAGGACGGAACCCACATTGTTCCTCCTGATTCCGAGGTTTGACTGCCGACCGTGTCCGCCTCTGCAGTACCCCGGAATAACCCCGCCCCCCCCGGGGGAGGCTGACGAGTTTGGTACCTCCTGTAGTCGGAGCACAGCCTCCGGTCCCGTTTCTTGAATAGAGGAACCACCGGTCACCCCGCTCTGCCAATCCAGAGGCCACTGTCCCCGACCAATGCTTATGTACCCTAGAGTTAGGTACATCAGGTCGTATGTACCCTAGAGTTAGGTACATCAGGTCGTATGTACCCTAGAGTTAGGTACATCAGGTCGTATGTACCCAAGGCTTATGCTACATCATTTTGGATGTACCCTAACGTACACCACTTGGCTTGGACCCTAGGGTTAGGTTACATTTGGCTAAGGGTAACATTTTTTGTTTTTGAAGGTAGCGTGGCAGAACCCGGTTGGTTCATTACCCATGTTCATGAAAAGCTTCACCAGTCTTTACTTTGTGTGGCAAAATTTTGTGAGTTTTGGAGCGCGTTTAGGGAGCCAATTGTTTGGCCGAAAGGAGGCTCAACCATACGGCCTAATCATACGTGTCAGCAACTTATGCAAATTGAGCACTTCCTGTTTGTTTTTGATCAAGGCTGGGAAGTCTGAATTGTCGGCCCTGATGAGACAAACGCGTGAGTTTTTGTTTAACGGCACTCGGCCAGGCTTGGCAAACTACAAAACTACAAACTATATTCTTTCTTCCAATGAGCTGTGTCACCAAAACTCACTCCATCCATCTGCTCCTGCACCCCCCCCCCCTCCCCTCTGTTACATTCTAGAACCCATTGTGGCCCACCAGTCAAAAGGTTTGCCCACCCCTGATGTAGTCCAAAGGTGGTTCTGGTGGGGTGACGTGGGGTGGTTCTTTGTGGTTTTGGGGTGGGTTTGGGGGTGATTCTAGGTGGTTCTAGGCCAGGCATGGGCAACATATAAAACTGTAAATTATATTTTTTCCTCCTATGAGGTGGCTCCCCCAAATACTCCATGCATCTCGACTTAGCAGCAAAAATGCAAAATCAAATGTCCTTCATAAAATCTGTAATAAATCTCAGGTATCTTGAGACACATTTTTCTTGTTGTTGTTTGTATCTCTGGTCCCTCCCACCTGCTAGACAGCATGTCAATATTTACAGGATAATGTCATTTATCCTGTCATTTTAATGTGAAATTATTACCAGTATCAAAATATGAATTTACACACACAGATATTACATATTTTCTATTCAGATGTGCAGTGAGCTATTTTATGAATACTAATTTGTTCTGTAAGCTTGACCACAGACTTGATATAACATACGTAACATATACTACGTCTTTTATCTTTTTCTTTCTCCCAGAATCCTCCCCACATTAACCTCCATTGATTGGAACCTATCTTCAGCCATGACAGCCAAATCCAACAGTCTGGGCCTACATGTCAAAACGTCCTGTTCTCCTCCTCTCTTGTCGCCGCCTCGCCAACGCCTGGTCACCAAAGACGGACGTTGCACCCTCCGTCCATCCGCGTACTTCTCAAACTTGAGGCGCGGAGCGTCGTCGAGCAGAGCCTGGTTGCACGCCCTGCAGGACTCGTGGGGACTTCTAATCGGTCTGCGTTGGAGATGGGTCCTTCTGGCCTTCTGTGCGTCATTCGTGGCCCACTGGCTGCTGTTTGCCTGCTTGTGGTACTTGCTGGCCTACCTGAATGGAGACCTCGCGGTGCTGGACCACGACGCTCCTCCGCAGGGGCACATTGTCTGCGTGAAGTACATCACCAGCTTCGCGGCCGCCTTCTCCTTCTCCCTGGAGACGCAGCTGACTATTGGCTACGGCACCATGTACCCCAGCGGGGACTGTCCCAGTGCCATAGCACTGCTGGCGGTGCAGATGCTGCTGGGTCTCATGCTAGAAGCGTTCATCACAGGTACATCTCTAATATTCCTCAAGTCTTCTTCTCCAAAGGATTTTCACACTTAATCTCCAGAATTCACATTCCGATGACGGTCATGTGCGAAGGCCACGGGAGCGCAGACATGCTTCAGTTTAGTCAGATTACACGTGTTAAAAATGTATATTTTCAATGGGGCTGATAAATACTTTGACAGACCAATCAAAAGAGGAAAAACATGTTGAAGCTTTTTGCTTTATTTTTGTAACTTGCTTTTTGATTGAAGACATGTTTGTATTTTTGCACAGCTTTACAAAGTCTCTAAAGTGCAGATATAACACACATGAGAAAATCTGACCACACTGCTGACAGTCTCACTCAGACTTTTCCAAAAAAAAAAAGCTTGAGGTTGAAGCTTTATTTGCCTCAGCTGCTTGACCAGAAAGTTGCATAGCAGAATATGATGCTGACAATGATAACAGTTGCAAGTATTGATTTTTAACTAATAACTCATGCAGTTAATCTGAGCAAAGGATTTACCGAATCAGTTCATATACGTTGTGCACATACAAAGGCATACGTGTTCATAGCCATATAATGTGCGTTCACCGTAAACACGTGCATACTGTACAGAGCTACGGACTGAAGCATCCACCGCATGTATCACAGGTCAACACGTTCATGATGAGTAAAACGTGGATTTATTCTTGTTTATCATGTTTATTCATCCACACATCAGTGAGAATTTTATTGGCCATAGTAATGAAACACCATTGATTGTCAAAGCTCCTCACTGTTGCTCTCCTTTATGTGCAGACATATTAACATCGTAGATGTGTTTCACTCATTTCTAGCAGCGACGTGCGGTGAGGCTCGCGACTGATGAGCCACGGAATTGGAATCGATGAATCGACGAATGGATTGAACAGAATGGAATTGACAGAATGAATTTCACTGGGGAAAGGTGGAGAGGAGGAAAATCAATTTTCCTCCTCTCCACCTTTCACCATTCTGGATTCCATATGATTCTTTCTGCACGTGTTCCATTTCAAAGAGCCGAGAACCTCACAATATTCAAAACCACGTTTTTGTACATTTTCTTTCGTTTTTTTTAGGCGCTTTCGTAGCCAAGATTGCACGTCCACAGAAGCAAGCGGGGGCCATCCAGTTCAGTCCCAACGCCGTGGTGGGCCAACACCAAGGCCAGACGTGCTTGATGCTACGCTCCACCAACCTGTTGCAGCGACCCCTGGTGGATGTAAGAGTGAGCGCCGTCCTCTACACTGAGTGCGACGGCCAGGCCCTGCACCAGACCTCGTTGGACTTTTACTCGGATCGTTTGGGCCAGCAGCCCTATCCGTTCTTCATCTTCCCACTCACCTTCTTCCACCCCCTCGACCGTCAGAGCCCCATTTACGCCACCTTGTTTGACGGCACGTCCACCCACTTTGAGTTGGTGGTTTTCCTGTCAGCGGTGCATGAAGGGACCGGCGAATCCTGCCAGAAAAGGACCTCTTACCTGCGCCAAGAGATCCGCTTGGACCACCGCTTTGTCCATCCGGTGCTGGTGCTGGACGGTCAGGGTCGATATGCGGTGGACTCCCAGCACTTTGACATCGTCCACTCGAGGGATCGTTCCAGTAAAGAGTGCGTGGTGCAGATCAACGGTGACGGCAATTAAAGGATGGAGGGGGAGGAGCGCGAATCCTGCTGACTATCAGTGAAAGTGTCTTTCAAAGAAATGTCAGAAATTTGTTCATATATTTAAATAACGTCATTTAAAATTAAATAAAAATTTTCAGTGTGCGTGAAACAGCAGATTAGTGGAAGACTTTAGCCCATTAACGTGAGGCATTGAGGTGCGATCCCCTACCAGCTTCTCAGCTACTGATGTATCAAGATGAAAGAATAAATTAGACAACTATTATTTTAATTAATAGTTAAACGCAAAAACTTTCATATATGGTTGTATTAAAATTTGAAGGTACTTTTTAAAAAGAATAATGGGAATAGTTTTAGTTGTAGCTTGGCACATTAACTTTGTTAGACACCATTTATGTTATAGGTTACTTATAAATAGGATAAATTTCAAAAATAGGGACACTTTTAATCACTTTTGCATCAACAATAACGAGAAAAATATTTAACGAGAGATTTTTTTGGTTTGCTTCGCTTCAGTGCAGACTGAATGACTTTAAATACATTTGATACTTTGAATCAGAGATTTTAGTCAAGTGGTGTAAATGTACCTATATGATAATGTTTAACTATAAATTTGCTTAATAAGCAGATGTTTTTTTTTTTTTTTTTTTTTTTTTTAAATCAAGAGGAACGTGTTACTTGCACCGTAAACTATCGGTCATAAAAGATCCAAGTCCCGAAATGTAGCGTCTAAATTATTGTATAAAAAATATCAACTGGTTCAATTGGAATGGCTTCAAAATTCCCCGTAGAGGACGAATAAAGTAGCTGTCAAAGTACCTTCTGTCTGTGCTGTGTTGGGTGACATGAATGCTTGAATGAATGAATGATTTAAGAAATGAATGAATTATGATCTTCTTGGCCTCACAGAAACATGGCTACATCGAGATGAACGTGTTCGTCTTCGTGAAGCCTCTCCGCCCAGTCACGTTAGTACTCATATAGCTGGCGATAGTGGTCAACAGGTGGCGTGGCAGCTACTCACAGTTCCAATTTACTATTTAATACCAAGCCTAAATCTAATTCTAGTTTGTTTGAGAGTTTGAGCATGTCTATTGTGCTGTCATCCAATAAATTGTTAGATTTATTGTCTATTGTCACCCTGGGCCATATCCTTCTTTTTTTTTTTTTTAGATGAATTCTTAGAATTTATGTCTAATTTGGCATTAACTAAGGATAAGATTACAGTGATAGGAGACTTCAATATTCAAGTAGACGATAAAAGAGACAACTTGAGTTCCAGCTTTAAATCAATTTTGAACTCCTAAGGGAGTCGTGAATGTTCCCACTCATAAAAAAATAATCATTATTTTGATCTAATACTAAAATACGGTCTTAGCATAGAGCTGTAATACATGTGTGGATGTGGGTTCGATCAATCGACGGTGACCGGACTGAGCGTGCAGACTGGGACTTTAATGCCTACCATGACCACAAGAGGGCAGAACACTAATAGTGTATTAACGATACACTACAGAGCATTTAGCCATTTCCCCACCACAACGACCTCATATCAGACCATCATTAAATCACTTTTAATTTTGTTCTCGCTGATTAAGTAGAAACATTTCGGACTCTGTCATCGCCAAATTCAAAGAGAGATGCAGTTGTAACAAGAGTTCAGATGGTTTCTCTACTCATATGGTTTGGATCTGGGTGGAACAATAACCTGCGCGTCTGATGGCGGTTTTTATTTAAAAGTTTAAATTTGGAAAAAGGTAAACTACAGATAACTATCTTGGTCGTTATTGACACTCTGACGATCACTTCCGCTATTCCGCTATTGCACAACGCTCATTGGTTCAGCCGATTAAATGCGTTTGACCAGCTAAGAACACGACTTGTGATTGGACGACAGAATCAACATGGCTGCCACCGTCTGACAAGCGCCGCTTTCAAAACAGTAAGTTATTAGGCGTTATTATTTAGATATTTGAGAAATAATAGGATAAAACGTACAACTATCACCGTGTAATGTTGCTGGAGTTTTTCCAATGGTGGATAAATTTTCTCCCCCGTGGTCGGATTGGGTTGCTGTACTTCACCGTGGGTTTGCAGTTCGGGTGCGGGTTTGTATGTGGTATGGGTTGGGTCGGGTCGGGTCGGGTCAACCTTGAAAATTGCACCCGTGCAGGACTCTGCTGGAAGGGATTGATGTCAGAAGGTGAGTCCCCCTCGTCCCCCTGCACAAATCAAATCAAATCAAATCAAATCACAAGGTGTCAGGCGTTACGCAAATCTAGCTCATAATAATAATAATAATAATAATAATAATAATAATAATAATAATAATAATAATGTGACAGTGGCAGTCCTGTTACTATGCCTCCAATTGATAATGCGCCTTGGCTATGATAATAATAATAATAATAATAATAATAATAATAATAATAATAATAATAATAATAACTCTTTAACAATGTTTTTCATACTGTGGCCATTAGCTTCCTGTTATTACTGACTGAACAATGAAAAGAAGAAGAAGAGTAAAAACTGGAGTCGTGGAGTCTTTCTTCTCCTCTGTGAAAGATTCAGTCGCTCTCTCTCCTCATACACAGGCAGTCATTGGACAAGCGCCACATCCAAACAAGTCCCAACAGAAGCTCGAACCTACAACCTGTGCAGCAGCAAAGGACAAAATCCAGCCACTGCCTTTGCCAAGTGCAGCATTTGATTTAGCAATTGACAAAACTATCATCAGGCCTGCTTTGTTCACATTTTTGTTTAAAAAAAACAAAAAACAAACAAAAACAACCTTCAACCATGAGGAAATAAAAATGTGAACATTGATTTTCAGGTGTACATTGGTTTCCATTTTCCATGAGCCGAAAGAAGCAAAGGACTGGTGGGGTCTTGTTCTGACTGTAGGTTGCATTTGTGTTGTTGTTTTGTTTTTCTATTGTTGCGTTTTTCTATAAGTGGAAACACAATAACAGCCATCTACAAACACAAACAGCTTCTGCTTTGTTCTCTGCAAACTTTCTGTGTATTTGGGGCCAACCGGGAGCGCTAATCCCTCCAGTCATTCCAGCTGAATAACTTCCCTGTGCCACTGCAGGACGTGAAGGAGTTGAACCCTGTGCTGCCGAGAGGCAGGCTGGCCTTATTGTTCCTGTTCTGAAAGAAGTGAACTTTACACTCTTCTGGTCAGCTGACGCTCATAAAAGTAATCTACTGGCCAGAAGGCTTAACGAGGCTCTGACAAGTTCAAGGAAGGAACAGCAATCTTACAACCTGCTGGGTCGTAATGTAAGTCAGCTTCTGGCACAATCGGAAATAGTCACAGCAACACTGTACACACTGTACATACTTTCAGTCACTTTTCCAATCGTTCACACACTACACACATTTTTTAAATAAGTGCCTTTGACGACGGTGCGCTTCTTTGGTATTTATATCAATAAAACAACTGTAGTTGCATCTGCTGCTCTTCTAGACGCTTCCTGCTGCTCTTTCGCTCTCTCTTCACTGTGAATGTAGTTGAGCATGTGAGCAATAAAGCTCTTGAATCTTGAATCTAAACACGGCACATTGAGAGCACAACAAACAAAGGACATCAAGTAATACCGTCAGTAGATCTAAATGACGCCGACGGCCAATCAGATGCGTGGAATTAAGACTGAAGATTTGTTTGGTGAGTAACTTTTCAGGTTTTGCAACAGAGAGACGTGAGAAGCAGCAGCAGCAGCAGCAGCAGCAGCAGCAGCAGCAGCAGGTGAGTGCAGTCTGGTCAGGCCAGGTTGAGTTGAGGAATGCAGCTACGTAATAGGGTGGTGCAAAGACACCAGGGAGGGAGCCAAACACAGAAGGGACAAAGAGCAGCGGAGTGAGAGAGAGTGAGTGAGAGAGAGAGAGAGAGAGGGAGAGAGAGAGTCATAAATGCAGTAATTACTGTGTAGGCAGAAATAGCTAAAGTACTTTTCCTGCTTCCACAGGCTGAGAGCTCAGACAGCTCAGCTGTTGCACAGCAAAGAAAAGGCCCAGAAACTTTTCTCCGCGGACCTTTTTCATTTAAAAAACCCATCAACCACATTCTGGTTGATTTCATTACCGACTGGAATTATCATTTTTAGTCATGGATTTCCTCCTGGATTCTGGTTAAGAACAAGCCGAGGAAGAAGAAGAAGAAGAAGAAGAAGAAGGGGAAGAAGAAGAAGAAGAAGAGATTTGACAGCCTCGCTGCTGCGCTCGTCCCCTGGACTCTCATGGACTTCACTATGTCAGTGACGGCTCTGTTCAGAGGGAAGTGGGGCCAGAAGTCTCAGGAAGCCTCGGTCAAGCAGCAGCCAGCTGCTGCTGCTGCTGCTGCTGCTGCTGCTTCACCCCTCAGCCAGCAGCAGGACAGCGACGAGGACGACCCCAGAGTGACCTTCAGCAGGGAGCCCATCAGGAGGAACTCCCGCTTCTACCGCTCCATGAGGAAGAAGAGGGAGATTGAAAGTGAGTCCGTCTGCTGCTGCTGCTGCGTGTTTTCATCCTGGCGTTGACTCACACTGCTGATTCATATGTGAGCGGACACGCACGGCCTTCGATCAGATCAGATCAGGTCAGATCAGATCAGATTCAACAATTTGATTGTTGATCTGAATGACTGTTTTTTCTTTCATTTTCACGACTATTGACATTGTCGGTTGTCACTCAAGGCATCAGAACTATGAATGAACATGTATGGAATGTGGATTAAAGAAAAAACGTGTGAAATAACTCAAACAGTTTTTATGTTTCAGATGATCTGGAATAGCCGCCCTTCATATAAAATATATAGAACATTAACATTTTTTTTCTTTTGCCGCGTTAATCCACATATTATTGCTCATATATTTGATGTCTTCAGTGTGAATCTACAGTGTAGAAAGTAGTCCAGGTAAGGAAGAAACAGGTGTGTCCAAACCTGTCATTATGTACAGTATAATATAAACTGTTTGTTTCTTTCTCTATATATGAATGAAATGAATAATATTGCAATACGTATATAAACTGAGTGATGATACAGTGTGGACAATAAGCAGTGGGAGGAGCCTCTCTGAACACAGAGTTCCCTCCTCTAACACCTCAAATACCAAGTTTGGGCTGTTAGATTAGATGAGATTAGATCAAACTTTATTGATCCCAAAGGAAATTCAGGTGGTTCGAAGTGTTGTTGATGAACTCAGAGAGACTCTGTGTGCTCTGTATGGTGGACGACTCGGTGGTGAGTCTTGCCTGTGACATTTTTTCCCAAATGGAACCTGACAAACATGCTCCAAGCAGTGAGCACCTGCATTTTTCACCGGCAATTTCCAGTTTGCACAAGTTGCCACGAACCTCCGCGACCTTCACGCCGTCTCTCTGTTGTTTCTGAATTGATTACAGAGGTATTTTCATTTTTTTTTGAAACAACAACAACAGCTTGTTGTCTTTCCAGAGACACAAGTGAGATCAAAACACACTCACACCTGTTGGAAGGAAGGCCAGGGCAGACAGAGCAGAGCGGTGAAGTAATTCCAGACCAGGTTTATCCAGCTGTCAGCTGTCAGCTGTGGAAGCGTCTCAGTGTTGGAGATTATTTGAGGATTTTAAATCAGAATTCATAGATCTTCATCTCTGCAGAAGATCACGTTGGACTGAGGTGTCGCCACTCAGTGACTTTGTGTTTCTCAAAATAGAAATTCCAAATGTAATCTGACGTAAAGATGTGTGAAGGTCTGCATGTCAAAGTTAACTGATTGGATTGGACTGTGTGGCCTGTTGGACTCAACATTACAGCTTCCTGTTTTGACTACAGTGAGCAACATACTGTTTATACATTGTGTGTGAGATAAAGAAGATAAAGTCAATCTCCTCACGTCGTTCACTCAGACGTACCATCTTATCAGCGCTCGCTGCTCCGCTGCCTCTCAAAACTGTCAAATCCGAGGCGAGACGCAGAAGAAAAAGCTGACGAATCCAAAATATACACGCAAGTTGTTTTTTGTTTTTCCCAAGAAGTATAGCACACATATATAAATTGACAAATATTCTATAGAAGATGTTCAGATTATAAAGATATAAGAGATTGATACATCGTGTCAGTCAGTCAGTGCACTGAGCACAACCAGTCTGGCTCATAATAACCTGCAGGACCAGCTGTGGTTGCATTTTTTCAACTGGCACAATTGTTGTGTGGAGCCAGCTGGTTGTGCAAGAAGGGCCTGATGATAAAGTCTGGAAAATCATTAACATGAGCGGGGTTTTACCAGCACAGTTCCAGGTATCTTGATGGACTTGGCAGGTCCACTTGATCGAAAAAAAAAAAGAAGATCCAGGGACAGTGTCCATCTTAAAGCAAAATCCTCACTGACTCACTGGCGGCCATCCAGGACCAAACACAAATACCTTTCTATCAAGTCTTCTTCAGTGTACTCAGTAGGTACTCAGTAGCTACTCAGAGGAACAGTGAGTCTTCCTCAGTCTTCCTCAGTAAACTCAGTAGGTACTCAGAGAGGAACAGTGAGTCTTCCTCAGTCTTCCTCAGTGTACTCAGTAGCTACTCAGAGGAACAGTGAGTCTTCCTCAGTCTTCCTCAGTCTTCCTCAGTATACTCAGTAGGTACTCAGAGAGGAACAGTGAGTCTTCCTCAGTCTTCCTCAGTGTACTCAGTAGGTACTCAGAGGAACAGTGAGTCTTCCTCAGTATGTATTCCTCAGACACACTAAGGAGGTGTGTCTGAGGAATACATACTGAGGAAGACTCACTGTTCCTCAGTGCCCTCCACATTTGACCCATCACCCCCTGAGGGAACTGGTGGGCAGCAGCGGTACTGCGCCCCGGCAATCATTGGCTGATCCAACCCCTCAATCCCAACCCTGGGAGGCAGTGGGGACCATGTTCACAGTCTTTGGTCTGACCCGGCCGGGGATTGAACCCACAGCCTCCCAGTCTCAGGGTGGACTCCAGCACTGGACCACTGAGCTGGTCTCTGTACTGTTATATACTGAGGAGCAGTCAGTCTGCCTCAGTCGCTGGGATACCCGGTGAGGAAGACCTGGTGGAAACCAGTTTGTGTTTGGTCCTGGATGTCAGTCAGTCAGTCAGTCAGTCAGTCAGTCAGTCAGGTCACTGTTGCTGCTTCAAGACGTTCTTCATTTCTCAGTCTGAACTGTCCGTGGCCTCGCACCTCTTTACCGTTAATGTTTTGATTTGAGAGTGCGTCTTTCTTGTTAAGCCAGGTGAGTATGAGTATTCACTGAGTGCTGATGTACTGTGTAACATCAAATGACTAAAAATAATCATATATCACAGCACCTAGTGGGTGTTTTCACACCACCAGCGTCTCATTTCAAGTTGCAGTCGGATTATGCAACAAGGGCACAGCGGCATTGTGGGATTCCTTGTTTGCGTAGCTCGCTACTGTGGAAGAGGCGTTCAATCACCGAGCTGCTGATTGGGTCGGACCACTGGGACAGCGGACAAATCAAACTGGTCCCAGCTTTCACATGTAGGGAGCATCCGAAAGCCAAAGTCCGGCTCACAGTGCTTCAGTGCTTCAGTGCTAAAGCGTTGAAGCTCTTTATTATGGCTCAGTCAGTGCAAGTCCTCCCTCCTTCTCTCCTGTGCAGCACAGTTGGACCCGGGACAAAGGACAAAAGTCAGTGAATGGCGGCGGCTGTATGTGCTCCTTTCATGTGTGCAGTGCGATCGGTTGTCGTCCGCGGTTGAGTCACTTTTTGTTCTCTTCTTCTTCCTCCTCGTCTGAGTTTCCTCCCTGCGCTGCAGAGCCGTGAAGCCGACGGCATTGTTCAGTAACCCGTCTTCCTGGGTGAAGTGGGCCTGAAACGGTCCAGTCACCGAAATGAAATCGGTCCTGATGTCCTGATGTATTGCATCCGTCACGTATTTTTAATTTCACTGAGTTAGAATTGGACGTTTTTTTTATAAATCATCGGGAATTATTTTCCTGTGCGAGATTTCATCTCACACGATCTGAAGAGGAAAGCAACCCATTAGAAACAATGGAGGAGACGGCAAACTTCTCGTATGAAATAAGATCGAAGATTGTTACAACATTTGCATAAAAACAACAACAACAACAAACACACAAGGCACAAAGAAACAATGGAAACAGACAGTTGTTTATTCTCATTTATTTTTTATCTGTGGCCAATGGAGCGTTAACATGAGAAGTGTTATTATTGTCTATCGCAACACACGTACACAATGTAGAGTGTGTGTGTGTGTGTGTGTGTGTGTGTGTGTGTGTGTGCGTGTGTGTGTGTGTGTGTATATGTCTATACATATTCTATATATTCTAGATCTATATCTCTATAATGAGAGCTGGACAGTTGGACGCCGCCACCCTGAGTGCTTCCATTTCTTCCTCCGCCTCTTCCTCTTCCTCTGCTGTAACCCCAGTACCCTAACCCTAACCCCAGTGGGTTACAGCAGATGAGCGCCTCCCAGAGGCCTGGTCTGCTCTTGGTTTCTTCCTATACTGGGGAGTTCTTCCCCGCCGCCGTCACTCTCTGCTCACTCTGGGGGGGATCCGTTTGATTTGAGACGCTTCACAAATGACAGTGGACGGACTGAGTTGATGGCGTTGGAGCTGCAGCAGGCCGGGAGGAGAAGTCGGCAGCTCCAACATGACGGCACACACAGAGAACTGCAGGAAAACACACTGACACTCGTTCTCCATGGTGTTGTCTTCAATGAATCACAACTGCATTGAGTCAGGAGCAATATGAGTGAATATTGGGAGGCCTTTAGGATTTTTTTCCCCCCCAGAATAAAAAAAAAAAGACATTTTAGAGGTGAGATCGACTGCAGCCGATCGTCCTCTGGCCCTGAGAGAGAAGAACTGGTGAAACAATGCAACACCAGTATTTATTGGCAGGGTTTTCAGCAAAAGGAAAAAGTGCCAACACTTGTGAATTTAATTTCCATTGATGATGATTTTGTTGATATTTCAGTGTCTGATTTCCTTCATTTATTAGGCTTTATTTCACTGTTTTCTCCAACTTTGCTTTCACTTTATGCCATTCTGTTGATGTTGTTGTTGATGATGGTGATGATGATGATGATGATGATAACGATGACGATGACGATGATGATGACGATGATGATTCTCTCTTTCTCTTCACTGTCTAGGTAACCCAGGACCTGGTTCAAATCCCAGTCCAGCAAACAGGACAGGAGCAACTTCCAGTAATTCGCCACTGGTTCACAGATCACCGTGTGCATCTGAGTTCAGACAGTAAGTCTGCATTCCTTCACTACCCAACCCAGCCACTGAATATACCACGCCCCAAGAATAACAATACAGGAAATAAAAACAGGGGTATATACACACCACCTGTTCAAACACAATGTTGTTGTATGGCAAACAAACACAATAAAAAAATGCCCACTATATCTTATTATTCCATAGGTAGCGGTGACGGATGAACTTGCTTTTACAGCAGACTTTAAATCATACAGAACAATGGAGTGTGTGACCACGCCCACCAATATAGGTGTGGCTTTGTCAGTTGGGTTGTTGAACTGGATTCATCCAACAAGGCGTGTGCGTATCTTTCATTAATCAGCATGAGTTGTCCAGGTCATGTGCTCGCACTACCGTGTGTGACAGTGCCAGTGGCATGTGTTTGTCACTGTAACTTTGCATTGAAACAGGCTTTATTTAGCAGCTGGTCTACAGTTTTCGGGAGGTTATCAGGTCAACTGGCCAAACTGCGTCTGACTTTGTCCTCGATCGACAAAAGTGCGACGAGCAACGGGAGAACACAGTTCTTGGAACTTTACATTGAATTGAATTGATTTGTAAAGCGCGATACATCAATGCAATGTGCTGTGCAAATTGATAGAGCGGATAAAAATGTTCACAACGCTGACAAAAACCCACAACTGTGCACTTAAAACTCAAAGGCAAAGCAAATCGTACACAACAGGAAATAAATCGCTCGTTTCTTTTAAAGCCTCAATCAACCAAGACTGCCTGATGTCAAGCGACTGTCAAGCAACAAATGGTTCCCATTTACACACAGACACACACACACACACACACACACACACACACACACACACACACACATATACCTGTATATATATATTAATACATCAGCTATTCAAGCGTCCAAAACGACCTAAATGTGAAAGAGTAGCAGCAGCTACGAGCACTGCAGCTAGCAATAACTCCAATATCAATATGCGATTAAAATATGATTAATTACGATTAATTCATTACAAATGCCATAATTTTTAAAATGGATCTTACCACCTATCTGTACACACACACACACACACACACACACACACACACACACACACACACACACATATACAGACACACACGTGTTGTTTTTTGCTGCTGCACATATGTAGCAGTGAGCTCTCACCACAGCTCCAACATTCCAGAAGTACGTTGCCAGGCAATGAGGAGGCAGCAGCAGCAGCAACATGCTCTGCATAGCAGAGATGCATGGGATAGGACAAGAGAAGGAGTGGGAGGAAGGAGTGTGGACACATCTGCTGTCTCCCAGTATTCTGCATCAATATTCTCGCACATGACTCCGTCACGATTCGGACGTACAACATCAGGAGGAGATCTAGAAAGATGCTGTCTGAGGAAGCAGCTCCAGCTCTCAAGGATGACAGAGGCAGCACCTCCAGCTCCACGCTCGCCAGCTATGGTGGAGCAGACCAGGAGAAAATCCACCTCAGGTCAGACTGAACTCGCTACGTAGGTGCAAGCGTTTGCTCGTCTGGATTCGCTCTCGTTTTCATTGGCGCATCCTCCAACATCACAGTGACTGTTTTGTCATTTTTCAACAGTTACAAATTAGCATCCCCGTCTTGCACCCTTTGCCTGTCAGTAACAATATATTTTCCCCCCTCAGCTTGCAGAGCAACGGCGAGAGCCAGCAGACCGTCAGCCACAGCCTCAACATTGTAAAAAACATTGGTGAGGAAATTTTAATCTTTGCTCATAAGAAAAAGAAAACTGTTCTTAGTTACTAAACTGTAAACACTTCAAAAAAAAACATATTACATATTACATTATTGACATCATGCTGTTTGTTTTTGTATGACTTTACTGCAAAGGCTAACAAAAATACACAACTGTGGAATAACCACATTCAATTAAATTTCAATATTAAATTAGCAACGTACCAAACTGAGAAGATTGTTGCTGCATATGGTGACTGAGTCACCACTGTATTCCTCCATTGGTTCCTGAGTAACTGTTTATGTGTTGGTGGCTCACCACTGGCTGGTGCTTGTGCACAACGGTGCAGCGATATTGTAGAAAGGTGTACGCTTCCTCAGATTGCATCTCTGCGTTTCTCAGTTTCTTATGTAAGAATGAATCTCAAAGCCGTGAGGCGACCTGCCGTGTCTGACGGAGATAACGCAACACACCCCTGTTATATAAATTGAGAGCCGCGGAGGAAATGTTCCATGAATTGCTTTGTGAATTGTTTTTTTTAATTTTAAAATCAGGAGCAGGGAAATGTTGTCACTCGAATCCTGACCAAACTCTGTAATACGATATAAACAAATGGGTCATAGGTTGAAGACGAGCGCAGAGCAGATCGCTCGTGATTGTTGGATTCTGACGCTCCCAGAGTTGGACAGTACCTGGTGCTGAACTCCAGTCCCAAATATTCCAGTCACACAAATCAACGCCACAGTCGTGACCTCCATAATCCTCCTCTTCGAAGTCCTAGAACCTGTCCAGAGATGCTGTAGTGTTACCCACAAGGCTTTTCACATGGGCCAAGGGAAACTTCTGAACTTCCTTCCTAGAAATAAATTTGTGGCTGATTTTGGCCCAACCTGAGTAAAGGGGGCTGGTTTAGAAAGTGGCTACTGCTGCACAATGCTAACAGCTGAGCTGAGCTGTTTACAGATTGTGCAAGTAAAGCTGTATGTTACGGCTCAGCGCCTGTAAACTTTAGGTGGTGGGCGTGTGTGTGTGTGTGTGTGTGTGTATGTGTGTGTATGTGTGTGTGTGTGTGTGTGTGTGTGTGTGAACACCATTCTATGTCTTAAAAACTTACTTCCCTCCTCCATGAAAAGCAGCAGAGAACCAGACTGAGCTCAGAGTGAGTCAGAATCTCATATTGCGTAACATTGTGTGTGTGTGTGTGTGTGTGTGTGTGTGTGTTTCCTGTCCATTGCAGTGCTGTTGTATATCACAGCACCGCAATGGACGATGCTCAGCGCTCAGTCTTGGCGAAGCTGCAAACACTGCCATCATCACTGCGAAGCAGTGTCACAATAATTCAGCCTTTCACCTCCGTGTGCCTTAGACCAGTGGCCAAGTTGCCAAGTACATCAATAAAATAATCCACTTTTATTAGTTGACTGGCTAAATCACATCCAAAGGCGTCTCAAGGTGTCTTTGTACAATCAGGAGAAAATCAACTGCATCCCTCCAGAGCAGCAGGGGGCGACAGTGGCCAGGAAAACTCTGGAGCAGATCCAGGAGAGAGAGAGAGAGAGAGAGAGAGCGAGAGCGAGAGAGAGAGAGAGAGACGTATATAATATTGTTATATAGTTACACATCAAATTATTATATAATGGGCTTCAATGTGCAGTAGTGGTGCTGCCAGGAAGTGCTGGTCCATGTTTGGGGGGGGGGGCAGCAGATTGTGATGGTGTTTGATCTGCCGTGAGGTCCTGGATCCTAAGGTCCCACTGTTGCGGGGCCGATGAGCCGGTCCAGCGTGGCCGGTTCTGGGGACGGCAAACGAAGGACATTCTGAACATTGCTTTCAATCCCCTAGCGTTCCTGTACCAGGAATACCGAGACACGTCCAAGCAACAGGAGATCGAGCAGAGGCGGCAGCGGGAGAACCTTCCCCCTGGGTCCAGGACCGAGATCCAGGCGGCAGGATCCACCATCTCATCCCCCCCGGTGGTCCAGCTGCAGCTGAGGAACAGCGCTCGCTCACTCAGTCTCTGGCAGAACCTGGAGCTTGTGCAGCAGAGTGGTCTGCTGGCCACGTTGTCGCAGAAGGAAATCATAATGCAGGAGGTGAGTGTGTGTCTCTGTGCGCGTGACAACGATTGTGTAGCTGAAGGGGACCTGACTTGACAAAGCCTCAAGAAAATAATTACATTTTTATATTTTCTTTGGGGGTTTCGTTTTCGAGATGAAGCTCAGCAAGTAAAACTCATCTCTGTGTCTTTTAACTTTGGAATGATCTGATCCAAACAGTCAGAGCATCAGCAGACAGCCGACGTGCTGCCAGTGTCTGAGTGTAAAAGTCTGTCTCTGACAACATGCAGTGTATTTAAACTGCAAAGGAAGGACGTGGTTGCAGCAGAGTAGATAACTCCAGAAGGTACTGCAGCCGGGAATCATCCCAAGCAGGGAGCCAATGGGGACCATGGTCACAGTCTCTGGTCTGACCTCCAACCTCCCAGTCTCAGGGTGCACACCACCACTAGACCACCGAGCTGGGTGGTAGTGGCTGTTGATGTAGTTTATTACCAGGTGGAATCCTGGTTGAACGATGTGCTGCAGACTCTGTTGAATGCTTGGATCTTCTCCAGGACCTTGTGTTTGGCTTTGCATGGTTTGGATGTGGCCTTCATGCTTTGATGTTTTGTTTTTCCTTCCAGGCCATGTTTGAGCTGGTGACGTCCGAGGCTTCCTACTACAAGAGCTTGGAGATCCTGGAGACGCACTTCCTCCGCAACTCCTTCCTAGTCAGAACCCTCAGCAACTCCGACATGCACTTCCTCTTCTCCAACATCGAGGAGGTCATGAAAGTCAGCGAGAGGTAGGAGGAGCCTCGTTCACACCAGCAACCACCTGAGTGAACGTCGGCTCGTGTGGAAAGTGAACATTTTGCAGGCGCCATGTCGCTCAATGTCGCACATTTTGTGTTTGTTTCCTTTTGCAACAACATTTGTAGGTTTCTGATGGATCTGGAACACAGAATGGAGGAGTCCATTCTCATATCGGACGTGTGCGACATTGTTTACAACCACGCCGTGGAACACTTCAAGGTCTTCGTCAGCTATGTCATCAACCAAGTGTACCAGGAGAGCAACTACAGACGCATTCTGTGAGTGCATGCGCTGCTTGAACCGATCGTTGCTGGTGCTTCATGGTCCTGTCGGGACCTTTGACAGGAACCTCCCTGACAAGGCAGACCCACGGTCTTTAAAACGGGCCGTCGTCTCCTTTTTGAAAATACTTTAAGGAAGTCCCAGTCACAGCCCAGATAAGACGACCGACTCTTTAAACGATTTTAATACACACTGTATTTTAGTTTTAGTCCTACTTTCCTGGGTGTGATGCTAGTTCACGTTAGCCTGCCTGAGAAGATGCTAGTCTAATGCTATGGTGCAGTGTTAAAACACGTCTTTGCCTCCTTCCTACGCTAATCCTACTGGTCACACGGTATTTATAACTACTGCTTCGAACACACCTGCAGTGATTGTAGTTAAGCACGTTTTACTCATCGTACCATTGTTATTTTCCCCGTGATGACGTCATTTGTTGGCTGAGGTGAAGGCCCAGCAGTAGTGCTGCTGGTTTGTCACTCAGACACACACACACACACACACACACGTGTGTACATACAGCATACACATACATATGGGTTAATGAAACCGTGTGTAGCGCTTTATATGTCTACGTTAGTTATATTAAGTTTTAAAGATTTATCCAACACTGGTTAGTTTACAGTCTGGGGTCCCAGTCTGGTTGGACCTCACAAGTCAGTTTCTTATCAGTTCAGTAGTTTTTTCTGTTCTAGTGTTTAAATAAAAACTTAATGTATAGTTCAAACCCCCACAAAGGATGATAAGTATAAAACTCAACAACCAAGGAAATACATTCATGAAACCCAACACATTTGGCTCTTTAAGATGCAGGTATATTGAAACAAACCAAGGACGGACTGCAGTCTTTTAAACAACAAATATACAAGAAGACTTCAGACTTTTTTCCAACAACAAAAAACAATCTTAAAGCGTAGAACACAACCAAGGATCGACCACCGGCTCGTTTTCAGTTCATTCCAGTCTTTTATAACCACAACCATGTTAAGAGTTCTTGGTTTATGTGTCCTTCTCATGGAAAACGAGAAGCACACCTAAGATTAGATGAACTTTATTAACCCCAAAACGATCGCTTTAGAACGGTTCTCATTTATATATGAATATACATGAAGCAATGAGGGTCTTGCTGCTAGCTAGCTAGCTGCCATCTTGCACTGCCACTGTGTAATGCAGCCTTCCTGCCAGTGGCCCTCAATACTAAAGGGTGCAATCAGAAAGGCTTTCTTTAAATATCTCTATTACACCGCTGTTAGAAGTCTGTGACAGACAAAAGCTTTCATCTACCAGGGATATTGTGTGCATGCATGCATGTATTTGTGTACAATGTAACTATGTGACCATGCCTTGTCTCAACACGTCCACAGAGAGGGAAACCAGGCCTTCCGGGACGCGATGGCCTCACTGGAGAAGGATCCGTGCGTGAGAGGCCTGTCCTTCACCTCCTTCCTCATCCTCCCTTTCCAAAGGATTACAAGACTCAAGCTGCTAGTGCAGGTACGTGTGGTAGCAAAAAACACACCAAGGAGACGCTGCTTATAGAAGATCAAACTATGGTGGAATGGTGGGAATTTTGTTTGAACAAGATCTGGGACTGTTCACACAGAATATCCTGAAAAAAGTAGAAGAAAACTCCGAGAGGGAAACCAACGCCATCAAAGCCCACCAGCGACTGGAGCAGGTAACCAGCAGACAGCACAGCTCGTGGCTCATTCAGTTCATTCAAACAGTATATTTATGCATCGTAAAACACACTTGGTCTCGCTGTCTACGAGCTAGCACGCTAAACATAATGCTAAAGGTCTGATTTATGATTTCTATGTTGGTAAAAGCTGAATGTACTGCCCATAAATACATTGGTGAAAGCCAATAATGGCAGTACAATATAACTTAGAATGGTTCTTACACACACACACACACACACACACACACACACACACACACACACAAGACCTTATTATTATAGTGCTTTTACTATTTTGTTTGATTGTTTCTTCAGATTGTGAAAGAATGCAATGAGGGGGTGCGGAAAATGAGTCGCACGGAGGAACTTATCAATATTGAGAAAACACTTGAATTCAAAAGCAAGGTAATAAAAATAAAAATCACCGCGTGCATTTCCTGGTGTGAGGAAAACTTCATGCTTCCCGTTCGTAACCTGCTGCACTTCCACTGTTTGCAGTCTGTGCCCATCATCTCCCACTCACGCTGGTTGTTAAAGAAAGGTGAAGTGCAACTCATGGCCGGACCCAAGAGCACTAAGACCATGCGGAGTCGAAAGCTGTACCAACCCGTCTACTTGTTTCTCTTTAACAATCTGCTGCTGGTCACCAAGCGGAACTCAAGGTGAGAGTTTTATAGGCTACCGACCTTCAAAGTGGAGTCATTGCACCAAAGCGGACCTCTTTGTCACGTCTGATATATTCTGTTGCTAGTGGGGAACGCTTCCAAGTCATCGACTCGTGCACACGGGCCATGTTGAGGACCGCAGATCTTGAAGACCAGGGGCAGCAACTCGCCAATGTGTTCAATCTCAAACTGCTGGAGAACCAAGAGGATCGTGAGACCAACTACATGCTGAAGACATCTAGTATGTGAGTGTCTACGTTGTTTTGCTCGGACTTCTGCTGCACCAGAACCGGCTTTCAGTCACGACCCAACTGGCAACATTAGTCAGCTGTGTGTGTTTGGAAAAATACCACTGGCTCAATAAAACCTGACTGGAGTCCAGAATGTTGAGGCGTGCTCGATTCATTTGATTCATTTGATTCACTTTTTTAACCATACCTTGCACTCATGGTGATGTCTTTGGGACAGGAGTGACAAGCTGCGGTGGATGTGCGCTCTCACTCCCAACCGGCGCACACGCTTCATGTCCACTGGTGCCCACCAAACAGGTTGGAGGAAACATGACAGCGACACTATGGGCTGAACACCACCGTGTGAATCATCTGATCATCTCAACTGTGACAACGTGACTTCAGACTCTCCACAGGTGCAGTGCATTCAGTCGTACACGTCTCAGGAGCCGGATGAACTCTCCATCGAGATGGCCGATGTTCTGAACCTCCTGGAGAGAACGGACGACGGTATTGACACGCACAGCTTGGTTCTGTTGGTCCATGGAAGAAATATTATGAACTTCCTGGTGGACACTGGTGTTTGTTGTTGTTGTTGTCGTTCTTCTTCTTCTACTTCTTCTAGTTCTTCTTCTTCTTCTTCTAGTTCTTCTTCTTCTAGTTCTTCTTCTTGTTCTTGTTCTTCTTGTTCTTCTAGTTCTTCTAGTTCTTCTTTTTGTTCTTCTTCCTGTTCTAGTTCTTCTTCTTCTAGTTCTTCTACAAGTTCTTCTAGTTCTTCTTCTTCTTCTAGTTCTTCTTCGACTAGTTCTTCTAGTTCTTCTTCTAGTTCTTCTTCTTGACCTTGATGTTTTTCATTTTCGCCCTCTAGGCTGGATGCTGGGTGAGAGACTGCATGACAGTGAAAGGGGGTGGTTCCCCAGTCGAGTGGTTGAGGAGATCCAAAGCAAGGAGGTCCGCACTCAGAACCTGAAGGAGGCCTTTAGGATCCAGCAGGCGCAGGGGGTCGTCTCAGGGGGCGTTGTGCAAACCGGGCTCAGGAGTGGGATCAGGGCCGGGAGACGCACTCACGCTAAAGTCTTCAATCTCTCCAGAAAACAGACTGATCAGCTGCAACAGCAATGAAAGAAAGATTGATTTCACAGACGACTGCCGAGCTCTCTGAACCGTCTGCACACTGAGAAAGAAAGAAAAGATTTTAATATTGTGACCTCACTAAAATTCTTTCACTTCAACTCACTGGGTTTTCCCCCGGTTGGGACTGGTCACGATGGGAGAGTTTCCACTAGAACCCGGTCGGGTCGGTTTGTGGTAGGAAGCAGTACTGACAGCTTCTAGGGACGCACTGATACCTCTTCTTCACAGAGCGAGTAGTGTAGTTTCAGTCAGCGCCGCAGGTATTGATGCGTCCCTCGCGGGTACTATCAGAGTACACCTGAGTACACCTGAGTACACCTGCCTCAAAGGGAGCTGGACGCAGAGACACGGTGAAAAAGTTCTGGAGCAAATTTTTTTCATTTTTTTTCTACAAGCAATGTCGGAGTTGTTAGCTTACCTGCTAACAACTCTTAGCAGGTGAGTTGTTAGCTCACCTGCTAACAACTCTTAGCAGGTGAGCTGTTAGCCACTGACTCGTACTCCGTGTTCTGCTTGTACTTCCGGGTTCGCCATCTTAACTTTCACTTCTGAAAGCATTTTACTCAATTTGCAGGCGTTTGGATACAACAGAAGTCAACAGTGTTCGCCAAACATATTCTGAGCCCGGCTTAAGTGTTCAATCAAAAATCTTCTTAATTACAAAAAAAAATGAACTCAGAGCCCCGGAGTGCAACAAACACGGAGCTGAGCCGACGAGGTTCTCGTGGAAACGGGCCCATACATGTAACAACTGATCAAAGTGAAACATGTTTTAAAAGCCATGCTGCATGTCTAATATATGTGTGAGGAAGATTAATACTGCATGAAAAAAAATCTTTGTTAAATTGGACTTTTTCCATTTTTAACTCGGCGTGATCCTGAACAATCGACCTCTCCTGGAGAGGGAAAAAAATTCACAATTCATTTCTTTTCTTCTCTATTTGCTCATTTGTATTGTTGAGTATGAGTGTGCATGAAAAATACACTGTGGCATTTCAGATGAATTTGAAGGATAATTTATTTTGTTAAATGGTAAATGTATTTTTTGCGACCTTAAAATTACAAAAATGCAAAACGAATTAAAGGGCACATATGAGCAATTTAATTTACAGCGTAACTACGTCATTTTTATCAGCCCCACTTACATATGATAAATACTGTACATATTTATTTTGTGATCGTTGTGTTTTTTTCTGGTAAGAGTTTCAGGAAAAAAACTCATTCACGTGGCACCACTTTTTTTCGAGGAAGGACCAACACATTTTTTATTTCTCCAGAAATTCACTCCGAAGAAAGACATGTTGAATTTTGAACTTGTGTGTGTGTGTGTGTGTGTGTGTGTGCGTGTGTGTGTGTGTGTGTGTGTGTGTGAGCGGGCAGGGGCATTCTATGGCGAAATTACTGCTGTCTGTCACAATTCATTTTTACATGGAAATATGGGTAATGTGTAATATGTACATTAGGTTAAAATTGTTTATTGTTTGGTTTACAAATTGCTCAGTAATTGTTATAATGGCAACAGCATGTTGTGAACATGTTCAAAATAAACACTTGATAAGCTATGGAATGATTGTTGAAACTAATTTGGACTCCTTGTTTGATTTTAATCCCAACATTCTTTTTTTTTAGATTTATTTTGAAAAGAATATTCATTTGATTTTAATTAACACAAGTGCGTCCGTACGGTACGTCAGGTAAAGTGCGACAAGTTCCGTTAACTTCCTGAAGGTTTTACTTTGCAAACTACTGTTTGCAAACTACTGTCTGTTTGAGAGCGACTCGAGGACGAGGGGGGGGGGGGGGAGGAGGGAGGCCCAGCAGAGCTTCTGGTTCTGGCTGCAGAAGATGGGTCAAACTGGGGGGAGAAGAAGGATCCTAGGCACCCTGCAGGGGGCGCCGGTGGGTAGAGAGACATCCCTCACCTACCTGCTGACTAATTATCGTTTGTATTTCCTCTCATCAGTAAAACAATTTCCAAACTTTGGGTATTCTTCTTCCCACATGAGTCAAGATCCAGACTTTAGATTGGGCACGAGGTTCATCACTCTTTGTGTTTAAACTGGGAAGTTTTATATTCATTTGAGCTTTCCGGCCGATGACGCGCTATGCCGATGACATGCTTGTCTCTCGACTCCCCTTCTGAAGGAGACAGGGCAGGTGATTCAGAGCCCAGCCACTGGGGGCACTGCTGAGGACATAGTGAAGGGGAGCAGAGTGGCTCCTGGTGCTCAGCAGGTGTGTTGAGTTGTGTACTCCACTGTGAAGGCAGTGCTGCTGGAGCCGTGTGTGTGTCGCTGTGTGTGTTCACAGACATTTGACCTTTTGATTTGTGTCAGCAGTTTGACGCTCTTTAGCTTCTCTTCTTTTGTGAGAGTCAATCAAATGTAATGTATTCCACCAAACACTGCTAACAACTCCAATAATGCCCACTTTTCATATTGTGTTGCTCACTGACGTTGCCGATTCTCAGAGGCGCTTTGGTGTGAACGGTGACAGAAGACCTCGCAGGTGTGCTCACAGCCATTCAAGCAAGGAAACTTGTTTCACACGTTAGATTGAAGTCAAATAGTCAGTATATAGCCACCGGTGCGACAGGTGGTGAATGTCTCTGTGTGTCATGTGGTGCAGCTTCAAGCAGCAGCAGCACAGCCCAGACCCCAGAAACATTCCGAGCCGCTACGAGCTCAACAATCGCCTCTACTTCTCCACAGCTCAAATCCAAGATGATCAATAAAGTTTTCTTCAGCTGAAGCTGAAGTTCAGTTTTCATCAGGGCGTTCATGCACAAACATAGTCCAACTCACGAGCGGTTCCTAACCACTCAGAAATATGGAGCTGATGCTGAGCACCTACTCACTGAATACAGAACAAACACTGTGCTATTAAAACAATGCCGTCACTTACTGAGCCATTCTTCACCAGGCTGACATTACAATAGTTCACTGACAGGCTTTTTAAATAGACTGTTTCCAAGCAAGAAAGAAATGAAGAAGTGCATCAATGGCTGAGAGAGAGAGAGAGAAAGGGAGAGAGAGAGAGGGAGGGAGGGAGAGTGAGGGAGAGAGAGTGAGGGAGGAAGAGGGAGAGGGAGAGGGAGAGGGAGAGGCTATTTGCGGTTCGTCAGTCATTCAGCATTCCGGAGCTCGTTTGCCTTTCAAAAAACTTAATTGGTGCTGACAGCTCGTCTCCGTGGTCGAGGCGCTGAATGGGACGAACCGTCCAGACAGGGAACAGCAAACAGACTCAGTGTGAATCTTCCTCCACCTCCTCAGCTGGAGTGCAGTTTACACATGGGCTCAAGCATGCTTGCAACTGGGGATGCAGCGATACCAGTACTGGCTACCAGCTAAGATACCAGGGTTGACTGCTCTACTGGTACTGGTAGAATAAGTGCCCATGTCACGACACCCATTTGTTAAATTTGTGTTTGTACTGCACTCTATGTATATGTATATGTATATATATATATATATATATATATGTATATATATACACAATATACACACATACATACACATAGATACACACACACACACGCACACAGCTCGTCTCCATTGTGCCACTGCAACAGACGTCATGGACGTCATGTCTTCACTGTGTTAATGTGATGACACGTGTTGCTTCAGTACACTTGGGGTTGGGGCGATGTGAGTGCCAGCCAGCAGGGGGCAGTAGTAGGGAGGTACAGGGGGGCCAGTGCATTACTGAACAACGCGCCCTTGTGTGTGTGTGTGTGTGTGTGTGTGTGTGTGTGTGTGTGTGTGTGTGTGTGTGTGTCCACTCTGACAGACAGTGAATGTCTCTCGTGCTTCCTACTTCTCAGGACTGTTCCTCATGTTCTTAATGACGTTAATCACCAAAGAAGGATTTTTTATTTTTTTTTGCAGGTTTTCCGAAGGATGTTTTTCCAGTTGGAATTTTTTCTGCATTTTTTTCCCCTCACAGGATGTGCTTGTTTTTAACAGAAATAGCCTTTTACCCCCTTGCTAACCTCTCAGTGGATTAAACATGAACAGCTGCCATCCTGGTGTTAGATTCACAACCCTCATCCAGGTGAGTTAAAAAACGACGATCCAACGATGCTTTAATAATCTTCTTCAATGGTTTGGATGGAGAGTTAAACCCAGTGGTCAATAAGGTTCATTAAGTCTGTTGGCTTCAGTGTCAGTGTGTTTTAAATCCAAGCTTATTACAGCCGAGTTGAAACCAAGGAGCCACTTTCAATGTCACTGATTATGAGTAGGAGGGTTGATACACCAACCTGCAACCAGAAATGTTTGTCTTTCAAAGCCAATATGCATTCATTTGCTTAACCCTCGTGCAGGTAGACACTTTGTTGTAAATAATAATTTGAATGTGATACAATTTTTTTTTTTTTTAAAGAAAAATGTCTGTTATTCCTGTTTTAATGGATGTTTCTTTTCTATTTTTTTTTAATGTAAATATCCTGTCCATGAACTGATTCTGAGAGTCGTTATGTTGTTAAGCTGATGTCGTATCTTTGGCCCGGGTTGAGAGGAAACATAATGTTAATTGCCAAGTGAAGCAGAATGATTTTGTATAAGTCAATTAAGAGACAAATACCAGCGTAATTAACTTGTCACCATATTTCACACTCTCAACCTTGACCTTTGCAAAGGATCTATCAAAATGCAAATGAGGTCAACTGGCACGTCAGGGGTGCAACTCATCAAACATAGAAAAAAAAAAGGCAAGCTGTTGTTTACCCCTCACCCTGTCCTGCTGAAAAGACCAAGGTTGTGTGGTGCCAGTGAGCGGTTCTGTCAAGTGCAAGTCCATTCTTTTCACGCTCTGTTGAAGAAACCAATGTATACAATCCTGGTCTCAGCGGTGAGAGATATCAGTTGCATGTCTGTGGGAAATCACATTATTTCTCATAATTTGGAGACATTTTTATGTTTCTTACCTACATAATTTCAAAGTTAAAAAAAAAAAGAAAAAAAAATGGTTCATGCATTTTATTCTGAAGTCCCCATAGATCTTTGAAGAAATCTAACACCATGGAAGTGATCAGCAGTCACCATGGACACAGTGCAGGCTGAGTGCAGGCTTGACTCACTCAAACAACGACTGACCAACATCATCACGGTGGAACTCAGACGCAGAGGAAACTTCCTAAACTCTTTTTGTTTTTTTGGGTGGGATTCTGTGAGGTCCAGTAATCAGACCGGACCTCTCAGCCCTTGTTGTTTGATCCTGACCGGTTCTGTATTACAAAGCAAGATACAAGGTTTTTTCCCTTCTACTTTTCTTTTTGCTAATACGTCTTATTTAAAAAAAAAAAAAAAAAAAAAAAAAAAAAAAAATTTAAACCGAAGATGCGAGACAGACGTGATGTTTGTTTACATTTGACGTCTTGCACAACTTTGGCGTTCGATATTGAAACAGATGCAACTCAGTTGCTTTGTTGATTGGATCGGGACGGCTCCACCCTCATGCAGGACTTTTGCTGCTTGTTTGTTTTTTTTTTGTTGTAATGCAACAGGAGATTGCGACCATCGAGCGTCGGTTTGAGATTTAATTCTTTTTGACCCGTGCACGTTGCGATGCACAAACACCAGGACTATGTGGAGCTGTACAAGAAGGACCTGGCCAAGTGGGCCCTGCTGCGTAACATCACCACCGTCATGACTCACAACACACTGTTACCGGTACGCACAACTTCTCTTGCAGCTACAAAAATCTGAAATTGTACATGACCAGGAATTTATTTTTTTGACTTGTTCATACATGTGCAGTGAGATCAGTCACTCAGTGGATAAACATGTTAGAAAAATGTTTAAGTTTCAATGTGCCTCATTGTTTCCTACAGTCTGGTAACCTGGCTGCATCAACAGTCACTGCTGGTGTTTTGCTATAACTA
Source organism: Nelusetta ayraudi (assembly GCF_046127955.1). Taxonomy (NCBI): domain Eukaryota; kingdom Metazoa; phylum Chordata; class Actinopteri; order Tetraodontiformes; family Monacanthidae; genus Nelusetta; species Nelusetta ayraudi. Next base: position 960,758 of record NW_027466224.1, read on the forward strand.
CCGGTTGTGTTATTTGTTGACTTTCAGCCGCGTGTGAATGATCTAAAAAAGACGCAGAAAGTCCATAGAAATCAACATACAAGCAGCTGCAAACAGCAACGTTGCTGCTTCTGCTTAGAAAAGACAAGTCTGATTTTTTTTTATGTCATTAGAAATGTCAACAGAAATGCACGACTAGTGATCTTCAGTGTGTGTGTGTGTGTGTGTGTGTGTGTATGTGTGTGTGGGGTGGGGGGTGGTGATGCATGCACCTGTCTGGCAGAGGCTTTGCATAATTAAACATGTGACATCTGCTGTGTGACAGGCACAGAAGAAATGGAAACACAACCTTAAAGTAGAATTAATTACATCGCTAAAAAAAACCCCACCTGTCTAGTTCTAAAATCACAACATCATCCTTCATTGTCTCTTTTCTGTTCTTACCCTTAATGTGCTTCTGCTAGAAATACATTTTTTTCTGCATAATTTGCAGGATGGTTTCATGTTTTGTACCCACATAATTTTGATGTTAAAATAATAACATGTTCATGTTCACGTTTTCCTTTTATTTTGAAGAACCTATATCTTGAAAGAAATTGAACACCGTGGCTAAACACCAGTTACACAAGAGAAAGAGCAGAAGATTATCATGGCGGTCCAGTGGTAGAGTGTCTGCCGTGAGACTGCTAGGGTTCGGGTCGGACCAAGGACTTTAGCAGTGGTACCCATGGCCTCCGTGCTTGGCACTCAGTGTTCAGGGTTGGAATCGGGAGGTTCGATCACCCAATGATTCCCGAGTGCGGCACCGCTGCTGCCCACCGCTCCCTCAGGGGGTGAAGGGTCAAATGCGGAGGAGAAATTTCTCATCCACTGGGACGTTTCTTAACTCTCATTGGCTGGGCAGAAATTAGACCAGAGACAAGGCGTGAGTGGCTGGGAAAGGGACAGGTGGAATGGATCTGCTCATCTGGAGATGTTCACCAAGAGTGATTGGCTGGTGATGAAATAGCCTATGCATGAGTATGAGTGGTGCACAGGTGAGGAAAGGTGTAGTCCCTACGTGCAGGGTGGTGTGAGTGCTACTGGCCGGATAGACCAACATCATCATCGTATGGTTTCATCTTGTCTGCAGCTCGTCAGTGATGGACCTGCCAGGGTCTTAGTTGAGCACAGGGTTAAAATCCCCTCCTATTATGAGTTTTGTGTTTACAGAAAGTGTCAAAAAAGAAGGAGGTGTCATCGACATATGGTTCCATAAACACTGGAAATACGGCCATCTTTGTTGTTGATTTTTATGTTAATGATAATCCATCTCGTATCAGGGTCATAATCAGTGGTAGTCAGGTGGAGGAGGTTGGGCCCAAGGCTCTGACTCAGAGTGGGAGCAGAGTCTTGGCTGTCTGTTTTATGGTGGCAGTCAGCAGATGCAGGCAGGGGGGCACGAGGACCAGTGTGTGAAATATCCATCAATATTCAGGACCAATGTAAATGTCCTTAACACGAAGCCGGTAACACTCTTACAATATTTCATGGATGCAACTTCGTCGCCTCTTTGCATCAGAGTCTCATCAACCTTTGGTCCTTTTGGCCCGCTGGTCCCTTTTCCTATTTGCAAATAATATTTGGGTGATTTTAAAGACATTTTAATGACCACTAGTGACAATAATATATTTTATTTTTTAGCCTTTTGAAAAAAGAGCCCCCCTTTAAACTTTGCTCTGAGGTTTTCAGAGGGTCTCATGGGTTCACTGGGGACAGATGGGGGTCGCCCCGGATTATTACATTTGATAATAAGAAAAATTAAAAGATGATTATATAATTATATTATTAATTTATTTTGTTGCATTTTTTCTTATCTTCTCTCCCATTTTTTGCGCCCCCTGGTGGCCCCTATTTTGAAAACCCCTAGCTTGGAGGTTACAGTATACTTTGCATAGTGTGAATTGTCACTCTAATAGCTGTGTTTGCTGCTCTGTTCTTTCTTTTTCCCAGGGTGACTATGTCTGGCTGGACCTGAAGACTGGACGGGACTTTGAGGTTTCCATCGGAGCGGTCGTCAAACTTTCTGACTCAGGTCAGATCCAGGTGACGGACGACGAGGGAACGGTAAGTATTAAAACGGTGCACTGATACTGAGAATGAGCGAGACTGTCTGCGCGCTATTGAAGCCCTGACGTACTGCATAATTCAAGTTGAGTATGACAGTGAGATCGGAAAACTCGCCCACAGCTGCAGCTCATTAGTTTGCATTAAAACCCTGAAGGATCCAAAGGATCCTGCGTGTCAAACATACAGGCCAAGCAGATTGTAGGTCGAGTTTTGTCAGTAATGATGAAAGGCAAATAGTAAAATATAAGGACACATGGTTACACACAACCAAGAAGACAAGCAGTCACCCTGACAACACACAACTTGGTAAGATGATACACGTAAGAGGTCTGTGGAAATTAAAGTTAAATGGCTTTAGTCATTCTGCTCTCAGATCAGATGACTATGCTTGGATGCTGTCTGCAGCAGAAAACAGAGACGCTAAGAGATGCTAAGATGCTAAGATGCCCTGAGATGCCATTGTGAATTATGTGTGGTGTGCTACATTACACCCTTCCTGATTTGAGGGACCGTTTTCACGAGTCCTCTTTCCTAAATCTGGAAACAATGTTGATTTCTTTGTTGGGAAGACAATGATGATGACACGGTTTGCATTAGTTAGCACAGTCTTGCCCAGCTATGGGCAAACTAGGGCCCAGGGGACATGTGTGGCCCGTTCAGTGTTTTAATAAGTTTGGCGGGACTTGAAGAAATAAGTCTCTGTGGCATTTTAGAATGCACTGTGGCCCCACCAGTCAAACAGTTGGCCCACCCCTGGTCTTGCCCCTCAGTATGGCCTTGACAAGACCATCTAGTCACCAACACCACAGTCTAAATAGGACTCATGCCTTCTCTCCTGAAGCCAGCTAACTTTCCCCAGAGACCAGTTCAGTTAGCCAACTGTATCTTCTTTTTAATCTCATTATTAACAGGTTGTTGTTGTTCTTATACCTACAGGAGCATTGGATATGCCCCCAAAATGCAACCACTATCAAGCCAATGCACCCAACTTCAATTCATGGCGTAGAGGACATGATTCGCCTGGGGGACCTCAATGAAGCGGGAATCCTTCGCAACCTGCTGATCAGATACCGGGAAAGACTCATATATGTAAATATTCCTGTGCTGTGTTGAGTAGTTTGCACATTTTCCTCTGTGTCTCTGTGTCTCTGTGTACTCCAGCTTCTTCTTACTTTCAATAAACATCAGATTAGTTGGAAACTCTAAACTGGCCATTGGTGTGAGGGCCATGGTTTGGGCCATGGTTGGTTGTCCCTCCTGCATTGAAGTGGTGCTCAGTATTCCTGCTTTATCCTCACACACCCTGAGTGAGAGAGAAGCAGCACAAAGTTGGCTTTTCTTTTCATTTGTGTCATACTCAGCAATGTCTCTATAGATGATCTTCATACACCAGGTAACGGATCACATTTGCTGACTTCACTGCTATGTACCCTTGCTATCTGCTGTCTGCTATCTGCTGGTCTGCATGCTGACCAAATCGGCCACGGTGCTTGTGGAGAGTCCCCTCCTCCTTGCACCTGTGTTGGATATGCACCAACGTTGCTTACAAATTCAGTATCACACTGCAAGTGTGAGATGTTTATACAGTTTGTAAGTTGAGTTTGTTTCACTGTTGTCCTCAGTGATGTTGCTAAGCTTTTTAACATTCCGTCCCGTTTTGCGTGTCCACTGAGTTCTTACTGAAGGAAACTTTACCCAGCTTGTCTACAGAGCTCATGAGCCAACGGACCCTGGTCTGCTTTAATTAATGACTAGGATGTGTGTTCTTTGTACTAACGTGGCTGCAGACCAAAGTATTATCAAAGTGTCCTCTTGACACACGGTCGTCCTGCAAACGTACTTTGCAGACGTGACGCAGGCCGGAGCCTTGGCAACATCACTGTGTTCACTTCTAACCGCAGTGTCTCTGCTTCCTTTCTCTTTCCATTCTTTCACACCATCCTCCTCTTCTTCTCATTCTTACTGTTTTGTCTGAAGACAAACTGCGGTGGCAGGGTAAGTTGGATCCTACCGGATTGTTCCGAGTAAAAAATGTACCGTTCTGATTCCACCTGTTGAACGTGTTGCACCTGCAGTCTTAACTGTTGCAGAATAGTGAAAACATGCAGAGCGTGTGTGTCCATGAACTGAAGGTTTGCTAATGGTTGGGGAAAGTCTAAGTTCTACATTAGAACCACTCATACATCCATGCTGTCCAAAGTGTTCCCTCGGTTAGTTTGTGTGACTTTGCGATAGATTTGGTGTGAAACCACTTCAACCATATGAGAAGTGGTTTTCCTTTGAACATCCTGCTCCTCCCTTTGCAGACGTACACTGGCTCCATCTTGGTGGCTGTGAACCCTTACCAGCTGCTGCCTATCTACACAGCGGACCAGATTCGACAGTACACCAATAAGAAGATTGGTGAATTGCCTCCGCATATTTTTGCCATCGCTGACAACTGTTACTTCAACATGCAGAGGAACAACCGTGACCAGTGTTGTATCATCAGGTAGGGAAAAAAAGCAGTTCACTTACAAATCTTCCAGTTACTGTAGGACATCTTTCCATCCAGGAATCCATCATGGATTTACTCCCATACGATTCCATCTAGACCAGGGGTGGGCAACCTTTTTGACTGGTGGGGCCACAATGGGAGGTTGCGTAGCAGCAGCAGATGGATGGAGTGTTTTGGTGACCCACCACTTTGAAGGAAAAATATATAGTGGGATACGTGGAAAACGTGTTGCTTTAATGTCAATTGAAAATGAACAAAAGCAAAGTTACAGCAAAATCTGTGTCTTTGAGTTTTATCTCTTTATTGAAATGACTCTGAAAGCACTGACAAATGGAGGAAGTACAGTACAGTACAATATTCTATGACTTACTGACTAATAATCCTAATGTCTTCAAGTTTTAACGGACCGGATTACAAAGCTTAACGGGCCACACATGGCCCCCCGGGCCGTAGTTTTGTCCATGACTGATCTAGACCGTACTCGTGCTCAAGGAAACACATTTTGAAACCAGTGGCGACTTTGCTGATTGCAACTTTGATAACATTCATGAAATAATCAAACAATCCAATGAGATTCGCCCAATAAATACATTTGACCGCTCGCAGTGGAGGAACAAGGTGTGAGGTCCAACAACACAACCTGAGGAATTTTCCACTCGCTAATTATTCAGACCAAAAATGTCCAAATTCCACGGCAACGGCACAACAACATGTAAAGTATTGTATATACTATATACCTGTAGTATCATTGAAGTATACCTAAAGGTATCATCATGGCATGGCTAAAGAATTGTACCCATGACTGATATGTACACATGGTAATACTGACTGTATCCCTTCCCTGTATACAACAATATTTATTCGAGGATAAAAGTAGTTTTGCTGTTTATTAGTGTGGACGTCTCTGGTTTTCTTATTGTTGTTTGTTTTGTCAAAAAGCCTCAAGGGTGTGTAACAAAAACCTCCAGGCTAAATGGTGAATAAGTGTGTAATTACATAACATTCCCAACAATAAATCTACAAATCTTGATTTGTGTTTTGTTTGATGCCAGTGGTGAATCTGGAGCAGGAAAGACTGAGAGCACCAAACTGATCCTGCAGTTCCTGGCAGCCATCAGTGGTCAGCACTCTTGGATTGAACAGCAGGTCCTTGAGGCAAACCCCATCCTTGAAGGTAAAGTCAAGAAATAAAAACGAGAGACAAATGCACTGGCGGTTAAAATACAGCAGAACCTCGCCGTGTGTCAAGCGGTAGGGAATCCCAGAGGTATTAAATACTCTGGTTGCATGTGTAAAGCAGCGCGAGTGAACTCTTCTTCTCTCGCGTCTCTTTCAGCATTTGGCAATGCTAAAACCATTCGCAACGACAACTCGTCTCGCTTTGGGAAATACATCGACATCCATTTCAACATGCGAGGAGCCATCGAGGGAGCCAAGATCGAACAATACCTGCTGGAGAAGTCCAGAGTTTGTCGACAGGTGTGGCTGAAAGAAATCAACACCTATCGTACCGTATATATCAGACATGCAGTAGTTTGGAAGCTGTAGTTCAATGGTGACGTTTGGGTTTTATTTGAACTCGTGTCATTAAACGCTGAATTGACTTGCAGTTGGACTTCAGTGAATGATTTTTACCACCAGGGGGCCATCACCTTGTCAGTTTTCTTGAATGTCAGATATTAAATGCACTGTGGTGATGGATGGAAATGTGTTTTTTGCAGGCCCATGACGAGAGGAACTATCACATCTTCTACTGCATGTTAGAAGGAATGACTGCGGAGGAGAAGAGGAAACTGGGGCTGAGCAGAGCCAGAGATTACACATACCTGACCATAGTGAGTCCTCTCCACCTCCACCCCCCTCCCCTCCCCGCCGGGGCTCGTGCACACCACCGGCCTCCTTTTAATCATCGTACTATTTCACTTCAGGGGAACTGCACGCAGTGTGACGGCAGAGATGACTTGAAAGAGTACTCCAACATCTGCTCTGCGATGAAGGTATTGGAGAAAAACAACCAGAATGTAGGGAGAAAGTTGAAGGTGTTGTTGGGCAAAAGCTTCACATATCGATTTCTCTAAAATTAAAGGTTGTTTTCATGTCAGTTATCAACGAATACATGGATTGACAGTTGATTGTTGATGAATTATTAACGTGAGAATTTCAGCTTCTCTCAATAATATCTACAATCCAATAGAATACTATCCAAAAATGTTATTCATAGTATTTCTTATAACATACAAAATACAGGAATTCCATCACTCTATACACACACACACACACACACACACACACACACACACACACACACAGCTGTGTATATTTACAGGGTTAGGGTTAGTATACACACACACATATATGAAGTGAGTGTTCTAGTATTAAACGAGGCTCTACCTGCTCTCTTGTCAAGGTGCTGATGTTTACCGACAAAGAAAACTGGGAGATCTCCAAGCAGCTGGCAGCCGTATTGCACATGGGAAATCTGCAGTACGAAGGTACAGATGCAGCATTGATGTGTTATGTATATGAATGTACACTGTACATAAGGGTCATGGCATTATCGCGTCAATTCGATGATTAACACACAAAATATATCACGTTATATATGTGTACGTATATATATATATGTGTATAAACACATTTTATCTACATATATATATATATTTATATATTTATATATATATATGTACATATGTGTACATACACATTTCCCTGGTCAGCCTCACAGACACTGACACCATTGTGACCCTGCAGCTCGAACCTACGACCACCTGGATGCCTGTGAAGTGGTTCGCAGCTCCCACCTCACCACCGTGGCCACACTGCTGGAGGTGCTGAGACGCTAACACGCTAACATCAGATTAGCCTTTAGCCTTGTTACCACCGATGACTGTCAAAGGAGCAATGATTTGGTGTGTGTGTGTGTGTGTGTGTGTGTGTGTGTGTGTGTGTGTGTGTGTTCAGGTTGACAGCAAAGACCTGACCAACTGTCTGACTAGCAGGACTCTGATCACCAGAGGAGAAACTGTCTCCACCCCTCTGAGCAGGGAGCAGGCGCTGGACGTCCGAGACGCCTTCGTCAAGGTGCAACACTCTCTCTCTCTCTCTATGTACACACACACACACACACACACTCACACTGTATAAGACTTGAACTGTCACCAAACCCCTGTGTGTGTGTGTGTGTGTGTGTTTGCAACAGGGAATATATGGCCGTTTGTTTGTGTGGATCGTGGAGAAGATCAATGCTGCCATCTACAGGCCGGTGTCCCGCACCTCCAAGAGCAGCCGGCGCTCCATCGGACTGCTGGACATCTTTGGCTTTGAGAACTTCACCGTCAACAGGTAGAACAGAGCCCGTCGTCATTGGTCGAGTCTCTGGAGGATGACAGCAATGATGCTCCACAACCTGTCTCTGTTGTTTCACTTCACTTTATAGTTCATGTTATTATATTGAATTTATTTTGTGCCTTGCCCTCTCTGTGGGGTCGCTTATAACTGTTGCTTTATTACATTGTGTTTCCTGGAAAATGTCTTCGGCTGCTCAGAAAGGCGCTCACAAGGGCATTTTTAGTGGGTCTGCTGTCGGTCTGGGACTCTTGTCTCTTGATCCAGACCAGTGGAGACTCAGCCAACACTGTAATAACACGATAATAACAGTAAAGAATCCAGCTGCTGCTGTTTTACGCTCTGCTGGTGACACCCAGAGTGACGCCCTGTCCCCCTGATTCCCAGTTCATTGATTTTTAATTTTCTGAAAATGGTTCAAAATAGTTGGCAAAGCAGCAAAATGTTGCAGAAAATGATGCAGAGACACCTTGCTGAGAAGAGATGCTGCTGTTCCATTTAGAAGCCAACTGGAACTTCAAAGATACTGCTCATTTTTTTCTGTTTTCTTGTTACTTTTCTTTGATGTGTGAAGTCTTGGTCTGGATGTCGATACTCTCCAGTCTTGCTAATGTCTTGGCCTGGGTTGGTGCAGTCTTGAATTGTTACAACACCAGTCTCCTGTGCTCTTGTGTCGTACGGCGTCACAACGCGAGCCAAAAAAATAAATTCCAGAATACTTATCTCTGTTTTTTTAATTTAATTGTAATTTTTTTGTAATCAAATATGCTGATAATGTGATTCGATATTTTTCGTGTACTGCCACAGATTCCAGTTCGCTTTTCGGCACCCTATTTATGCAAGCGGTCCATGTTCTCTTCAGGCCTTGCGATGAATCATCCAGACGTGTGAGCTCCGCTGCTTTCTGCCCCCACAGTCACAACCAAACCCGGAGAAGCAGCTTTCAGCCTCAGTCACTGAAAAGAAAAATTCACCGTTGTTTCTGTGACCGCTTTGTTTGTTGGTGACTTTTCCTGTAATTACTGCGTAGTTTGTTGTTCTTCCAATTTGGGATGGATAAAGTACATCTTTCCCATTCTATTCTGTTCCACTCTATTCTACAATCTACTTTTCCAAATGTCTTTGCAGCTTTGAGCAATTCTGCATCAACTTTGCCAACGAGAACCTGCAGCAGTTCTTCGTGCGTCACGTCTTCAAGCTGGAGCAAGAGGAATACAACCTGGAGAACATCAACTGGCAGCACATCGAGTTCACCGACAACCAGGACGCCCTGGACATGATCGCCATCAAGCCCATGAACATCGTCTCACTCATCGATGAAGAGAGTCGATTCCCCAAGGCACTCCATTCTGAAATACTAAGCGCTGTGGTTTCTCTGTTGCTCCGTTTTCACTTCCACGCCCGACGTGAAGTTTTTAAATCTGTCTCTGACTGTGAAGCATTGCTTGAGAAGTTCTCAGGCCATTCGAAGTCATGGTGCTGATTGTGTCTGTTTGTGTGTCTTCAGGGTACAGACACAACCATGTTGAACAAGCTGAACTTTCAACACAAACTCAACACAAACTTCATTCCACCAAAAAACAGCCATGAAACTCAGTTTGGCATTCAGCACTTTGCCGGAGTGGTTTTCTACGAAACGAAAGGTGGGAGTCACACGATGCACTGTTACCACAAGCTAATTATCACAATGATTTTAGCAAGAGAGAAGTCTTGAAATTAAACCAATTATTGATTGTTGATCCCCCCACTCCCCCCCGCCCCTTTTTAAATATGCCCCAAAAATGATCAGTAATAATAATAAATGATCCAAATCAATAATTATATCCACCCTGCTTTTGGTTGCTTCGTCCGTCTGTCTGTCATCTCGCAGGCTTTCTGGAAAAAAACCGGGACACTTTATACGGCGACATCATTCAGCTGGTTCACTCTTCCAGAAACAAGTTCATCAAGCAGATCTTCCAGGCTGATGTTGCCATGGTAACCAACATTCCATTTCGTTCCCTTCCCCATGTCGGCTGCAGCTGCCCCACCCCACCAGTAGGCAGCAAGGACGGGGCTTTGATTTGGGAAAGTGGGGTGTTTAGAAGAATGTAATGTGATGATGTACTGACTGAACACATATGAACAGAAAACAGCTGAGAATTGACAGCTGCAACACAGTTACAGTCAAACTTGATGCTTGAGAAATAACATTTTGATTTTTTTTTTTAAAAACCCAAATCAAGGGGAAGGACTTGTCGTCGCTAAATTCTGATCTGATGGTGTTTACACATGTGTGTGTTCTGCCTGCAGGGGGCAGAGACCAGGAAGCGCTCGCCAACTCTGAGCAGCCAGTTTAAAAGATCTTTGGAGCTGCTGATGAAAACTCTGAGCGGATGTCAACCTTTTTTTGTTCGCTGCATTAAACCCAATGAATACAAGAAGCCCATGGTAAGTGTGTGTGTGTGTGTGTGTGTGAGAGAGAGAGAGAGAGAGAGAATTGCCATTAGCTGCGTTTCCATGAGCCCTAGAGTTGCGCCAAACCTAAATATCAGGATAAAGAACTGGTGCTGAAAACAGCTCCACTTGGAAAAACCTCTCAACTACGACCAAAAGGTTTCAAGGCTCTCGTCAGGTAGTGGTTTTTCAGATGTATCCATATTGAGGTATATCGCCACAGTGTCATGGAAACTCTTTTTCCACGTCAGCGGACGTGACGTACGGGGTCACGTGACCAGTTGACTGACTGACCAGCGAAATGCAAAATATTTCGTACCCTCCATCCTCGAGAATCAAGGCTGATGCGCTTCACCACATTCAATGGAAACACATGCAAATCGTGCAATCATGCAAATAACTGTGCTTTGTCGAAATTTTAGAAATTTCGCTTCTGTTTTGCGAAAAACGCAGCTACTGACAAATTGTGTTTTTGGTTATAATGTAATGTAATATCTTTGAAATGAATAGGAACTGTCTTTCTGTTGCTTTTTCCTCACCGTGCTTTGTCTCCCTGGCAGCTCTTTGACAGGGAGCTCTGTGTGCGTCAGCTCAGGTACTCTGGGATGATGGAGACCATTCGCATCCGCCGTGCAGGGTATCCCATCCGCTACACCTTTGTTGAGTTTGTCGACCGCTATCGGATGCTCATGCCGGGGGTCAAGCCAGCGTACAAACAGGTACACTTGCCTAAATGCACGCGCATACATGTGTTTGTGTGTTTGCATATGTGTGTGCGTGTGCGCGTGTGTGCGTGTGTGTGTGTGTGTGGCAGCCCTGTGGAGATTTCTCCCTTCCTCTCTGATCTCAGGTCTCTCCGCCTACTTTCCCATGTTGTTTGATGTTCTCCATCAGGGCGACTTGAAGGGAACCTGCCAGAGGATCTCAGAGATGGTGCTGGGTAGAGACGACGACTGGCAGTTGGGAAAGACGAAAATCTTCCTTAAGGTGCCACTTTTAGGCGTTAATGTACACGTTCAGATGTGGCGTGAGACGTGGTCGTGCCCTGCCTCCAGGGTCTATTCAGTGGTGAACCCTCAGGACCTCCTGTGCCTTCACAGAAGAACGAGAAATGAACGCAACCTTTTTCTGAGCTTATCAAAATGAAGCAAAAGCAAACTGTCGCTGTAAAATTTCGATAAAGGCTAAACCATAATTTCCTCGTTGCTTTTTCTCCGTCTTTGTAGGATCACCATGACATGCTCCTGGAAATTGAAAGAGATAAAGCCATCCTGGACAAGGCCATTCTCATCCAGAAGGTCGTACGCGGTTTCAACGACAGGTGGGCCTTTCAAAAACCCGTCTTTCAAGGCGTAATATTGTGGTGATTTTAGAGAGGAAACAGCGACATCAAGTGGTTACTTTTCAGATCTTTTACCCTCCCGAGCTTGCCAGTGAACTACAGTGGCCTGCAAGCACAAACCCGGGCACTTCATGCACCTCCTTCTTCTTCTTCTTGGTTGGTTTGATTTGAGGGCGCCCCCTAGCGTTACCCTAAATACCAAACACTCTGCTGCCAGGCAGCTAGATTGTCCACACCAGGCTTCCTTAGAAATATGCTAGCTAAGTGGGAGACCCTTGATCTATATGTGTGTGTGTATAGATATATATATATATGTGTGTGTGTGTAAAATTTGCTTAATTCGCGACGCTGCTTCGCCTGTGCGATGACACACTTTTATTAATGTAAATGTGATGGGAAGCATATGAAGATTTTATCAATATTAAAAATCATGAATCAAGCCAAATATCACGCAGTGAACCTTTAATGGGTTAAAATGTCCTTCATCCTCAGAAAAAGTTCACTTCACTTCACTCTCAAATGACTTCTGCCTTGCTGTCATTTTCAACATTAGATCCCACTTCCTGAAAATGAGGAAGTCGGCCATCTGGATCCAGAAGACGTGGCGAGGGTACCAGTGCAGGAGGAACTTCACAGCGGTGAGGATCACTGCCCTCTCTTCATAAATCAACCGACGACGCCAGCAGTGTGAACTCCCGGTGGAAGCGAGTCCTCGTGCAAACTTTGCCACTCAGTCGCCGCCGCTGGTTTTTGTCTTTGTGTGTGTGCGTCTCCGTCCGCCTTCCCCCCGCCTGCCAGATGAGGGCGGGCTTCTCTCGCCTCCAAGCGCTGGTGCGCTCCAGGAAGATGTGCGTCTTCTACCACGTCGCGCGCCAGCGCATCACCTCGTTTCAAGGTCGCTGCCGCGGCTTCCTGGTGCGCCGCGCCTTCAGACACCGACTGTGGGCCGTCCTGACAATCCAGGCGCACGGCCGCGGTATGATCGCTCGCCGGCTGTACAAAAGGCTGAGAGGAGAGGTAGCTGCATGAGCATGTCTTCAAAAATATATATTTATTGCAATTTTTATTTCATTCATTTAGTAAAAACAACACTTTTAGCCCGGTGGGGGGGCAAACTGTTTGACTGCTGGGGCCACAGTGGGTCGTAAAATGTGACAGAGGAGCCGGAGCAGCAGCAGATGGATGGAGAGTTTTGGTGACCCAGCTCACCTCATAGGAGAAAAAAAATATACAGTTTGCATTTTCATAGTTTGCCCATGCCTGACCAAGAAGCACCCTAGAACCAACCAGAACCCCCCCCAGAACCACTTAGAACCAACCAGAATCTCCCCAGAACCACTTAGAACCAACCCAGAACCACTTAGAACCAACCAGAACCAACCAGAATCACCCCAGAACCACTTAGAACCAACCGAGAACCAACCAGAACCAACCAGAACCACCCCAGAACCACTTAGAACCACCCCAGAACCACCTTAGAACCAACCAGAACCACTTAGAACCAACCCAGAACCAACCATCCTGCTTTGCTCCCCCTCTCAGTACCTCAGGCACCTGGAGGTGGAGAAGATGCGTTTGGCTGAAGAGGCCAAACTGAGGAATCAGATGTCAGCAAAAAGAGCCAAAGCTGAAGCTGAACGCAAACATCAGGTGATTTCTGTGCTCGGGTTCTTTCACTAGAATTTAACATTTATTCCCTCCCTTGTTTTTGGACACAAATGTCTTCTATTTCGCTTCTATTGCTCAGAAGAAGTTAAATATGTTTTTGTTTGAATGAAATGAATTTTTGAAAATATAAATTCATTGAATTTATTGTTTGATCCTCTGTAACTACAGGAGTTTGGCATTTAATTCAGTTTCTTCAGTTTTTGGTACCAAGGACCAGGCGACACTGACACTCCATCCCCGTAGTTTTATTTCCCCATACCAGGAAATTCCACTTGGGTGGTGACTGTGAATGGGTGACAGGGAATTACACCGGGCTTCAGCGACCTTCACGTAATAAATAAATGCACAATTTTTGCGTTTCAAGGAGCGTCTCACCCAGTTGGCCAAAGAAGACGCAGAGCTGGAGAAGAAAGAGAAGGAGAACGCCCGGAAGAAGAAGGAGCTGGTGGAGCAGATGGAGAGGAATCGGCTGGAGCCGGTCAACGACTCGGACATGGTGGACAAGATGTTTGGCTTCCTGGGAGCCACGGCCTCCTTCCCAGGACAGGAGGGTCAAGCTCCGCTCGGCTTCGAGGTGCGCCGACATGTGGACGGACGGATTTGACCTCGTGGTTTTCATGCAACATTAAAAGTGTGAGAACAATGGGGTTCTAAAATTCAAGAGAGGGGCCGGAGCAGCAGCAGGTGGAGGGAGTGCTTTGGTGAGCCACCTCACCTCATAGGAGGAAAACATATATTCTGGGATATGTAGAGAAAAAGGGGGTTTAATGGTGGTCCTGCGTTACAAGTGTGGACCAGGAAGCAGATGGTGACGTGGCTTCGCCTCCACTGATTGGCTGGCTGCTTCTCTAAAACGCTGTCTTGGACGACGCCCACAAATTCTTGATGTCATTTTAGGGAATACAAATTTAGGTTGTAAATTGTAGATGCTGCTCACACGCGCGCGCACACACACACACACACACACACACACACACACACACACACACACACACACACACACACACACACACACACACACAGGCACACACACACACACACACAGAGTTTAATAGATGCTTTTTTTAAATCATGTTGCAACATTTTGCCGTTTGGTTCTCGGAATGTTGCGTCGTTGCAAGTTTTCCTGAAGGGTTTTTTAGAAGGCAAAACAACATCGTCGCCTGTGTGTTCATCCTTTCGCAGGACCTGGAGCAAACCAATAAAGAGCTGGAGGAGGTGGATCTGGATGAAGCTCTTCCTCTCCCCGAGGACGATGAAGAGGAGGATTTATCCGATTACAAGTTTGCCAAGTTTGCCGCCACCTACTTCCAGGGCACCTCCACGTACTCGTACATCCGGCGGCCTCTCAAGCAGCCGTTGCTCTTCCATGATGACGAGGGAGACCAGTTGGTAACGAACCACACATCAACATCTGTCTTTTTTTACAAGCAATGCAAATGACGCAGCTGTTTTGAGCTTCCTGTAACTGATATTTCGTTGGAAAGTGGAAGTCATCCCTAAGAAGATTGTGATGTTTCCACCAGGCCTCCTTAGCAGTGTGGATCACAGTGCTGCGTTTCATGGGAGACTTGCCGGAGCCCAAGTACCACACGGCCATCAGCAACGGAAGCGAGAAAATTCCTGTCATGACGAAAATCTACGAGACACTGGGAAAGAAGACGTACAAGAAGGAGCTGCAGGTTCTGCAGCAGGAGGGGGAGGTGAGACCATGTGGGAGGAGTGCATTTCTGTAAATCCACATAAGCAAACAATATGTTCTGGATTAATGCTGCTCTAGCATTTAGATCATTAAAGGAGGGATGGAGTCTGAGGTTTTCTAGAAGGAGGAGTTTGGTTTGAAATGCTCTAGAAGTCCAGACAGTAGCTGCGTTTCCATCACCCACCACACAAATCCTAAACATGGTCATAATAAAACCTGGTGATGGAAGCAGCTCAGCTTGGAAAAACCTCTCCTTGCTGGCTGAAAGGTTCTGATGCTCTCATCAGGTGGTTTTTCACACGGATCCATACAGAGGAACATCGCTAAAGTGTCATGGAAACACATTGACACGTCAGTGGACGTGGCGTACGGGGTCACATGACCAGGAGTTCACTGACCAGTGAAAATGGCGCGTTATGATTGGACAGAGGAGGAGACGGAATATTTTTTACAAGTCGTCAAAGAGAAAATCAGTGCAATGAGTTTCAGTCATTGACCAACCTGCTCTCCCTCCTGAGCTTCACAGAAGGAAGTGTTGGATGCTTTGTGTATCGTGGATGTTGTAGGTATCAGCTTCTCTGAAGAATCGTCAGGGTTGTTGATCTGTCATTATGAGCGGATAACCCGATTTTCCTTTGAGGTCGTTCTCAGCTAAAAAAGACTCAAAACAAAACACCAAGAATAAAACACTGAGGACAAGAAATGAAAAACACTCAGAGGAGTAATAATTGTTCCAACGTGCAGATGAATCCCAGTCCAAGAGGATATGAATGAACCAGTGCTCGGTGCAGGACTCAGTTGAGCTCACACAAATCTCTAAGCTGTTTGTTCTTCCTCAGACAACTCAGTCTGAGTGCAACCGGAACGGCAGCATTCGACACAAACTGGTGTCTCTGACCCTGAAGAAGAAATCCAAAATCACAGAGGAGGTAAGAAGACCGAGTCGTGGAGAGATGACTGCAGAATTATATCACTTCACCCTTTGGACCGTGTAGGGGAGGAAATATCTAGACACAAATAGTAATATCTCCCCAATACGTATTCCGTCGTTCCGGTGTCAAGGTGAGAATTTCAAAGTAAAATACATAATAATTAATTTAATCTGACTCCATTTGATAATAATAACTTTACTTTTATATCTTGATTGAGAGAAAGACTTGATTAACAATTAAGAATATAGACTCAATAATGCTAAAATTCTCGTGATCTGACATTAGTCTTCAGTTCAGGGATGGCTTCTATAAATTAACAAAACTATTCAGTTTGTTCATTAAACATGGAAGAAGAGCCTGATGTCTGGGTTGGAGTATTCAGAGGTTATTGAACATGATACCCAATCTTATCTGACCAACTCAGAGGTTAAGGGTTTGAATAATGTCCAGTGAAACTTACCATATAACTAAGGTCTTTGGGATTCTGATTAATCCCTATCTTAGTTCAGTGATGGCAGATATAGACAAAGCATTCAGTGACCTTCTTAACATAGAAGAACAGCCCAGACATCTAGGTTGAGATGTTCAGAGGTTTATATCTTCCAACTCAATAGTTAGAAAAACATGACACTCAATCTTTTCTATTCAACTCAGAGGTAAAGAGTACAAGCATTACTCAAATGAATTTACCATATAACTGAAGACTAAATCAATATCTGATGTCAGATTGCTCTCCACATAGAAACAAAAGTCTCAACAAGTTAATATTGAAGGGGAATGGATAACATACCAGTTTATTGCGATGTCCAGAGTAAAAATGCAGCAAAAATGTAACAGACCGGTTGTGTAAAAATGATGGTAAAAAAAATCAAGAAGTCAAAGAAAAAGAAGAAGAAGAGAGAGAGAGAGAGAGAGAGAGAGAGAGGGAGAGAGAGAGAGAGAGAGAGAGAGAGAGTGGGTCCCAGAAAAGGAGAGAGAAAAAAGAAGAACTTCAGATTCTTGTTCCTTCCCTTAAATATCCTCCCAGAACAGAGACACTGCTAAAATGCATATTTAAAAGATTCAAATCAGATCAACTCTTCCTACTCGGGAACCTTTTGGTCATCAGGGGTAATTTTCCACAGCAACAATAGATCACCAAGACCTTCATACCTCTCGCACTGACACTCACAACATTTCAAAGGAAAGTTCTAAACAAAAGGCAGAGACAGTCCCTGAATGCAAATCCAACAAACACAAGGAGATACCTTTTGGCCCTCGGGGGTTACTTTCCCGCGACATGTAAATCATGTTAGTTAATTACAATAGGTGAGATTGATACAGTTGTAACCCCTGTCTTTGAAGAACTTCCATTATTAGAGAAAACACTTCAGGATGTGGATTTGACTGTCTTACAACCGTCACTGAGTACAACACTGCATATTGCAGGTGACTAAGCGCCTTCATGATGGTGAATGCAGCCTTCAAGGCAACAGCATGTTGGAGGACAGACCTACTTCCAACCTGGAGAAGCTTCATTTCATCATTGGCAATGGGATCCTGAGGCCGTCGCTGAGGTACCGCCCATAACACACTCATACACTAACAGATGCAGCTGGAGACACTGAGCACCAAAAATGGTCCTGTACATACATATACAACTGGTATCGGTGTGGTAGTATCGGCACGAGTACTCAACCCCGGTACCAGTACTGATACCAGTCAGAGGTATTGGTATCAGTACAGATACCAGTCAGTGGTATCAGTACTGATACCAGTCAGAGGTATTGGTACCAGTACTGATATGAGTCAGAGGTACTGGTATCAGTACTGGTACCAATACGTGTGACTGGTATCAGTTCTGATACCAGTCAGAGGTATTGGTATCGATGCATCCCTAGGAATAATAATAATAAGTGCTTTTAATATTATTTTTCTGTGGCTTTTATTTTTTCTGCTCGTATTAGGGATGAAATTTATTGTCAAATCTGCAAGCAACTGAGTCAGAACCCATCCAAAAGTTCTTACGCTCGTGGATGGATCCTCCTCTCTCTCTGTGTCGGCTGCTTTGCTCCATCAGACAAGTTTGTCAAGGTTAGGCCAAGGACGACGGGAAGAATTCCATCGTCACTCCACAATCTGACCCTGACTCAGTTTTGATTACGGCTGCGTCACTGTTTTCGGATGACGGTTGTTTGGTTTGTCCGCAGTACCTGAGGAACTTCATCAGCAGCGGGCCACAAGGATACGCACCATACTGCGAAGAGCGACTCAGACGCACCTTCTTCAACGGGCCGAGAACGCAGCCGCCCTCCTGGCTGGAGCTGCAGGTAGAAACTCATCGTGCCCGACGTGGGTTTGGAAACAGCACATGGAGACGGAGGGAACGCCGCTCTGCCTCTTTGTTTCCCTCAACTCCCCAAACTCTCCAGCGGTGGAAAAAAAAACCCTACCGGCAATATAAATAAGACGAATCGATCATTTTGATGATGTCAGAGTTTGGATAGGGAGAGGAATGTCACGTACAGCCATTCTCAGAGAAAATGGTAGGCCTTTATTTTGTAGGACACCACACACACATGAGAAGTTTTGCTTTGTTTTGTCTCCAGGCCACCAAGTCAAAGAAACCCATCATGCTTCCCATCACGTTCATGGATGGCACAACCAAAACGGTGCTGACGGACTCGGCCATGACGGCCAAGGAGCTCTGCAGCGCCTTGTCTGAGAAGATCAACCTGCACGACAGATTTGGATTTTCTCTCTACATTGCACTGTTTGACAAGGTGAGTTGGAAGAGTAGTTTCCCTGACGCGCCACCATTTGCACCGCGCAAACCATCGACGACCAGTGTGCAAATGAATATTAAAGTTAAATGTACACACTTTGCACCACTACTGTACTGTACTGTAGTTGTACCGGACTTATTACTACTTCCTTGCGTTACTGTTAATACCTCACTGTACATACTGCAATCAAAATCACTAAATTCATATAGATCTGATCTGTGTATAATTACTGTATATAACCTGTTATATTCTGTATTTATCTAATACCTACACTTGAAAGCAACAGCTATTCATGCTTTTGCACTACATATATATATATATATATATGTATATGTATATATACTGTATGTATGTTTGTGTGTGTGTATACTGTACATTTTTATTTAATTCGCTGTGAAGCATTTGTGGTTATTTCTGCTAACTGCGTTGACAATAAAGTTCAATCTCAATCTAAAAATTGAAATGTGATAGAAGAATATTAAGGTTAACTCAAGGTCGAAACCAAGAACTCAAAGGGCCTCAGGAAACATCGTTAAAAGTAAAAGAAAACCATGTGAGATTTCTTCAGCTCTCCTGGACTTGTGGTAAATGTACGTAGCGTTTACAGTAGATAACAAGTCCAACTGATTTCATGACCTGTTCTCCATCCTGGCCTCGTTCTCCAGGTGTCCTCACTGGGCAGCGGCAGCGATCACGTGATGGACGCCGTGTCGCAGTGCGAGCAGTACGCTAAGGAACAAGGAGCCCAAGAGAGAAACGCTCCCTGGAGGCTCTTCTTCCGTAAGGAGATCTTCACGCCGTGGCACCAGCCCTCTGACGACCAGGTGGCCACCAACCTCATCTACCAGCAGATCGTCCGGGGCGTCAAGTTTGGAGAATACCGCTGTGACAGGGTGCGCTGTCCTCCTCCTTCTTCTCCTTCTTCTTTCCTCAGGAACTGCCTACATTTGAAACAACATGTGTAAGAATAGAACAGAATAGAATAGAAGACTTCATTCACAGGACGGGACACACTGCATAATTACAGCAACAATATAGTGCATCAATATAGTGCAACAATAGAGTGGAACAGCAATAAACTAAAAATATTTATAGAGTAAGAAAGGAAAAACAAGATAATTACATCATATAGAGGTGAAGGGGTTAACACACACACACACACACACACACACACACACACACACCGACCTAAAGAATATTTTGTCTCTAAAGTTCTTATCCAACATGTTACCATGTCCCATCCCTGTGTGTTTGCAGGAGGACCTGGCAGAACTGGCATCCCAGCAGTACTATGTTGAGTACGGCTCAGAGATCCTTCCAGAACGTCTGCTGAGCCTCATCCCTTCCTACATCCCCGACAGGGAGATCAGCAGCTCCAGGACGGTGGAGAAATGGGCTCATTTAATCATTGCTGCACACAAGAAGGTGGAAAATCATTTTGGAACTAAACTTGTCGTTCTTTTGCGTAGATTCTATGACAGCAAAGACTCCTTAGGAAAACAGCAGGGTGGACAGTTTATTGCAGAGATGATGTGACTGAAAAATCTCATTAACATCCCAACAACATGCACATATGATGGTCTTGTGATTCCTGTATGACTGCGTAATTGGCAACCTTGTTGCTCTAATGCGGCTGCTTTGTGAAAGACGTGGTGAACGTTCAAGGGCTTCAGCACATACATGGAAACAATTCTTTCACCTAATAAACACTTTTAGCACTTTTATGAAGATCTCTGGACTTTTTCTCTATCAAGTCAACATCACGTCAGCCATGTCACTGAGCTGGGGCTCTCTCCCAACCTCACACACCTTCCTTGGGCTGCAGGGCATCTACACTCAGAAGAGGTTTGACCCTCTGAAGGTCAAGGAGGAGGTGGTCGACTTCGCTCGTCACAAGTGGCCTCTACTTTTCTCACGGTTCTACGAGGCTTTTAAGGTCTCAGGTGAGTTTGTACTAATAAACATTCAATGTGTAGAATCAGATCAGAATAGAATTCCATGTTAGTGTTTTAATTCAGCATAAATGTGCTAATTGTGAATTGGGTCACATACAATACTAAGATGAACAAAGCTTGTAAGTATTAATTGTGCCTTGCGTTCTGTTGAGGGTCAAATCAAGTGAAATTAAGTATTGATTCTGTCTTCCAGCGTCACAGGTAAAATCAATGGGTTGTTGATTTGACAGTTGATTTTTTAATGTCATTTTTTTGTACCGTTCATTTCCTTAGAGACAAACTGTTTGCTCATGAATCCACTCCTCTCTTACCTTTTTCAAATTCACAAATATATTGATTTAAAAAAAAGAAACCTCGCAACTCCTCTGCCTGTCAGGTCCCAGTTTGCTCAAGAACGACCTGGTTATTGCTGTCAACTGGACTGGAGTTTATTTTGTGGACGAACAAGAGCAGGTGCTGCTAGAACTCTCCTTCCCAGAGATCACTGCGGTTTCTAGCAGCAGGTAGGAGGGAACAGGGGGAGGGGCCAAGTTCTCCATTCTTCTGATGATGGTTAAACGTGGCTACGTGCGTTTTCTGACCACTCACTTCAAACGATTGTTCTTCCAGTGGAGGCGCTTTCACTCTGGCGACCATCAAGCAGGACGAGTACTCCTTCACCTCCAACAACACCGACGATGTGAGCAGCTTGGTGGTGACCTTCCTGGAGGGTCTGAGGAAGAGGTCCAAGTTTGTCGTTGCCCTACAGGACAGCAGCTCCACGCTCAGTGAGTCCTTCACACTCATGGTCTGGAGAGGCGTAGGCTGTGGGGAAAAGGTTGGGGGTTCGAACCCCCTGCTCTATCCCAAGTCTCTGCCGTCGTGCCCATGGGCAAGATGCCTCCATCACACTGACCCCAGAGTTAAATATTTATTTATACATACTGTTGCATCTGATCTATCTGATACTTACCTTTAATACCAATATTATATTTTGAGACAATGTAAAACATCTGCAATTATATCTTATAAAAGTGGAGTATAGCCACGCCCCAATGTTGTTCTTTCACAGCGGAGGGCGACTCGACAACATTTCTGAGCTTTTCGAAGGGAGACTTGATCCTGTTGGACCAGGACATTAGTGAGCAGGTGCTCAACTCTGGATGGGCGCATGGAGTCAATGAACGGACCAATCAGAGAGGGGATTTCCTGGTTGATTTTGTTTACGTCCTACCCACCATCACCCGACCTCAGGAGGACATAGTGGTGAGAGGAAGTATAGTAAAAACAATGTTTGGATTGTACACAGTTTTAGGATTCTTCTCAGACAATTTAAACTGGTCAAACATTGCTGTGTTATAGTTACATTACTACAAACACATAAATGTTGCAATTTAATGTCATTTTACCTTAATGTCACAGTCGGTATTTGGTAAATGTGAGATCAACTTGGGGATCAAATAGAAGATCATGACATGAGTCACTTTGACAATATGTCTGCTTACCAATAGACACCAGGTCAATAAGTGCAAATACTTTCACCTGCATCTGTTATTGATCTGCAAAGCCATTTTTCATTCATGTGCCAAGTGTTAGAATGGAAGCTTGCTTCTAACGTGCAGCTTTTTGATGCGATCCACTGTTTTCAGACCGGCATCGTCACTTTCTGTTGTTGTTTGTTTTACTTTTTCAACTTTGGTTCGAACTGATGTGAAATGGTTCCAACCAATCAGGCGTTGGTGACCATGCCACCCAAGCAGCAGCAGGAGTCTGTCCCTGTTGCACAACTTGTTATGCAAGAGAACAGCAGCAGGATGAAGCCTTACACACTGGAGGATTTCTCTTATGACTACTTCAGGTACACACACACGCACACACACACACACCCATACAGTGTGTGTTTATTGACTGTTATGGTTGCTGTTTGTATAGAAAATGAACGTGTGTGATGGGACAAGATCAGCCGTCAATTCGTGTCGCGAGTCTTGAACTCAGCTGGTGAAGTAGAGCCACTGCAGCCAGACCTTTAGGACTGGGCTCTGTTTAAGGCAAAGTTAAGCCCAGCAGAAGAGTGAATAGGTGATAAGTTGAGTGAGGAGTTCAGGTATTGACGGAAACTGAACTGAAGCTCCACTTGCACTTTGGAACACTGCGTTTTGAAAGACTGGGCCGGTTGTCAGCTGAATCTTGTTCTTTAAATGGTGTCATCGACATAGAGATGGAGGATTTCCTCACTGTATTGGACAGCTTTGCTTTTAATGATGTGGGAGCTTTGCAAGTGTTGCGCTGCGCAATTGTGTTACTGTCACGGGTGAAATGAAGACACACCGGGGAGCATTTCTGGGGTTCTTTTTGGAGCACACTCGATGTTGCACATTACAATGTACACTGGGATCATGTGGAATCAGACTGCATTTTTTTTGTTTGTTTGTTTGTTTTGGCCAAGGCCACCTCCGAAGCACACCTTGAGTAGAGTGATGGTCACGAAGAACCGTGGGAAGGACAAACTGTGGAGCTGCACCAGGGAGCCATTAAAGCAGCCGCTGCTGAAGAAGGTCATCAACCACGAGGACCTGGCCCAGGAGGCCTGCATGTCCTTCATTGATATCCTCTTTCCTTCCCGTTCTTGTAAACAATGTCTTCTTATTATGGTTTATTAACTTAACAATAATGTACTGCATGTCATTGCAGTTTTACATACAAGCATTCATTGTCCTTTAGTGCTGGCCCCTGCTGTCTATGCTTGACATAGTGTCTGTGCATGACTTCAGAACCAGGCCATGACAACAACAACACAATGTGCAAGTGAATCCAGTTGATGCCTTGACTCGTGTCCCACCGTTGATGAAGTACATGGGCGACTACCCGTCCAAAAGGACACGATTAGTTAACGAATTAACAGACCAGATTTTTGAAGGAGCGCTGAAGGCGGAGCCTCTCAAAGATGAAATCTACTGTCAGATCATCAAACAGCTGACGGACAACAATGTCAAGTATGTCACAACTCTGTCCTTTCTCATCATTAAACTGTTAAAGTTGCAAAGCCTGTCCAATCTCATGAAGATACTAAATAGAACGTACAACGTGCCATGATGACCCCACTTGAACTTGTGCAATCACAGGTACAGCGAGGAGAAGGGATGGGAGCTGCTTTGGTTGTGTACTGGTCTGTTTCCTCCCAGTAAGATATTGTTGCCACACATCCAACGTTTCCTTCAGTCGAGGAAACAACATCCTCTCTTCGGAGACTGCATGCAAAGGCTGCACAAGGCTCTACGGTAGGGATTCCTTCTGCTGTCTTAGTTCTGCCACATTAAGTTTCACTGCAGTACAAACACAAATTTAACAAAATTGTCATATACATACAGTACATGTACAATCATGCAGACATTACCCTAACCCTAACCCTAACATGCACGTATTTTATGAGTATAGTACTCCACCCTGGGATTGGTACTGATACCTGATACTGGTATATATATACTGTATATACAATTTTTTCCAACTGCTTGTTTTGGTGACAGCAATGGATCTCGGAAATACCCCCCTCATCTGGTGGAGGTAGAGGCCATCCAGCATAAAACGACCCAGATCTTCCATAAAGTGTACTTCCCCGATGACACAGACGAGGTATTTAACACTAAATCAACATTTCATATGTAACAAGTCACCTGCCAAAACAGTTTCATCTTGAACCTGCAGGCCTTCGAAGTGGACTCCAGCACCAAAGCCAAGGAGTTTTGCCAGAACATCTCCAACAGACTGCTTCTCAAGTCTGCTGAAGGCTTCAGCCTCTTTGTGAAGATCACAGACAAGGTCAAGAGTGTTTTGTTACTCAGTGTGTATGCACGCATGTGTGTTGTTATCATTATTATTATTATTATTATTATTATTATTATTATTATTATTATTATTAGTAGTAGTAGTAGTTAGAGTCGAGCTGGAGTCAACTGCACTCGGTTCATTGTGTGGACGTCCTCTGCAGGTGATCAGTGTACCGGAAGAAGATTTTTTCTTTGACTTTGTGAGGCATTTGACGGAATGGATCAAAAAATCTCGACCGGCTAAAGACGGTTTGTCTCTGTCATGTGTGCATACAAAACTTGTTTGAGGTTGAGGTCCTTTTTTTTGGCATTTATTGTGTGGAAATTAAAATATGACAGACACACAAGAACTTATTTTTTAAAAATATGTGTGGTCTACCACACACACACACACACACAAGTTGAACTAGTTTAGTTGTTTTTAATGAAGACATAAATCCACAATTCAGAAGGTATAAATGATATTTCTTCAGCTTTGCCTTTGACTGCATGATGTTTATTCCTTGTTGATGCTGCTCAAAGTTGCGTGTAAACTACAAAACACCAACAAACCTAGTAGTTCAATTTGTGGCAATCGTTGGATTTTGAAATGTGAATTTGTTTTGATTTGAAAATCATCATCAGGTTTTTTTTTAAAGCCACTTTTACATGTTGAAACCATCTGCTGCTTTTTGCAGGAGTTGTCCCATCTCTGACTTATCAGGTGTTTTTCATGAAGAAGTTGTGGACCAACACATTTCCAGGAAAAGACACTTTTGCCGACTCCATTTTCCATTACTACCAGGTGGTGTTTCTATCTATCTTCCTCATTATTATCTTATGGACCCTGTGTCAGTCAGAGTGCTTCATGAATTTATTTTATATTTATCTGTCAAATGTGGCCGTCAATGTCAGCAGGTGGTAACGCTAATCAAGGCTAAGCCATTGCTTTGGTCTGAAGTCTTTGAAAAGTTGCGTCTTGAAACTGACTGCCGTTATTCAAAGAGCCACAACTGAAAAATGTCTTAAAAAAAACAGCCTCAGCTTCCCCTCGCTGTAGATGTTGCTCCCAGCTGAATCCATTTTGTTGATTAGTCAGCGAGTTTCACGCTCAGCAACTTGAAGCGAGATTTAGACTTCACTGTCACGTCAACATTCATGCTGGAACTGAGGCACTTCCCTGATTTTTAGCCGTTGCAAATAAAGTTTTACTCAACAAAGTCCAAACCAATGTAGAGGTTGATTGTGCCACACATTGTATTGTAATGTGTTCACTGGCCCTGCGTCCACGGGTCTGCACGGGTTCAAAAACAAGCATGTGAGGTAAATTGCTAACTGTGTGTGTGTGTGTGTGTGTGTGTGTGTGTGTGTGTGTGTGTGTGTGTGTGTGTGTGTGTCTCCAGCAAACCCCTTGACCCTGAGGTCCTGGAGAGAGGGGGTAGAGAAGATGGATGGATGGATGGCTCATTATTATCATTATTATTATTATTATTATTATTGTTATAATGATAAAGTCGTACTCAATGGTGTATTTATTTAGTGTACACACTTTTTCAAATACATGTTGATTTGTTTGTTTCTTCCGTGAACTGAACAGGAGCTTCCCAAGTACTTGCGTGGCTACCACAAGTGTTCCAGAGAGGAAGTTTTTCAACTGGCAGCCCTCATCTACCGCGTCAAGTTTGAGGAGGACAAATCCCACTTTCCTACAATTCCCAAGATTCTCCGGGAGCTGGTGCCCCAGGATCTCATCTGTCAGATGTCTCAAGAAGATTGGAAAAGAGTAAACCTGCACATAATATTGGTTGCATAGTTGTTCTGGGGTTGAGCCTGACGTCGCTCCGCCTCTCTGTCCCGTGACTTCGAGCTCTTTGCGTTCTCTTCTTGACGAGAGCCGTGCGTGTTGTACTAGTGCACGGGAATCTCTGCCTCCAGTCCATCAGAACAGTCGTCCCATGACCGTGATAAACAGCGAAAAGCAACCGTCCCAAATGCAGTATGTGGAAGTCACATGCTAAAATGATCCTGGATATAATGCTGGATTTTCCTCACTTGGGGATCTGGGTGTTGGCTACACAAGAAGGATGAAGCCTCGTTCTGGTCCCGATGAAGCAGCAAGTGGCCCCATGTCTCTAGGACAAAGTTGACCTTTGACCCCATTTACTTGCATGGTATTAGGGATAGGGTTAAGGCTGAAACTAGGGTTAGGGTTAGGGTTAGCTGAAATTAGGGTTAGGGTTTCAGGGTTCCTCATGGGCTGGAAGCCCCAAATTTGGCGTGGGCGTGTCTTAGGGGCTCCTGATGAAGCAGCAAGGGGCCCCATGTCTCTAGGACAAAGTTGACCTTTGACCCCATTTACTTACATGGTATTAGGGATAGGGTTAAGGCTGAAACTAGGGTTAGGGTTAGGGTTAGGGTTTCAGGGTTCCTCATGGGCTAGAAGCCCCAAATTTGGCATGGGCGTGTCTTAGGGGGTCCCGATGAAGCAGCAAGAGGCCCCATGTCTCTAGGAAAAAGTTGACCTTTGAACCTCATAGACTTGCATTGAATCAGGGTTAGCGATAAGGCTGAAACTAGGGTTAGGGTTAGGGTTAGCTGAAATTAGGGTTAGGGTTTCAGGGTTCCTAATAGGCTAGAAGCCCCAAATTTGGCGTGGAAGTGTCTTAGGGGGTCCCGATGAAGCGGCAAGAGGCCCCATGTCTCTAGGAAAAAGTTGACCTTTGACCCTCAGAATTGCATTGAATTAGGGTTAGCGATAAGGCTGAAACTAGGGTTAGGGTTAGGGTTAGCTGAAATTAGGGTTAGGGTTTCAGGGTTCCTCATGGGCTAGAAGCCCCAAATTTGGCGTGGGCGTGTCTTAGGGGGTCCCGATGAAGCAGCAAGAGGCCCCATGTCTCTAGGACAAAGTTGACCTTTGACCACATTTACTTACATGGTATTAGGGATAGGGTTAAGGCTGAAACTAGGGTTAGGGTTAGGGTTAGGGTTTCAGGGTTCCTCATGGGCTAGAAGCCCCAAATTTGGCGTGGGCGTGTCTTAGGGGGTCCCGATGAAGCAGCAAGAGGCCCCATGTCTCTAGGAAAAAGTTGACATTTGACCCTCATAGACTTGTATTGAATTAGGGTTAGCGATAAGGCTGAAACTAGGGTTAGGGTTAGGGTTAGCTGAAATTAGGGTTAGGGTTTCAGGGTTCCTCATGGGCTGGAAGCCCCAAATTTGGCGTGGGCGTGTCTTAGGGGCTCCTGATGAAGCAGCAAGGGGCCCCATGTCCCTAGGACAAAGTTGACCTTTGACCCCATTTACTTACATGGTATTAGGGATAGGGTTAAGGCTGAAACTAGGGTTAGGGTTAGGGTTAGGGTTTCAGGGTTCCTCATGGGCTAGAAGCCCCAAATTTGGCGTGGGCGTGTCTTAGGGTGTCCTGATGAAGCAGCAAGAGGCCCCATGTCTCTAGGAAAAAGTTGACCTTTGAACCTCATAGACTTGCATTGAATTAGGGTTAGCGACAAGGCTGAAACTAGGGTTAGGGTTAGGGTTAGCTGAAATTAGAGTTAGGGTTTCAGGGTTCCTGATAGGCTAGAAGCCCCAAATTTGGCGTGGGCGTGTCTTAGGGGGTCCCGATGAAGCGGCAAGAGGCCCCATGTCTCTAGGAAAAAGTTGACCTTTGACCCTCATAGACTTGTATTGAATTAGGGTTAGCGATAAGGCTGAAACTAGGGTTAGGGTTAGGGTTAGCTGAAATTAGGGTTAGGGTTTCAGGATTCCTCATGGGCTGGAAGCCCCAAATTTGGCGTGGGCGTGTCTTAGGGGCTCCTGATGAAGCAGCAAGTGGCCCCATGTCTCTAGGACAAAGTTGACCTTTGACCCCATTTACTTACATGGTATTAGGGATAGGGTTAAGGCTGAAACTAGGGTTAGGGTTAGGGTTAGGGTTTCAGGGTTCCTCATGGGCTAGAAGCCCCAAATTTGGCGTGGGCGTGTCTTAGGGTGTCCTGATGAAGCAGCAAGAGGCCCCATGTCTCTAGGAAAAAGTTGACCTTTGACCCTCATAGACTTGTATTGAATTAGGGTTAGCGATAAGGCTGAAACTAGGGTTAGGGTTAGGGTTAGCTGAAATTAGGGTTAGGGTTTCAGGATTCCTCATGGGCTGGAAGCCCCAAATTTGGCGTGGGCGTGTCTTAGGGGCTCCTGATGAAGCAGCAAGTGGCCCCATGTCTCTAGGACAAAGTTGACCTTTGACCCCATTTACTTACATGGTATTAGGGATAGGGTTAAGGCTGAAACTAGGGTTAGGGTTAGGGTTAGGGTTTCAGGGTTCCTCATGGGCTAGAAGCCCCAAATTTGGCGTGGGCGTGTCTTAGGGTGTCCCGATGAAGCAGCAAGAGGCCCCATGTCTCTAGGAAAAAGTTGACCTTTGAACCTCATAGACTTGCATTGAATTAGGGTTAGCGATAAGGCTGAAACTAGGGTTAGGGTTAGGGTTAGCTGAAATTAGGGTTAGGGTTTCAGAGTTCCTCATGGGCTAGAAGCCCCAAATTTGGCGTGGGCGTGTCTTAGGGGGTCCCGATGAAGCAGCAAGAGGCCCCATGTCTCTAGGAAAAAGTTGACCTTTGACCCTCATAGACTTGTATTGAATTAGGGTTAGCGATAAGGCTGAAACTAGGGTTAGGGTTAGGGTTAGCTGAAATTAGGGTTAGGCTTTCCGGGTTCTTCATGGGCTAGAAGCCCCAAATTTGGCGTGGGCGTGTCTTAGGGGTTCCTGATGAAGCAGCAAGAGGCCCCATGTCTCTAGGAAAAAGTTGACCTTTGACCCTCATAGACTTGCATTGAATTAGGGTTAGCGATAAGGCTGAAACTAGGGTTAGGGTTAGGGTTAGCTGAAATTAGGGTTAGGGTTTCCGGGTTCTTCATGGGCTAGAAGCCCCAAATTTGGCGTGGGCGTGTCTTCGGGGCTCCTGATGAAGCAGCAAGTGGCCCCATGTCTCTAGGACAAAGTTGACCTTTGACCCCATTTACTTACATGGTATTAGGGATAGGGTTAAGGCTGAAACTAGGGTTAGGGTTAGGGTTAGGGTTTCAGGGTTCCTCATGGGCTAGAAGCCCCAAATTTGGCGTGGGCGTGTCTTAGGGTGTCCTGATGAAGCAGCAAGAGGCCCCATGTCTCTAGGAAAAAGTTGACCTTTGAACCTCATAGACTTGCATTGAATTAGGGTTAGCGACAAGGCTGAAACTAGGGTTAGGGTTAGGGTTAGCTGAAATTAGAGTTAGGGTTTCAGGGTTCCTGATAGGCTAGAAGCCCCAAATTTGGCGTGGGCGTGTCTTAGGGGGTCCCGATGAAGCGGCAAGAGGCCCCATGTCTCTAGGAAAAAGTTGACCTTTGACCCTCAGAATTGCATTGAATTAGGGTTAGCGATAAGGCTGAAACTAGGGTTAGGGTTAGGGTTAGCTGAAATTAGGGTTAGGGTTTCAGAGTTCCTCATGGGCTAGAAGCCCCAAATTTGGCGTGGGCGTGTCTTAGGGGGTCCCGATGAAGCAGCAAGAGGCCCCATGTCTCTAGGAAAAAGTTGACCTTTGACCCTCATAGACTTGTATTGAATTAGGGTTAGCGATAAGGCTGAAACTAGGGTTAGGGTTAGGGTTAGCTGAAATTAGGGTTAGGGTTTCAGGATTCCTCATGGGCTGGAAGCCCCAAATTTGGCGTGGGCGTGTCTTAGGGGCTCCTGATGAAGCAGCAAGTGGCCCCATGTCTCTAGGACAAAGTTGACCTTTGACCCCATTTACTTACATGGTATTAGGGATAGGGTTAAGGCTGAAACTAGGGTTAGGGTTAGGGTTAGGGTTTCAGGGTTCCTCATGGGCTAGAAGCCCCAAATTTGGCGTGGGCGTGTCTTAGGGTGTCCCGATGAAGCAGCAAGAGGCCCCATGTCTCTAGGAAAAAGTTGACCTTTGAACCTCATAGACTTGCATTGAATTAGGGTTAGCGATAAGGCTGAAACTAGGGTTAGGGTTAGGGTTAGCTGAAATTAGGGTTAGGGTTTCAGAGTTCCTCATGGGCTAGAAGCCCCAAATTTGGCGTGGGCGTGTCTTAGGGGGTCCCGATGAAGCAGCAAGAGGCCCCATGTCTCTAGGAAAAAGTTGACCTTTGACCCTCATAGACTTGTATTGAATTAGGGTTAGCGATAAGGCTGAAACTAGGGTTAGGGTTAGGGTTAGCTGAAATTAGGGTTAGGCTTTCCGGGTTCTTCATGGGCTAGAAGCCCCAAATTTGGCGTGGGCGTGTCTTAGGGGTTCCTGATGAAGCAGCAAGAGGCCCCATGTCTCTAGGAAAAAGTTGACCTTTGACCCTCATAGACTTGCATTGAATTAGGGTTAGCGATAAGGCTGAAACTAGGGTTAGGGTTAGGGTTAGCTGAAATTAGGGTTAGGGTTTCCGGGTTCTTCATGGGCTAGAAGCCCCAAATTTGGCGTGGGCGTGTCTTCGGGGCTCCTGATGAAGCAGCAAGTGGCCCCATGTCTCTAGGACAAAGTTGACCTTTGACCCCATTTACTTACATGGTATTAGGGATAGGGTTAAGGCTGAAACTAGGGTTAGGGTTAGGGTTAGGGTTTCAGGGTTCCTCATGGGCTAGAAGCCCCAAATTTGGCGTGGGCGTGTCTTAGGGTGTCCTGATGAAGCAGCAAGAGGCCCCATGTCTCTAGGAAAAAGTTGACCTTTGAACCTCATAGACTTGCATTGAATTAGGGTTAGCGACAAGGCTGAAACTAGGGTTAGGGTTAGGGTTAGCTGAAATTAGAGTTAGGGTTTCAGGGTTCCTGATAGGCTAGAAGCCCCAAATTTGGCGTGGGCGTGTCTTAGGGGGTCCCGATGAAGCGGCAAGAGGCCCCATGTCTCTAGGAAAAAGTTGACCTTTGACCCTCAGAATTGCATTGAATTAGGGTTAGCGATAAGGCTGAAACTAGGGTTAGGGTTAGGGTTAGCTGAAATTAGGGTTAGGGTTTCAGAGTTCCTCATGGGCTAGAAGCCCCAAATTTGGCGTGGGCGTGTCTTAGGGGGTCCCGATGAAGCAGCAAGAGGCCCCATGTCTCTAGGAAAAAGTTGACCTTTGACCCTCATAGACTTGTATTGAATTAGGGTTAGCGATAAGGCTGAAACTAGGGTTAGGGTTAGGGTTAGCTGAAATTAGGGTTAGGGTTTCAGGATTCCTCATGGGCTGGAAGCCCCAAATTTGGCGTGGGCGTGTCTTAGGGGCTCCTGATGAAGCAGCAAGTGGCCCCATGTCTCTAGGACAAAGTTGACCTTTGACCCCATTTACTTACATGGTATTAGGGATAGGGTTAAGGCTGAAACTAGGGTTAGGATTAGGGTTAGGGTTTCAGGGTTCCTCATGGGCTAGAAGCCCCAAATTTGGCGTGGGCGTGTCTTAGGGGTTCCTGATGAAGCAGCAAGAGGCCCCATGTCTCTAGGAAAAAGTTGACCTTTGACCCTCATAGACTTGTATTGAATTAGGGTTAGCGATAAGGCTGAAACTAGGGTTAGGGTTAGGGTTAGCTGAAATTAGGGTTAGGGTTTCCGGGTTCTTCATGGGCTAGAAGCCCCAAATTTGGCGTGGGGGTGTCTTCGGGGCTCCTGATGAAGCAGCAAGTGGCCCCATGTCTCTAGGACAAAGTTGACCTTTGACCCCATTTACTTACATGGTATTAGGGATAGGGTTAAGGCTGAAACTAGGGTTAGGGTTAGGGTTAGGGTTTCAGGGTTCCTCATGGGCTAGAAGCCCCAAATTTGGCGTGGGCGTGTCTTAGGGTGTCCCGATGAAGCAGCAAGAGGCCCCATGTCTCTAGGAAAAAGTTGACCTTTGAACCTCATAGACTTGTATTGAATTAGGGTTAGCGATAAGGCTGAAACTAGGGTTAGGGTTAGGGTTAGCTGAAACTAGGGTTAGGATTTCCGGGTTCTTCATGGGCTAGAAGCCCCAAATTTGGCGTGGGCGTGTCTTAGGGGCTCCTGATGAAGCAGCAAGAGGCCCCATGTCTCTAGGAAAAAGTTGACCTTTGACCCTCATAGACTTGTATTGAATTAGGGTTAGCGATAAGGCTGAAACTAGGGTTAGGGTTAGGGTTAGCTGAAATTAGGGTTAGGGTTTCAGGATTCCTCATGGGCTGGAAGCCCCAAATTTGGCGTGGGCGTGTCTTAGGGGCTCCTGATGAAGCAGCAAGTGGCCCCATGTCTCTAGGAAAAAGTTGACCTTTGAACCTCATAGACTTGCATTGAATTAGGGTTAGCGACAAGGCTGAAACTAGGGTTAGGGTTAGGGTTAGCTGAAATTAGAGTTAGGGTTTCAGGGTTCCTGATAGGCTAGAAACCCCAAATTTGGCGTGGGCGTGTCTTAGGGGGTCCCGATGAAGCGGCAAGAGGCCCCATGTCTCTAGGAAAAAGTTGACCTTTGACCCTCAGAATTGCATTGAATTAGGGTTAGCGATAAGGCTGAAACTAGGGTTAGGGTTAGGGTTAGCTGAAATTAGGGTTAGGGTTTCAGAGTTCCTCATGGGCTAGAAGCCCCAAATTTGGCGTGGGCGTGTCTTAGGGGGTCCCGATGAAGCAGCAAGAGGCCCCATGTCTCGAGGAAAAAGTTGACCTTTGACCCTCATAGACTTGTATTGAATTAGGGTTAGCGATAAGGCTGAAACTAGGGTTAGGGTTAGCTGAAACTAGGGTTAGGGTTTCCGGGTTCTTCATGGGCTAGAAGCCCCAAATTTGGCGTGGGCGTGTCTTAGGGGCTCCTGATGAAGCAGCAAGAGGCCCCATGTCTCTAGGAAAAAGTTGACCTTTGACCCTCATAGACTTGTATTGAATTAGGGTTAGCGATAAGGCTGAAACTAGGGTTAGGGTTAGGGTTAGCTGAAATTAGGGTTAGGGTTTCAGGGTTCCTCATGGGCTGGAAGCCCCAAATTTGGCGTGGGCGTGTCTTAGGGGCTCCTGATGAAGCAGCAAGTGGCCCCATGTCTCTAGGACAAAGTTGACCTTTGACCCCATTTACTTGCATGGTATTAGGGATAGGGTTAAGGCTGAAACTACGGTTAGGGTTAGGGTTAGCTGAAATTACGGTTAGGGTTTCAGGGTTCCTCATGGGCTAGAAGCCCCAAATTTGGCATGGGCGTGTCTTAGGGGCTCCTGATGAAGCAGCAAGTGGCCCCATGTCTCTAGGACAAAGTTGACCTTTGACCCCATTTACTTGCATGGTATTTGGGATAGGGTTAAGGCTGAAACTAGGGTTAGGGTTAGGGTTTCAGGGTTCCTCATGGGCTAGAAGCCCCAAATTTGGCGTTGGCGTGTCTTAGGGGGTCCCGATGAAGCAGCAAGAGGCCCCATGTCTCTAGGACAAAGTTGACATTTGACCCCATTTACTTACATGGTATTAGGGATAGGGTTAAGGCTGAAACTAGGGTTAGGGTTAGGGTTAGCTGAAATTAGGGTTAGGGTTTCAGGGTTCCTCATGGGCTAGAAGCCCCAAATTTGGCATGGGCGTGTCTTAGGGGCTCCTGATGAAGCAGCAAGTAGCCCCATGTCTCTAGGACAAAGTTGACCTTTGACCCCATTTACTTGCATGGTATTTGGGATAGGGTTAAGGCTGAAACTAGGGTTAGGGTTAGGGTTTCAGGGTTCCTCATGGGCTAGAAGCCCCAAATTTGGCGTTGGCGTGTCTTAGGGGGTCCCGATGAAGCAGCAAGAGGCCCCATGTCTCTAGGACAAAGTTGACATTTGACCCCATTTACTTACATGGTATTAGGGATAGGGTTAAGGCTGAAACTAGGGTTAGGGTTAGGGTTAGCTGAAATTAGGGTTAGGGTTTCAGGGTTTCTCATGGGCTAGAAGCCCCAAATTTGGCATGGGCGTGTCTTAGGGGCTCCTGATGAAGCAGCAAGTGGCCCCATGTCTCTAGGTCAAAGTTGACCTTTGACCCCATTTACTTGCATGGTATTTGGGATAGGGTTAAGGCTGAAACTAGGGTTAGGGTTAGGGTTTCAGGGTTCCTCATGGGCTAGAAGCCCCAAATTTGGCATTGGCGTGTCTTAGGGGGTCCCGATGAAGCAGCAAGAGGCCCCATGTCTCTAGGACAAAGTTGACATTTGACCCCATTTACTTACATGGTATTAGGGATAGGGTTAAGGCTGAAACTAGGGTTAGGGTTAGGGTTAGGGTTTCAGGGTTCCTCATGGGCTAGAAGCCCAAAATTTGGCATGGGCGTGTCTTAGGGTGTCCCGATGAAGCAGCAAGAGGCCCCATGTCTCTAGGAAAAAGTTGACCTTTGAACCTCATAGACTTGCATTGAATTAGGGTTAGCGATAAGGCTGAAACTAGGGTTAGGGTTAGGGTTAACTGAAATTAGAGTTAGGGTTTCAGGGTTCCTGATAGGCTAGAAGCCCCAAATTTGGCGTGGGCGTGTCTTAGGGGGTCCCGATGAAGCGGCAAGAGGCCCCATGTCTCTAGGAAAAAGTTGACCTTTGACCCTCAGAATTGCATTGAATTAGGGTTAGCGATAAGGCTGAAACTAGGGTTAGGGTTAGGGTTAGCTGAAATTAGGGTTAGGGTTTCCGGGTTCCTCATGGGCTGGAAGCCCCAAATTTGGCGTGGGCGTGTCTTAGGGGCTCCTGATGAAGCAGTAAGTGGCCCCATGTCTCTAGGACAAAGTTGACCTTTGACCCCATTTACTTGCATGGTATCAGGGATAGGGTTAAGGCTGAAACTAGGGTTAGGATTAGGGTTAGGGTTTCAGGGTTCCTCATGGGCTAGAAACCCCAAATTTGGCGTGGGCGTGTCTTAGGGGCTCCTGATGAAGCAGCAAGAGGCCCCATGTCTCTAGGAAAAAGTTGACCTTTGACCCTCATAGACTTGTATTGAATTAGGGTTAGCGATAAGGCTGAAACTAGGGTTAGGGTTAGGGTTAGCTGAAATTAGGGTTAGGGTTTCAGGGTTCCTCATGGGCTGGAAGCCCCAAATTTGGCGTGGGCGTGTCTTAGGGGCTCCTGATGAAGCAGTAAGTGGCCCCATGTCTCTAGGACAAAGTTGACCTTTGACCCCATTTACTTGCATGGTATCAGGGATAGGGTTAAGGCTGAAACTAGGGTTAGGGTTAGGGTTAGCTGAAATTAGGGTTAGGGTTTCAGGGTTCCTCATGGGCTAGAAGCCCCAAATTTGGCATGGGCGTGTCTTAGGGGCTCCTGATGAAGCAGCAAGTGGCCCCATGTCTCTAGGACAAAGTTGACCTTTGACCCCATTTACTTGCATGGTATTTGGGATAGGGTTAAGGCTGAAACTAGGGTTAGGGTTAGGGTTTCAGGGTTCCTCATGGGCTAGAAGCCCCAAATTTGGCGTGGGCATGTCTTAGGGGCTCCTGATGAAGCAGCAAGTGGCCCCATGTCTCTCGGACAAAGTTGACCTTTGACCCCATTTACTTGCATGGTATTAGGGATAGGGTTAAGGCTGAAACTAGGGTTAGGGTTAGGGTTAGCTGAAATTAGGGTTAGGGTTTCAGGGTTCCTCATGGGCTGGAAGCCCCAAATTTGGCGTGGGCGTGTCTTAGGGGCTCCTGATGAAGCAGCAAGTGGCCCCATGTCTCTAGGACAAAGTTGACCTTTGACCCCATTTACTTACATGGTATTAGGGATACGGTTAAGGCTGAAACTAGGGTTAGGGTTAGGGTTAGGGTTTCAGGGTTCCTCATGGGCTAGAAGCCCCAAATTTGGCGTGGGCGTGTCTTAGGGGGTCCTGATGAAGCAGCAAGAGGCCCCATGTCTCTAGGAAAAAGTTGACCTTTGAACCTCATAGACTTGCATTGAATTAGAGTTAGCGATAAGGCTGAAACTAGGGTTAGGGTTAGGGTTAGGGTTTCAGGGTTCCTAATAGGCTAGAAGCCCCAAATTTGGCGTGGGCGTGTCTTAGGGGGTCCCGATGAAGCGGCAAGAGGCCCCATGTCTCTAGGAAAAAGTTGACCTTTGACCCTCAGACGTGCATTGAATTAGGGTTAGCGATAAGGCTGAAACTAGGGTTAGGGTTAGGGTTAGCTGAAATTAGGGTTAGGGTTTCAGGGTTCCTCATGGGCTGGAAGCCCCAAATTTGGCGTGGGCGTGTCTTAGGGGGTCCCGATGAAGCAGCAAGAGGCCCCATGTCTCTAGGAAAAAGTTGACCTTTGAACCTCATAGACTTGCATTGAATTAGGGTTAGCGATAAGGCTGAAACTAGGGTTAGGGTTAGGGTTAGCTGAAATTAGGGTTAGGGTTTCAGGGTTCCTAATAGGCTAGAAGCCCCAAATTTGGCGTTGGCGTATCTTAGGGGCTCCTGATGAAGCAGCAAGTGGCCCCATGTCTCTAGGAAAAAGTTGACCTTTGACCCCATTTACTTGCATGGTATTAGGGATAGGGTTAAGGCTGAAACTAGGGTTAGGGTTAGGGTTAGGGTTAGGGTTAGGGTTTCAGGGTTCCTCATGGGCTAGAAGCCCCAAATTTGGCGTGGGTGTGTCTTAGGGGGTCCCGATGAAGCAGCAAGAGGCCCCATGTCTCTAGGATAAAGTTGACCTTTGAACCTCATAGACTTGCATTGAATTAGGGTTAGCGATAAGGCTGAAACTAGGGTTAGGGTTAGGGTTAGCTGAAATTAGGGTTAGGGTTTCAGGGTTCCTCATGGGCTAGAAGCCCCAAATTTGGCTTGGGCGTGTCTTAGGGGCTCCTGATGAAACAGCAAGAGGCCCCATGTCTCTAGGAAAAAGTTAACCTTTGACCCTCATAGACTTGCATTGAATTAGGGTTAGCGATAAGGCTGAAACTAGGGTTAGGGTTAGGGTTAGCTGAAATTAGGGTTAGGGTTTCAGGGTTCCTCATGGGCTAGAAGCCCCAAATTTGGCGTGGGCGTGTCTTAGGGGGTCCCAATGAAGCAGCAAGAGGCCCCATGTCTCTAGGGAAAAGTTGACCTTTGACCCTCATAGACTTGCATTGAATTAGGGTTAGCGATAAGGCTGAAACTAGGGTTAGGGTTAGGGTTAGCTGAAATTAGGGTTAGGGTTTCAGGGTTCCTCATGGGCTAAAAGCCCCAAATTTGGCGTGGGCGTGTCTTAGGGGCTCCTGATGAAGCAGCAAGTGGCCCCATGTCTCTCGGGAAAAGTTGACCTTTGACCCTCATAGACTTGCATTGAATTAGGGTTAGCGATAAGGCTGAAACTAGGGTTAGGGTTAGGGTTAGCTGAAACTAGGGTCAGGGTTTCCGGGTTCCTCATGGGCGAGAAGCCCCAAATTTGGCATGGGCGTGTCTTAGGTCCTGAGAGCCTGTGTCTCTCATTGGTTATTAGCTGACCTTTGTCTCTATAAACTAATAACTCCTTCCTAACAGTTTAAACCCTGGAGACGCTGGTCAATGACCTCATTATCTTATTTTTTTTGTTCTGATTGCAGTCTGTGATGGCGTACTTCAATAAACAGTCAGGCAAATCGAGGGAGGAAGCCAAACTGATGTTTCTGAAGATCATCTACAAGTGGCCGACCTTCGGATCGGCCTTCTTTGAAGTCAAGGTGAACACACCACCACTCCCACTACCGCCACACCACAGAGGTGGTTCGTTCTGCAACGTGTTCTGAACATGCAAACGTATTTGTAACAACAGAATGATTGACTTGCGTCTTACTTTTGCTATAATTCAAACATGGTAACTTGCTTCTCCTGTTCTTTGTTTTCTTTCAATGTTCTTCAGCAAACCACGGAGCCAGTCTTTCCT
The DNA here is from genome assembly GCF_046127955.1 of Nelusetta ayraudi. Classification (NCBI taxonomy): domain Eukaryota; kingdom Metazoa; phylum Chordata; class Actinopteri; order Tetraodontiformes; family Monacanthidae; genus Nelusetta; species Nelusetta ayraudi. Next base: position 999,030 of record NW_027466224.1, read on the forward strand.
GAGATTCTCTTGATTGCCATCAACAAGCATGGAGTCAGTCTCATTGACCCAAAGACAAAGGTTTGTGTGGGTTCGTCTTGCTGATTTATGAAACGGGAGAAACGCAATCAGCCGCCCGCTGTGTTAAATGTGAATTTTTGCCTGGGAATGTGAGCTAATAATAAGGCCATGAAATAACATGAACTGCACTCTGGGTGTTTCAAACAGGATATACTGACTGCACACAGCTTCACTAAGATCTCCAACTGGAGCAGTGGGAACACCTACTTTCACATCACCATCGGGAACCTGGTCAGAGGAAGCAAACTTCTGTGTGAAACCTCACTGGTAGGTGGAACACATTGAACAGACTGACAGACAGACAGACAGACAGATATTTGATGTTGCTCACCGACCTCGAGTATTCACAGAACTTTGCGTGGGTGCATTCTCAGGGATACAAGATGGACGACCTCTTGACCTCTTACATAAGTCAGATGTTAACCACCATGAACAAGCGCCGTGGCCGGGACCACAGCAAGTGATCTTCTTACTGGCAGGGGGCAAAGGAGCTGGTGCAGATTTTGCGCCCTGTTGGTCAACCCTGCAGCTGGGCTCGCACCTTCGCCCACCAGCTGTGGACCATGAGTCGCAGTGCCTCTGCAGGCTCAGCAGAGTCACTGTCCACCCTGAAGAGCTCGACTGGCTGCAGCGGTGACCCTGCTGTTGGTGGCAGCAGCACACATGACCATGTCTTGGATGATGATGACGATGATTGGCTGTCTTCTGAGGAGGACTACCTCTGAGACACTACGGCTGGTGATGTTCACTCTGGCGTTCCACAGTTTATATTCCAAATAGTTTGCCTCATTTGGATCGTGGAGATCAGATCATTTGTAGGGTTTGGATGGTAAGTTGAGGTGACTTAGGATCTAAGTGCCGAGACTGAAAGATTTTTGTTGTTGTTCTTGTTGGTTTTTTAATGTTCACGTGAGTTTTATTTAATACTGAAATCTGTTACATTCGTTGCATATTTGTTAAGTTTCTCCGACACGAGGGCAAGAACTCAAGCGATCTAAATTCTCATTAAAGTACGCAAATTAAACCTAATAAAATAAAAGTACCATAATGTGTAAATAGATGTAGTAGTGGGTCTGTATATAGCGTGTTTGTCCACATTATCAGTGTCCAGAGAGGTTCACAAAGCCTCACACACCACACACACTCCAATGGGAATCAGTCATGGAGTCCCTCAAGGGTGCGTTCTTGGACCGATACTCTTAGTAATATTATTAGTAAATATAAAATGTTTTGTCCATTAAACCTGAAGCAGATCAACTACTCAAACAGGAGACGTCCAAATTACCTCAAAACTATTTTGATCTGTGCAAAAAAAGGTTCTGATAACTTCAAAACTTGGGCCTGTTGTATTCTGTACTGAACTGAACTGAACTGTATCTGCTCCTTTGAAGTTGATTGAAATGTTCTTGCAGAAAAACAATGTTTTGTGATTGTATGATTAACTTTTGTTTAACATTCCAAATAAAAAAACAACACACTTATTATTATTGTTGTTATTAGTATTACTACTACATAACTGAAGGTTTTTAGGATCATGGAGGTTATTAAAAAAATCAGTGGGTGATTTCGAACCGATTCATTTCACTCACAAAAGACTCGACAGAATTGGAAAGCTGGTGACAGTTTGATTTGTCTGGAGAGTTTTCAGCAATTTGGATTCTCTGAACTTCTCTCTCTCATCTCTGCCAAGTCGACCACTAGTTTGTTGCTCATAATTAAAATCAAACCTGTTAATTATTAGTTCTGTACTTACAATAATTAGTCTGAAGCCACAGGTATCAACAAAGACAGTATGAACGTTTTCAGTCACGTCTAATTATTGGCCAATCTCCAACCTTCTGTTCCTGTCTAAGACGTTAAGCTAGCTGCTTTCCATCTGCTCTTGTTCTTCTGGATCTCAGCGCAGCAAACAGTTGACCACAGAATTCCCCTGAGGAGACTCAGCTCAACTAGTTGTGCTATTTTTTTAGAGCAGGCCTGCGGCTACTCATGCGGTCCTGCGGGGGGGAGGGGAGGGGCGACCTGCCAAACGGATGGAATAAAAATCTTCAGATTGCCTTGGTTTACATGAAGCATGTTTATTTTTTCACAAGCCAGACATTTCTTTCTCTGAGAATTTGTGACAAAGCAGCCACCGACTCGTGACCAAGAGTTTTCTTTACAACAAGTAAAAAGGTGATAACAAAAGGATGTAAACAGTTGGAAAAATCAATGCAACTTTAGACACCAATAAGGTAAAATTGTATTAAAAAAAAAAAATAATAAGGCACCGCCATGCATAGGATAAACACAGAAAGTCTGATGACGTCCAAGTACCTGCTTCAGTGGAACAGAGCATCGTGAATATACAGTTACAGCTGCGTTTGTAAGACAGTCAATCATTTCGTCAAGTCACAACTTTCCCCGCCTCCACTTCTGATTCTGATTGGAGCGTTTGCGTTTCCAACACATTCAAGGGAGGACCTGATTTGTCAAAACATCGCTGAATTCTCCGGAACCTGGGTGGAGGTACCGCGAGATGCAGGATGCCCTGACGAGTTATTCAGTTTTTCTTAGCAGTGACCAGAGGCCCAGTCCATGAGTGGGGACCTGGTGGTGCTCAGATGACTTGCTGCAGCTCCTTCTTGGTCTTTGTGGAGTCTTCGACCATCGTCGGTTCTGGGAGCAAACGGGCAAACTCTGAAAAGGAAACAAAGGTGGTGTGAAAATGAGTTATGATGGAATCGTGCAGTGTGCAGTCTACAGAGTATTTACGGAGCTCCGCCTTCACCACACACCTTCACCACAAAGTGGATTCATTTAGTTTTGATCCTCATAATTACACACAAAACACCACAGAAAGAGCTGTGTGGAAAAAGTTTTAGAAACGTTTAACATATCCGATATATTTCACAAGTATCCACAGCCTTTGCCGTGTTGTGTACCTGCAGTAAACATCATTATTATTACTTTGTGTAAATGCACACTAACACGATGTAGCTGTGTTTCTTTGAGCAGCTCACCTTTCATCTCAGTCTCCAGCCGGTGGTCGTTGCCCACAGGACGCTCCAGACTCCTGCAGTCGTTGCTCGCCGCTCCGGCGTGGCAGTCGGCGGCCGCGCCGGCTTTGACCGGCTGTTTGCCTGCCGTGCTGAAAGCCTTCCTCCCGTCTACAGTGTCCATTTTCACCAGACAGAGAGTCTGTAAGAGGCCCATGGCGTCGATGTTCTCCTCGGAGGAGGCGCCGCGTCTGCGCAGCATCTCCAACACCTGAGGACGAGCAGCAAAGGAGGAGGGAAATAAGATCATAACCAAAACACACACACCAATATCATCTATACACCTATACATAAATACATACATTAGAAAAGTTGATCAATTGATCAATTATTGATTAATTGTCGATTAAGAATTTAACCGATTAAATCAAATCAGCAATAAATTGAAATTTGGGTTCTCAGGAAAAATCAACGCTTCATAATTAATTGTTAATCGATCATTAAGGTCAATCAACTAACGGTGAATGAATGAATCGATAATTTGCATCCCCAATGTATTGATGGATATACGGGGAGGTAACATGTTGCAGCCCACCTTGATATACTTGTGTGACTTGAGCTCACTGATGTTCTCCTCCAGGAAGAGCAGGTAGAGGGAGAGGTCGTCCCAGTGTCCGTCAGGCTTGGGCAGGACGCCCACGGTGGGCAGCAGCTGGTAGATCTCCAGGAAGTGGGCGTAGCCGTGGCAGAAGAGAGGGCGGAGGCTGGCGTAGATCACCACGGGGATGAGGGCGATGAAGACCACCAGGTTGACCAGGCTGCGATCACAGTCAGTTCAGATACATTAGGAGTACAATGAGGGATCAGAAACTTTGACCCACATAGACTTGCATTGAATTAGGGTTAGCGATAAGGCTGAAACCAGGGTTAGGGTTAGCTGAAATTAGGGTTAGGGTTTCAGGGTTCCTCATGGGCAAGAAGCCCCAAATTTGGCGTGGGCGTGTCTTGGGGGCTCCTGATGAAAAAGCAAGTGGCCCCATGTCTCTAAGACAAAGTTGACCTTTTACCCCATTTACTTGTATGGTATTAGGGATATTAAGGCTGAAACTAGGGTTAGGGTTGGGGGTAGGGTTTCAGGGTTCCTAATGGGCTACAAGCCCCAAATTTGGCGTGGGCGTCTTAGGGGGTCCCGATGAAGCAGCAAGAGGCCCCATGTCTCTAGGACAAAGTTGCCCTTTGACCCTCAGACTTGCATTGAATTAGGGTTAGCGATAAGGCTGAAACTAGGGTTAGGGTTAGGGTTAGCTGAAATTAGGGTTAGGGTTTCAGGGTTCCTCATGGGCTAGAAGCCCCAAATTTGGCGTGAGCGTGTCTTAGGGGGTCCTGATGAAGCAGCAAGTGGTCCCATGTCTCTAGGACAAAGTTGACCTTTGACCCTCATAGACTTGCATTTAATTAGGGTTAGCGATAAGGCTGAAACTACGGCGCCACAAACAACCAGCAGTACCTGAGCAGGGAGAAGACTCCGACGGCGATGAGCTTGCACTGCACCTTCTCGGGGATGTAGGGGTCAGCGGCGAGCATGCCCACCCGCAGCGTGCAGCCGAACTCGTCGGTGACGGAGGCCAGGCGCAGGTAGTAGCCCAGGTAGATGCAGGCGCACAGCAGCGTGAGCAGCGTGAGGCCGTGGCCCAGCAGGTAGTAGAGGAGCAGCACCCGAGAGTTACGCTTGGTCATCAGGAACTTCTCCACCAGGGGGTAGTTGAAGCAGCCCTCTGTGGGGTCGCTGGGGAGGAGGTGAAGGAGAGGGAGGAGGAGGAGGAGGAGAAAAAAGTCAGTGTGTGTTCCCACCACTAGGGGGCGACGCGGGCGCGTTTCAGAAGCATCCAAGAAGCATGAAACCGCTTTGGAAAAACAGGCTTCCTGTGTGGCGACCGCGGGTAGAATTGTTAAGTATCTATCTAGTATCTATCTATCTAGTATCTACAGTATCTATCTGGTATCTATCTATCTAGTATCTATCTATCTATCTATCTGGCATCTATGTATCTAGTATCTATATATCTGGTATCCATCTATCTAGTATCTACAGTATCTATCTGGTATCTATCTATCTAGTATTTATATATCGGGTATATATCTAGTATCTATATATCGGGTATCTATCTATCTAGTATCTAGCCAGTATGTATCTATCTGTCTAGTCTCAGGTGTATCAGCAGGTAGTCAATAATGTGAAAACTCAGATTTTCATGGCCTTCCTGAGCTACAGGCGCCCCACCAACATCCATTCCAGGCAGCAGCCAGCAGGTCCTTGGACCTCCTCCCTCCACTTCTCCTCCACCTTCTACTATTCATTGATTTTTCACTCCTCCGCCTCCTCTCACTCCTGGTCCTCCTCCAGATGGTTTCTCCTGCTCACCTCTCTGGGCTGAGCACCCCCGACGAGGCCATGCGCTTGGCCAGCGTCACGGCTCGGTTGTAGCAGCGGTCCAACTCCTCGATGATGAAGCTGAGGTCCGACTGCAGGAGATGAGCCGCTGAGAACCTCCAGAAGAGTGCTGGCGTGTACATCATGACGGCCACCAGCAGCAGGATGTAGGGGAAGAACTGCAGGAGGAGAGCAGAGCAGGCTTCAAGAAACACGCACAGCAGGACAGGCTGCAGATAATAATGAAGTGACGAAATAATAGAGTTAAAATAAAATATTTATTCAAAAATAATGCATTTGAAATGCATTATTTTTGAATGCCGACTTTTTTTTTTTTTTTCAGTGAGTGTAATGGGCTTCTGTGTAAAATAAAAGGTTTAAAAAAAAAACAAACAATAAAATAATCACTAAATCTTAGGTTTTCGGTTGGACCTCCCTTTGAATTATGTTAAAGTGCCACACATAAAAACATCCTACATTTCTTTTTACTGTGCTGCAAGCTGAGTAACATTCCAGCCGTGACAGCTGAGCGTCACTGTGCAGCAGGAGGGTGTGGATGCCGTCGCTTCATCGCCTCAAGTATTCACTGGGAATCTTTTGTTTTCCGTTTTGGTGACTCAACACAACACAACACGTCGTGTCAAGCAGCCTTTAATTTATCTTTAGCTTCACTTAGCACGTTAACGTCACGCAGCGGAGGACGCGCTCGCCAACACCGTCTCTCAGACTGATGATGATGATGATGATGTCAGAGCTTTGAGGAGAATCAGCAGCTCGACAACATTTTTGAAGTCAGTGTCTGTGAAGCCCCACCAGGGTGTTCAGCTCTTTATTGAAATGACTCTGAAAACACTGGAAAGAATTGAAGAAATAATAAAACACAGCTATTTTATGACTTCTTTGTTAATAATATAATTTCATCAAGTTTCGGCCGGCCGGATTAAAAAGCTACCTACCTATCTATCTATCTGTCATCTATCTATGGTGATTGGGATACCTTGTGCAGCCACAGAGGCAGAGTGTGTGTGTGTACAGCCGCCCAGCAGTACGAGTCCACGTAGGCAGCCTGTCGCCACGAGAAGTTGGAGGGAGCGAAGCAGCTGATCTGAGTCCCTGAGAGGAGGAGAATAAAGAGAGAGAGAGAGAGAGAGAGAGAGAGAGAGAGAGAGAGAGAGAGTGAGAGAGAGTGACTAGACTGAAGGCACCACTCAACTCGGAGACACCAGTACCAGTATCAGGTATCGGTACCAATACCAGGGTTGAGTCCTCTGCTATGTACTGGTCAAATACATGCCAGTGGGGAAAGTTGCATCATTGAAACAATGACAAAGTCACTAATTATTCCTCCTCTGATGATCGTTGATGCACTCATGGTTGAGAACAGCCTGCTTATCGCTGCCTCTGCTCAATTCGACCGTCTTTCGCACATCTGCTTTGGTTGGTTTCTGGTACACAGATTGATCCGAGTGTCTTTCTAACTTCTGTAACGGCTGCGTAGTTGATTTTTGCTGGGTTGGTAGTTTGTCGGACCCACCCACTGAGACCTCCTGGGCGAAGGCCAGCGAAATGAGCAGCAGCGGCAGCCCCACGGCCACACAGGTCACCATCTTGTCCACGGCCAGCTCCGTCCTCACGCTGCGGTAGCGAGCCTGGCTGGGCTCCTTCAGCAGGAAGTCGCTGAACACGTACTCAGTGGCCACGTGGGCGATCGCCATCTCACCGCTCGGCCCGCTGACCTCACGTGCAGCGCTGGCAGAGAAACTGAATCCCCTGCAAGGCACAAAACGGTGTCGAGGTGAAGATCCACAGTGCGCTGACAATCACAGCCTGCGATCCCATCACCGCTAGAACTGTGCAAAAGCTACATATGGCAATAAAACCTGGTGATGGGAGCAGCTCAGCTTGGAAAAACCTCTCTAATATGGCTGAAAGGTTTTGATGAGGTGGTTTTTCACATGGATCCATATTGAGGAATATCGCTAAAGTGTCATAGAAACACTTTTTTGCACATTGACACATCAGCAGATGTGAGGTACGGGGTGACGTGACCAGTGAAAATGGAGCGTTATGATTGAACGGAGGAGGAGACGGAACACTTCTGCATTTCCATGTTGTTCTGCACAGCAAATAACATGGAAATGCAGCTTTATGGCAAAATGTTTTCCCCCTCCGTCCCCCTCACAGTGGAGTCTCACTGCACAAGATTTGAGGAGATTTTTACGGCTGATGTGCTTCACACCAATCAATGAAAACACCTGCAAATCACAATTGCATTTAGTGGAAATTTAAGAAATATCGCTTTTATTTTGCAGTGTTTCTAAAGTGGTGGGACAACTTTGCTTCATAAAATTAAAAAAAATCAATGAACTAGAGATAAGGGGGCAGGGTGTCACTCAGCGTGTCACAAACAGAGTGTAAAACAGCAACAGCTGGATTATTTTCTGTTATTCTCGAGATATTATTATTACAGTGTTGGCTGAGTCTCCACTGGTCCGGATCAAACATTCTGTCCAGTCCAAAAAAACCCAGACCAGACCCAGTAAAACCGCCTCAGAGTCCAAGACTGTTAAAAAGTGGTCTGGAGACCAAGTCCAATCTCCAGTACCACCACCACCACCTCCTCCTCCTCCTCCACCACCACCACCACATCTTCTTCCTCCTCCTCCTCCTCCTCCTCCTCCTCCTCCAACACCACCACCACCACATCTTCCTCCTCCTCCTCCTCCTCTTCCACCACCACCACCACCACCACCTCCTCTTCCACCTCTCCAGTGTGAATCTTCCAGCAGCAGCAGTGAGTGAATGATTCACCACTTTGAGACGCTTGAAAGGCGATAAATGAATAAATCCAAGGCATGACTATTGATTATTAACAGTCTGACGGAGAACACACACACACACACACACACACACACACACACACACACACACACACACACACACACACACACACACACACTTCCTATATTGTAATGCAGCATATAAAAGGCAGCTGGTGAAACTAGCTTGTTGACTTATTGTTTTATTAGCAGTCCAATTTCATTCAGCTTGTTTCATTTTTGTCGTAGTCGATCATCAGCAATGTGCCTGATGCACGTTAACAGCTCAGGTGTTTGCTTTCTGCTCTGTGAGTACAGTGTTTGGCTTTAGTTGTAAACATGTTGAGACTCGTTGAGTGACAATATTAAGCTTTAGCAGAGCCGCGCGTCGTTCTTTCTAAATGCGCGACCACTGTGTTTACTACTTCCCACTTCAACGCCTCGGCGGCAGCGACAAACTCAGCGACTTCATCTTGGCACAAACAACCACAGATGGAGCCACGCGGTGCCACAGTCCCAGCAGTTTTAAAGTTTGAAAAGACGAATTATTACATTTCTCTCTGCCGTATTATTGTCAGTTCTTTGAGTCAGAGCGGGTTCAAGACTTTGAATGACTGCGCCGCTTCACATCTGCTTCTTCCAACAGTTGCTTCAGTCGCTCACACTGCGTCACTAAAGTTTGATTTTTTTGTTGATTTTCTTTTTTTTTCTTTTTCTTCTTCTTCTTCTTCTTTTTTTTTTTTTTTTTTTTTTTTTTTTTTAAATAAAAACAGAAATATAACATAAGACACAGAATGACTTACCGGTCGAAGCTCTGGTTACAGTGCCATCTCAGTAATCACACCGCTGGGCTGGTAAAACACACAAACAAACTTCTTCCCCCTTTTTCTTCTTCGTCTTGTTCTGCTTCTTCTTCATGGCGGTTGGCAAACGATGTTGCGGGCACGTTACCGCCACCTACTGGAATGACAGTGGAAACAGACAGTCCAACACCGCTGATGGCGCAGACTTTTGTTGGATTTTTGTTGAAGAATGAACAGCGATTCAAAAGGCGCTTTTGTCGGCTCGGCAACATTCAAGTGAATCAAAAACAAAAGCAAGGTTTTATTACCTATAAATAAATAAAATGATAGTTTAAGTCACAAAATTCGCCAACATTTTATGAAGTTGCAATAAAAATCATTTATATTTTCAATGTAATGTCCTTCCTTTTTTCACTGGTTGATTTTCTTTTCTTTTTAGTTCACATCCTGGTGTTTTTCTCTATTGCACCTACGTGCTGCTGTAATTCTGTACATTTCCCCTGTGTGGGATCAATAAAGGCAATTTTGATTTTAATTCTAGTTGTAAGTCAATGCTGCCACACTGTCGTCACAACACAAACGCAGTTGATAAATATTTATCAAGATGAGGAAATCATTTCCATCGTCTGCAGGTTTGGCCCACACAGCCACAGAATAAATGAAAAAGTGCAATGATTTGCAAGTCAAGACCAGAAAAGTTTACAAAAACTATGTTTATTGGTAGTTTGTTTTTTATACAAATATCAGAACTCAAACAGGCAGGGAAGTATAACATCAAATCAGACGCAGATTTTTTTTTTCATTTTCTTTTTCTTTTTACAGTTTTCGGAATGAGCAAACTGAGAACTAGTCTGACTAGACCACAGCAGCAAAAACTGACCGAGACAAATTGGCAATGGAACGTGACAACACCTCAGTGAAACGGGACAAAAATAAACCTACAAAAAGGCAAATCAGGTTAAAAAAAAACACAAAAAGTTGCAAAATAACCTTGGTCTGACAACAGGAGGGTGGAGAGAAAAACAGGAGCGCATCCTTTAAAATCCACGAGGATGGTGGTGGTGTGGTGAGGTTCTGCTGCTCCAATCCGTCCGACCCTGCAAAGCAAACACTGACGCTTCTGATGATGGACTGTTGGAACCAGCGGCATCTGCACAAACACATGACACAACCATCAGTGACAGCCTGAAACAGCGCACGCACGTCACTCGCTGTGTTTCCATGAGCCCGAAAATGACACAAACCCTAAACATGGCCATAATAAAAAGTGCTGATGGAAGCGGCTCAGCTTGGAAAAACCTCTCCAATATGGCTTTGAGGTTTTGACTCTCATGAGGAGGTTTTTCACACGCATCCATACGGAAGAATATCGCAAAAGTGTCACTTTGTTCACATTTACTGGCGCCCCCTGCTGTTCTGGAGGGGCGCAGTTGGTTTTTTGGCTGAGATTTAGTGCTGTACAAATAAAAGCTGATTGATTGATTGATTGATTGGACACTGTCTTTCTAGAATCTCACAGCATGACCTATGCAAGAGTGGACCCACAATATCTTTGTGGACGGTTGGAAGGTTCTTACCAGTGTTCCACATCTGCATCTTCAAACTGTCCAGCCTCAGCTGCTGGTGACTCCACCTCCATGGCATCTGTCAATCACAAAACACCGTCATCGTCCTCCTACTGTCCAATAAAAAAGGCTTGTTTTTCTCTCTCACCTCATTTAAATATGAATTACTATCAGGCATACCCAAATGTATGTGTGACATATTTCCCAATGACCGTCTACATCAACTTTCTGTTTTTATTTTAACATTGATAATGCATGAAAAGCGCTGTATAAATAAAGTTTTGATTGATTGAAACATTGCCAGCAGTTGGAGTATTCAGGGTATTCGGTCCACTATGAAATGATCGTGTGCATCATGTGTTCAATTTGGATTCCGTCTGGCTAAAAAAAAATTTTTTTTTACACACATTTTAAACAGATGTGAAATGTGTTTGTACATCCAACATCTGCTTAGAGTAGATAAAAATGAATCCTCAGGTTGTATGCAGATGTCTAAGTTTGAATGGCTGGATGTCAATACTGTACATTCCAGCATTATTCTGCATCTTTGCTCATCTGAAGATCAAAATTTAAAAATTACACACTGCACTTGTAAACCTAAAAAAAAAAAATAGTATTATTATAGTGTGTTTCTGAAACTTTATCGCATATCACATGAGACTATATTGCATATTATGTATCCATATGCAGACCAATAAACAGCCAAGGTGGTTCAGTTGAGATTCGGTAGCAGAGAAAAGCAAAGCTCAGAAGCGTTGACGCCCCAGCGGTGCATTTTCAATACTTTAAATACAACTTTCAACCAGAGGCCTTATTGTGCAACACTTGACTCCAACCTTGGAACTCAGCCTGGGTTTGTTCTGTCTGGACTCCGGCCATGTGGTACTGCTGGGCCACCGACTGGGCCAACATGCCCTCCAGCCTCTCCAGGGTGGCCTGGCCCTCCTGGGTCAGCGCTGACAGACCCTCGTCACACGTGTAGAAGGAAGAGATGTCGCCGTGACCAAACTCTGGGGGTTGAAGCATACAAGTCAACTACTTTCACAGCCTTCTTACGTTTGCCATCCAACATTTCATGGAAAATTGCGAGTGTGATCCTTGCACTCGTTGGTCTAATCCGTGAATATGAACCCTCAGATTATACGATGCCGATGTCAAATGGTTTCTTTAAAGGTGGAAATGTTTGAAACCGTCGGTGTGAGTCAGTTCTCCGTTGTCTCGTGAATGTGTGTGTGTGCGTGTGTGTGTGTTCTTCCTCACCGGCCTCCTCCAGGTCGTACTCCTCTCCTTCAAAGTCGCTGTCTGAGTCGTCGTCCTCGGGGTCGGGGTGCAGAGCCTGGCACTCGCACATTGCTGAGAACATGGACTGCACTGCGGAGGAAAAAACAAACAGCGTCTAACGACTGGTCCCAGTGCACTACAGCTCACTGTGTTAGTAAATATAATAAATACTGAATAGAACAGGCTATTAGGCGTGGGCGGACTCAGGTCAGGTAAAGGCTAAAATCAACACGGGGGACCAAACAGTGTAGCTGGGAAAAAGCAAAAAAAACAAACAAAAACAAAATCACAGGTGAACAGCTGTGCCAACGGTGCAGTGAGAAGTCACGCAGGACGTCATCCTGTCATGCAGTCGGACCACAGAGGGAAGGTCGCCCGAGTCGGACAGTGTTCTGACTTACATGCTGCCTTGTCACTGGGGACAAATCGAAACTCCGTGATGGTTCCCTCGTCCTCGTCGTCGTCGCCGCCGCCGTCTTGGCTGTCAGCGCCGTCGTCACCTTCGCCATCGGCTGCTTCTTCTTTCATCCTCGCCTCATTCTCATCTGTGGGGGGGGGGGGATAACAGCAAAAACAATGGCATTGCACTTTTTTTTGAGTTGCCTTCACCGGCTGCGTTACCATCACCCCTGGAATCGCACACAACCTAAATATGTCAATAAAAACTGGTGATGGAAGCAGCTCCACTTGGAAAAACCTCTCAAATATGCCTAAAAGGTCTCATGAGGTGGTTTTTCACACGTATCCATATAAAGGAATATTGCAAAAGTGTCATGGGAACACTTAGTTTACATTGACACGTCAGCGGACGTGCGAAGCAAAGCTAATCCTCGTCAAATCTCATCCTGCATACACCTGTAAATCGCAGTGCTACTTTGTCGAAATTTTTAGAAATATCGCTTTTATTTTGCTAAAAAAAAAAACTGTCATGGAAATGCAGCTACTGAAGACAATTATATTTATATTTATATTTATATATATATATATATATATATATATATATATATATATATATATATATATATATATACATATATATATATATGTATGTATAATATTTTCAATACCACTTTCTGATTAAAAAAAATAATAAAGTACAAAAAAAAAAAAAAAAAAAAATGCATGACGTCTTGGTTTGGATGAACGAGTCGCTCTCACCTGTGAGTTTGCCGTTGACCATGACGTACAGGTGCTCCTGTGGGTAAGCGCTGACGTCTCTGGAGATGGCGTGCAGGCCGATCTTGGGATACTCCAGAGAGAAACCCAAGCCAGAACCATCGAACCACGACAGACACCTGAGAAAAGCAGGCAGAGTTCTTCAAATGGCAGCCAGGACTTGCAGTATATTTACTACTGTTGCTAATACTACGACTACTACTGCCCCTACTATTAGTACTCTTATTACAGCTATGAATTCATTGATTGATTACAAGCTATAAGCCTTCAACAATACATTGACTTTAAATTAGTAGTCATACCCATTATTAATGGAACGACCCAGGAAAACCTTTACCAACAGTATTTTAAGGAAAGCCTGACCAACAAATTTACATTTTGAGCTTTTTTTTTTAACCTGGACTTTTTATGTATTTATGTATTTAGTTATATGAGGTGCAGGGTATAAACATTATTTGTCACCAATTTTTGAAAGGCCAATTTTTGATTTTTACGAATGAAAAATTATGCGTAAAAATGTCACTGTATGTCATAAAATGACCGCTTCAACAACATAAAGATATCATTTAAACTGTTGTGCTAAAAACAAACAAACCAAAAACAACCAGAACCACTGTTGATAAGCCTTAGAAACGATGTACTCGACTATTAAATAGATATCGAACAAAATCAGCTTCGTTGGTCACTTACGATTCGGTGACGTACAGCATCCCGCAGCCCAGCTTCTGTCCGTCCATGACGGCCGTGGTCTCAGTCTGCTCGTGCCTCACGCCCTCGGTGGGAGGATGGAGGTTTTTTAATAACACCATCTTAGCGCGCAGCTGTTGTGGGGGGGGGGGGGGGGGGGGGGGGAAAGGATTTCTTAACATGCGCCAATTTCACCTTTCTGACATCCAACTTGCCTGCTTGCTTTGTGAGTCCATGCACGAATCTTCTCACACTACTTAGCAAGAAAGAGGATTGGGGCCACAAGGAGATTTTTTTTTATTGTTGCTTTTTTTTCTTTCGTTTTTAAAACCCATACTTATATACTATATATTTTTTTAGTTGTTTATTTTAATATTGAATTCTAGAACAACGTAGGGTCAACCCCTTAAGATGGAACCCCTTTAGTTCTTACTGACGAGAAGCATAAAAGGAATTCTCATTTTTTTGGTTGCTCCTCCTTTCCGATGAACTCGGCAAACTGTTAATATAATATAATAGCGATTTAACCACGACTTAACCAGGAACTAAGCAGGATTTAACCAGTGGTCGCCAACGTCACCACATCACCATCGCGTGTTTGTCATCTGCTATGTTACGCAGGTGGTGTCGGTTAATGTGAGCGGACTCTGGCCCACTTTCAACACCACTGCGAGTCCACAGTTCGTCAAAAATAAAAACGAAATCAGCTCCGTTATCATCGCATATCCAAAGCCAGTTTAGGTATAAAACGAGATAAACTCACTTACTTGTGGGAACAGAAGTCTGTGTTAGGCAGGTCCGTCACTGATAGTGTTCCCCTCGGAAACACTTCCGTTGTCGTTTGTACTCGTACGGCGTTTCATGACGACAGAACACCGACCGTTTTCTGTTGTTGCGCTGAGTTTAACACAACTCACTGTAACTTATTAAAGTTTTTATTCAAACAGTAAGTACACCCAAAACCACGTATATATAATGTAATTACTAATGGATTGTGAGGTAGCAGTGCTTATGCTTGTATAGTCAAAAATGTCAAAATCACACGTTCTTCATCATTGTGGCTCTTTCATTTTACTGCTTTATTTTTTATTTTTATTTTTATCTCTCCCATCAGCAACAAACATGACACCACATACAGATTCATAAAGTGCAGCTGGCGGAAGATAATCCTCCACCCTCGTGGGTTGGGACAGTCATCCCATTGGCTCAGAGAGCGCGACACTCCACCCTCGGCGCCTCTGACAGGAAGCGGTTGACGTACGTACACACCTTAGTTTTTTTAGTTAGTTTTTATTACTTTAGTTTTTAGTGTAGTTTTTCTTTTCTTCCTATTAGCTTGTCTCCTTTGATTTACTTTTTAAGTTTTAAATTTTGTATTATCCAAGAATAAACTACTTTAAGAAACAACTCATTGCAAATTATTTTTCTAGTTTGAGAATTTTTTAGAGAATATATATATATATATATATATATATTATTTTTTTTCAAGTTTCACAAAGCTCATTCAGTCCTTCACTGGTATCACTATGTAGCTTTTCCTTATGATTGTTCCTTTTCCTTTTTGACTTGACTGAAAATAAATTAAAATCATTTGAGGGAATCAGGGCAACTGCAAGGACCATTTGTGACGTTTCTAGCTGTTGTACCATCGATTCAGGTCTGTTTATAACCACACACCAACCAGTAGTTGGTAGTTGGTGGTGCTTCTCTGGTTACGCTGGGCTACTGGGTGTCGAGCCACGTTTGAGCAAACTAAACCCCTGCTCACATGATCAGTTAATGGAGTGTACACAGTCAAATACCTTCTCTCCTGCTGTGTTGACCCGGTGCTGTAAAAACAAACACACATCTCAAAAACACAGTATTTCCAAATGTGTCGTCTCCAAGGTCAACCAGGGACGTCTGACTGTGGCATAAGATTGAAAAGTCCCCTCAGGTTGAACCACACACACACACAGAATCTCACCGCGCACGGAACGGAAATGTCACTTTCAGAATAAACCTGCGGGGTGAAGTCACTTTCACAAGTTGTGAGTCTGTCGGTGACACACCAAAAGTTCCGTCCAAAGTTCCCGTTTGACTGCTCGTCAAAGTGTCCCGATAGAAAGTGAAGCCATGTCACTGTATGAATGTGAATGATGTGAATGATGTGAAGTCCATTTTCATTACAGCTAAAATCAAAAGATACTCCAAAGATTGAACCCTGCACAAAGACATAACTGGAAAGTTCACATTGTGTGTTGTGATGTTAACCACCTTCCATTTATTAATGGCTCCAATGAGATAGCACAGACTGGAGGTGCAGCCGTACCTGTTGAAAATGTGACTTTTGATCCCAGCTGGCTGAACATTTTCCAACTGAACGGTGAACAACGATGAGTTTACGTTGCGACGTCCTGAACATTTGTAGGAGATAACATAAAAAAAAATACGACCGCGTGAGGAAAGTGATTTCGGGAAGGACATTCAAAAATGGGAGAGAAAGTGGTGAATGGAGAGAATGGGGGGGCTGGGGGGGGGAGCGGAAGCCGAGTCCAAGTGCAGTCCTCATGTTGGAATGATGTTCTGGACAGAGTTTAATATGCTCGTGTGACTTTTGCCCTCGTTGGCCTCCTCCAGTGGTTTGATGGGGCCGCTCAGCACGCTCTGTCTCCACGACACTCCACCGTTGCCGCTCTCAGAGAGACTCCGAGCTCCGGGCCTCAGAGGGACTCCAGAGGTCCAGTGTCCATTAGAAGGACAGAAGCTATATCTCCTGTCCGTTTCCTGAGAATCGCTGTCAGATTTGTCCTTCGGCCTTCTCGCCGCCGTCGGAGAGTTTTTGCTCTCTTGTCCTCCCTCACCTTCCTCTTTGTCGTCGTTGTCGTCGTCGGAATCGATGCGATTGAGTCTTTTGCGTATCGGACGGTCCTCTCCCAGTGAACAGTCTGACTCGGTGGACTCCTCGTCCGTCAGAGGCCTTTTCTTCTTGAGGATCTGAGCGAGTCTTCTCTGCCTTTGCTGTGACATCTGTCTTCTTCTGCCTCTGCCCGTCTTCTCCAGGCTCTCCTCTCTTTCTTTCGGCCGCTTCAACCTTCTCCACAGGGCGTCTTTCTTCCCCTTCTGCTGCGCTTTCGTCTTTATCCGCCCACCTTTCTCTTCGTCGTCGTCCCATTGGCGCTTTCTCTGCTTTTTTCTTGCCATTTTGTGGTTTTCTTCAGCTCCTCTTCTCCTCTTCCCCTTCGACGTCCGCTCACGTTCTTCATCTTCGAAATGATCAAACTCATCAGAGTCACCAGAGGATGGTGACGCTGAAAGAATGAAAAAAGAAAAACCTTAGCTAGCATTGGTAATCAACAAAAAGAGAAAAACAGACAGGCTGAAATAAGTCTGATGCTGTGCTTCAAGTTTACAGCTTTTCTCATTTATAAATTGCTAAAATCCTATCTCACTCAACTGTGAAATGTCTTGTTTTTAGGAAGTGGTGGTGAAGATCACGACAGAGCGAGAGAACCATGGCAGAACTAACTAATCTGTTTGATCTACGAGTGTTTCACAAGCTCTTTAAAAGTGTTTCATGCATTCATTTCTGTACCGATAACAGCAAGACATGTTCAATCAATCTTCTTTTAGGATAGTATCTTAACATTGTGATTAATTGTGATTAATCGGAACCGGATTAACTTCATTAACATTTCTAATTGATTCACAGCACTAATCAATACCATCATTGTGATTAATCATGATTAAATAAGACCTGATTAACTTCATTAAAATGTCTAATTTAATAACAGCACTAATTAATACCTTCATTGTGATTAATCGTGATTAATCAGAAACGGATTACTTTCATTAGATTATTAATAGATTGAAAGCACTAATTAATACCTTCATTGTGATTACTTTTAACTGAGTAAAAACTGAGAATGGGATGTTTTGCCGCATTAAGCTTCATCGATAGTTAGCTTGAAAGACAGAGAGACGCTGCACACGCCAGCAATCACGAACCACCACTGAAGTCGCTGGAGAGATGCTCCTTTTCTGGCCG
The DNA here is from genome assembly GCF_046127955.1 of Nelusetta ayraudi. NCBI lineage: Eukaryota > Metazoa > Chordata > Actinopteri > Tetraodontiformes > Monacanthidae > Nelusetta > Nelusetta ayraudi. The sequence goes on from NW_027466224.1 coordinate 1,016,857, forward strand.
GCTATGAAGTTTGTTCTTGCGCTTGCCTGCCGAGGAACGACCTGACGAGTCGGACGTCTCGCAGTAGTTGACCTGCTGCTGCTGGCCACGTCTCAGGTTGCGCCTTTTTGAGTCAGTGTCACTGTCAGTCATGCTGCTAAACCGATCTGAGTTGAGAGACAGAGATAGTAAAAAAAAACAAGGAGTGAAAAAAGAATTTAAAAAAGTGACACCAACCAGTCAGACTCACCTGTCTCCTCGTCACTGTCTTCCTCAGTGGAGCGCCTCTGTTGTTGTTTAGGTTGTTTTTTGCCCTTGTGTAGGATCCGCTGAGGTTGCCAGTTCTTCATCCTTCTAAAGGTATGTTTGGAGTGAGGCAAACTATTCAAGCTCCCTCTATCACTCGGTGTGTCTTCCTCTTCCACGTCATCTCCAGAGACACCAAAGTCCTCATCGTCCGAGCTTCAAGGAGGAAGACAATGAAAGAATAAGGAAGGATAAACAACAAATAGGAGAGCCGTGCCATCCAAATGCACGACATTTGAGTGGCTTCACCACACCTGTTACTCATCACAAAGTCATCTTCGCTCTCTGCTCCTGTGCTGTCGCTCTCCAGGTCTCTCAGTCTCCGCTTCTTTGTGATTCTGGCAGAACGCGCTTGGCTTGCGACGGGTCGGTGAATCTCCTTTTCTGACAAGATAGAGGTGATTTCTTTGGGCCTACATTTAAACGTTTCAGGTCCACTCATATGGAACAGCATTGTGGTGTTGTTCTCTCCACAACCTGGTGGTGGAACAATCTGGCTGGCAGGTATCTCCTGTGTGAAGCTACCCATCAACACTTTTCAACTATCGCTATCTAAATGAGATGCATAGAACCCTCACTTCCTTTGTATGTTATTTATAGATGGAACATTTTGATTCAGAGGGGAATTCAGCTTCTGGGGAAATCGCTGCTTGACGATAATTGATTAATAAGGTGACTCAAACTATCAAATGAGGAATAAATCACATTAATTGCATATGTGCCTGTACCGCACTTAAATGTCAAGTGCAACAAACTTCAAGGTTTACTCTGAAAGGAGAATTCTAATGAACTGCGTCATTTTCATATTATGATGCACTTTGTAAATGTTAACCCAAAATTAGGTTTGCCCTACCAACAACAAATAATGACGATGAATAAATATTACATCATGATGATAATAAGAATATGACACGGTTTTATCAATTGACATTAAAAGTGTTTGCTAAGCCTTGCACTAAACATCTCTGGAAATGTTTTTCCAACTACGCTGTCACAATTCCTCACTACTTACCACCAGGAAATTCCACGACGTCCTCTTCAATGGCCTCCTCAATAGCATCATCGAAGGCATCAAAGCTGCAGCACACAAACAAGCATGGAAACACATGAATGCACAAACAGTTGAAGAACGGTCAGGAGGGGCGACTCTGAGTTTTCCTCTCCGACGACTGAAGCTGTTTGGGAAGATGAGTGGGGGGTGGTGGTGAGGAGCCTCTGGGTTAGCCTCTGGGTTAGCCTCTGGGTTAGCCTCTGGCTTCACTCCAGCTTTAAGGTACACAATGGTTTTCGTGTTGCACTGGCTCTTGATGACACCAATGACAGTGGTGAAACTCAACAACTGCCTCAAGTGCTGATTGACTCCCCATTAGTCAGCCAGCCGACTGGGGATGATTGAGGCCAATCAAAGGCTGTTTTATTTATTATCTGGGTTTGACAATGGCACTCGTGGACGACCCATCGCTAGTTGTATCATTTTCATGACTTCTTGAGTTTTGCCAATGTCTCTCATATCCCAGAGCTTAATGGTAAATGCACTGTGCTTACATAGCGCTTTTCCAGCACCTTTACTGCCCCCTATAGTGCTTTACTGTACTGATTGGACCACCTGCTCTACCTACTGAGCCACAGTCATCATGCATCATCTTTGTGGATAGTTTTACAAAGGATCATTATCCATCATAGGAAATGTTTGAGCCGGAAAGAATTATGAACCACAGTATATTGCATAAAGTCATCAGTGTAGCAAAAACCCCACCAAAAAGAAAAGGAATTCCAATACAAAATGTAAAAAAGGGGAATTTAGGAAAAGAATCAGAATCAGAGCCTAAATCCCATCCTAACATTCCAACACACCTGTAGCTGATATTCTTTCTTGATCTCGTTGATCTCCTTCCAAGATTTTTGATTCTTTTTGAATCTTTTTTCTTTGTCGAAGTCTCCTCTTCTGCCTCTTCACTTTCATCCTATGAAGTCAAAACAACTTTGTAATGGTACACAACAGAAAAACCCTTTACAATACCCTGTATTTTTTTGCACGGTGATCTAGAAAAAGAAAAGGATACATTCCATGAGATTCAACTGTGGGACTTAAGTCTTTGGGATCTACTCACAGGAATGATGTTCTCCACACTAATTCCCACATAGACCAGTCGTTCCCTCCTGCAGAAAGCAAGATGTGAGAGACACACTTGACGCTGTTTGGAGGATTTCAAAGGAGTTTTTCCAGGAGTTGCTTGTTTTACCTTCGCTCCGACCGCTCTTTCCTCTTCAGTGCACTGTCGAGGTTCTGAAGCTGTTCCTCTAGTTTGTCACACAGCAGCTTCTAAAGAGAGGGAAAAAACAACACAGAAAAATAAAAGCATGCCCGATTAAGTACAATTCAGGATCACTTTATTTTTCCCCTCCAAAATATCTCCAAAAGATTCAAGCATGAGATGATATCTGCCTCTGGATTCATTTCTCCATTTTTCAGACACACATACAGCTTACATGCTGGCAGGGGGGACAGAACCATTCCCCATCTGGGATCAACATGAGTGGCGGTCGCAGGCAGGCGGTGTGGTATCCACTGTCGCACGAGTCGCACAGCAGAATCTAGAACAACAAATAATCCCAGCTGTGACATGAACCACGTTTGAAATATATTGATCTCAAATCACGTTAATGATAATGACTATTTTAATAATTACGGTGCCGTAAACGGCAACCATCCGCACTGACACACATTGTCAATTGAGAGATGTCTATTGCCACAATGAATGTCTTTGGACTACACGGAGAACACACACACAACACAGACAGTCCCCAGGACTAGAAATCAAAGCCGAGACCTTTGACCTCCTGCGACAGGGTGTCCAACGTTGCCTTCTTAAAGGTCCAGTGTGTAATATTTGGAGATTTCAAAGAAGAAACAGCAACATCAAGTGGTTACATTTCAGGCTGCACGATCTTTCACTCCCCCCCCCCAATCCCAATGGAAACCTCCAACTTCTTCTTCTTCTTCGTTGGTTTATTTGAGGACGTCAGCGTTAACCCTAAATATGAAATGTGCAGCTGGATTGTCCACTCCAGGCTTCCTTAAGACGGCAGCTGACTGGGAGGAAGACCCTTGGATCTATGTATATTCTTTTATATTTGAGAACCGAAAAACAAACAACTTTTATTACACGGGAATTATACAATGTTTTAAATGTATTTATGGGCTGTACGTTCAGCTTATACCAGTATAAGAATTAAGAAATCGAGCCAAATATTACACATTGAACCTTTAAATCGTCTATTGTTGTCATATATTGTGGACTGGCCCTCAAGTAACTTAACAACATCAAATCAAGGTAATTAAAGTTCCTTTGACCGTGACGCACTTTTTCTTGGTTAATGTGCACCTAAAAAGTGTCAACGCCCTCTACGTTTCCCGACACACTCGTCTCTCACCAGTTCAGGATGGTTGGCCAGGCCACAGTTACTACAGGAATCCTCTGAGAGAAACGATTCTTCTGATTTGATTTCCTCCACACAATTTTTTTCAACTCTGTCTTTAATTTCGGCCGCCTCGTTGTGCTTGCTTCTCTTTGAGCGAGTGCCTGACCAGCCATGGTGCCGGTGGCTCCTCTTGCCCTGAAGTCAGATCAGCAGAGGGGAAGCGTCAAGATAAAAACACAGACAATAAGCTTGCAGAAGACACAAACAGCAATGAATAATATTACCTGTTGTTTTTTACTATAGTGCTCAGTTTTTTTATGTTTCTGTACAGGACGGCCCTGCTCCTCTTCATTTTCTTCCTCTTCAAAGTGTTTTTCAGACTCGGCCGGCAGAACTAGGTGCCCCTCTGGTTTCTTTCTGGGGCTTTCAGCTGCCTTTGAGCTGGGTCTTTATGAGTTGGAAAAGTGAAAAAGATCATCAAAACTAGGATGCACCAATCGTTTTTTTTTTTACACAGTACTTTCACTTCAGTACTCACCGACATCGACACTAAGTACTTAATAAGGCCATTACACATTATAGAATGACTTTGAGTTTTTCTACACAGATGTGTTATCGTAACAACATTCCTCCACATGTTTTTCTAGAACAAGTTTCACTGCAGTACACAAACACAAACACAAATCTAAGAAAATTGTAATTTTTTATTGCAACTTGTGCAATGACAATAATAACTAAATTCAATTCAATTCAATTGTCACATACACAACTGGTACCGGTGTTCAGCATGTATTTTACGTATTATACAATTAGAGTACTCAACCCTCGTATCGATAGCGATACCTGACACTGGTCCCTAATCATCCCCAATCAAAACTGTACTTTTATTTCATTGAAAGTTAAAGTCCCAGTGAACCATCATCCCCTGATGCTTTTTGTTTTACTGACCTGCAAATCCTGGCAGATCTTCGCAGCGGCTTCCATGCTTCTTGCAACTGCGGCTTTCTCTCCTTTTCCTTCCCTTCTTTCCCTCTCAACTTGTCTCTGCGGTGTGGGGGGATCTTGATCTTCAGTCTGATTCCTTCTTTTTGTAGTTCAGAGGAGGCTTCCACCAGGGGTCCATCCATTACTTCTGATTCTGGCTTGGTTCCTTCAGACTTTAACTGGACAACCAACCCTTGTGTAATCACGTCATCCAGCTCTTTTTTCTTCCCTTCATCTCCTTTTAGAGGTGAAACACTGCTTTCCAAATCTGCCTTCATCTTTCCAACAGTGCTCCTTTCTTTTTCATCGTCAGCATTTCCCTCTAGTACAGGACTGATTTCAGATCCCTCTCTCATCTCGTGGATTTTGCTAACCTCGTCACGTCTGAGGAGCTCACGGCTCACCTCAGAGTTGTTTTCTTTGCCTGCTTCCACTCCTGCTGTATTTAGACCTTGCATTTCTTCTGCGTTTTCTTCGGGTCTTTCTGTGGACTGAGGCGGTGAGAAGCTACTTGGAAATATCCTGTGTCTCTCAGAAGCACTCGGGAGTTGATCACATTTTGGAGAATGCTGGTTTGTCCCAGTGTGAGCCACTGTGACAGCAGTGGTTTTAGAAGCAGAAGTCTCTACGTGATCTTCACTGGGAACGTTCTTTACGAGAACTGACTGCTGCCTAATATTACTGGCCTGCTCTTTAGCAATGATTGGTTGGTTTTCCAAACAAGGCACTTTATGTTCCTCCTGCTTAGTAATAGGCACTATATGACAGTCAAATGAGCTTCGAATTACGCCCACATGTCCCACAGCTCTTATGAGGCCACTGGGTCTCTCTTTACCTGATAAGTCAAGAGGTGCTGCTCTCCCATTGTTCAACTCTTGAGGAGCTTGGCCAAGAGGGTTCACGCTGGAGTTCAGGACCTCTCCTGGAGAACTGCCTTTGGTCTGGGTCATCATGGGGTTGCAAACTATAATACTACTGTTGTTAAGGTAGTCGATGTGGTAGCTCTCTGCAAGCTTAAGGTCCCTTTTCTTCAGCGGTATCTTGGCCTGCTGGCTGCTCCGAAAGATTGTTCTCTCTGCTTCCTTTACTTTGGTCATTTCCAGTTTGGTTACAGGTGCATCTGGTGCCATGACAGCCGGCTCAGGTTTTCTGGGGACACGTGCATCCACGGATGATTCTAATTCAATGATGTTAGTAATTGTGTTCACACAGTTGTCAGAGGTAGGGAATCTGAAATCTATTTTCTCATCTTTCACAGCAAAGATCTCATGCTGCATCTGCTGCTGCTTTGACACTGTTACAGAAACTGTTACAGACCAGACACAAGACAAAAGTTAGAGTGACAATCGGATCTTCTAAATCCAAACACAAATCAAATATAATCTGGCATTGACCACTTTCTATTGTGATAATGTGGCATAACTGTAATGAATGAGATCAAAGGTTTCTTATTATTAGTACCTTGATGTGTGGGCTTCACTTCTTTCACTAGGTGAGGCTTTTCACTGACAGAGTGTTCCTCTGTGACGTTAGCCTTCTCTTCGTTCTTAATAGCTGTGCTCCCTAAATGATTGCAGCAGAAACACAAACGTACAGTCATTATTTCACAAATCACATCAACTTCTAAACAATTCCATTTTTAATTGGAATTGTGACGTCATCATCCAAATTTAAAGCATGTCATATATCTAAAACTGAAACAGCACAAGCAAATATGTATAAGATAAAAACAAGCACAAATAAAGCACAAACATTACAAACAGAGCTGTTCGAGGTGAAGAAGAAGAAGAAGAAGAAGAAGAAGAAGAAGAAGAAGAAGAAGAAGAAGAAGAAGAAGCAGCAGCCAGAGAGAGTCGCACTGGAGAGCACCAAGAAGCACACAGTGCACGTTTTCCTTTGATTTCCTTTGCATTCGAGAGCATGACTTTCAAAGTTTGCAGCCAATGAACCCAACCCAGCCCCCATGGTAGCCAGAACCGCCACTGCTGAGAAAGCTGGCTGGTCAGCTCCAGTCAGGCAAGCTGTCAGGTTTCAGGGCAGACCACTGACATCCCCTGCATGAGACACAGTCAAAATTCCTCGTATCTGGAACACCAACTTCGAAAATAGAGAAATCCAGCGGGTCTATGATGTCCTACCTTCTATGGCAAAACCCCTCTCTGTCTCTTTGCCCAAGTCCAGCACCACTGAAACACATCTTGGTGGGCTGCAAGACCAGCCTCAGTCAAGGTTGGTACATCTGGCTTCAAAACCAGGTCTTAAAGAGTCTTGCAACTGTGCTTGAGTGCTGACAGATGAGCGTGAACACCCTTCATCCCCATCATCCTGCTGGCAGGCAACCTCATTTGTGCAGGAGTGCAAGGGTGAAATAAGCCTCAGCACCGTAGGACCAGATGCTGGCCAGCGAGGTGGGGGACACCTGCAGCTGAAAGACTTGGACCCTTGGACCCTTTGAGCGGAGAAGGCTGAGGTACGCTGAACTTGCAGACGATGTGCAACAACGGGGTGGAGGGGCGAAGGTAAGCCCAGTGTAAGTAGGGCGCAGAGGATTTCGTAGCCACCTCATCAACATCAAGGACTCTCAGGCAGATGGGAGTATGAGGGTAGGCCCACTGGCAGGCAGTCAAAGACCTCTCCAGAGTTGCTGAAAAGGGGAGTCATGGCTGTGGATGGAGAGGAGGGACTCCGCCTCGGGTCCAAGGTGAGTCGATGGTATCTAGTGGGTGAACCTGGGGTGCTGGGATTCCCTGCTGAACCCTCTAGAGGTGTTGTGGGCCTATCAGCAAAACATTCTAAAAGGAAGGAGCCCACTTGATAACCCAAAGGATGTCATCACTCACCTGACCCTCCAATGGGGGTCCTGCTAGAGCCCCAAACAGGGGATATCAACAAGATAGGGTGATAGGGTGCCTGGGCTTAGTTGGTGCCTCAACCTGTCACATGTTCAAGGACATGAGGAAGCAGGGGAGAGCAGTAACTGGTTGTGGAGGAATTAAGGCAGAAGTAAATGAGTTGAGGGACAAGCAAGATTGGGGGAAATCCATGACATTGATCCACCACCTGGAATGTACTGGTAGTGAAACATGAATGACTGGTAGTCTCAAGATGATGAAACATCTAGGTATCTCTCCATGATGAATCACTACAAATGCACCTGTCACCAGTTAGCATTAGCAGGGTGGCTTGTCAACCCCAAGTAGAGGAGTTGAGGTATCGCAGGGTCCTATTCACTAGTGGGGGTTGAATACAGAGGGAAAAAAGCAGATGGAATTGGAAACAGATGGATTGGGGCAACGATGGTAGTGATGCGGATTTTAAACCAATCCATTGGTCAACCTACCTACTCCAAAAAGGTGTTCTAGGCATGTCTAACCAGGAGGAGGCCTAGAGCCCTAACCAGGACATGCTGAGAAAAGCATGGGCCAGAGGAGACCGAGGACACCGCCCCCGCAGTTAAAAGCAAGAAAACATTCTTTTTTTTTGCACAAATATGATGGCCAATGTAAACAATATCACAGAACTCTGCAACCCAAAATAACATCACGTACCTGGATAATCCCATGAGGCGCTGGTGGCTGTGGGTCCAGCCTTGCTCCAGTTGAGGGACCGATTCACATTTGAATCAATCTGCGCCTTCAAAAGCCCCAAAGCCTCGGCGAGATCATTGCGTGTCCTGAGAAAAAGGTCTACATAAATGACTGTAACACAGTGTTGGGACAGAACATGTTTGCCTGACAGTGTTGTTATTTTCCACTGTAATGCATTGTGAGGATTTCATTGGCAAATACAAGAGACGCTCTAGTTAGGTGGTATTACAGAAGCTTTACATGTAGACTATTGTACCGTTAAAAGTCACTGCCACAGCAAAGAGGGGTACAAGAGGGCAAGAATGAGATGGACAATGAGAGCCATGAATGGAAAATAATTAACAAGTGTATGCAAACAACCATTATTAGATTAGTATGCATCATTTATTTTGTAATTATCTATAAACAAAAAAAATCTTCCTCTCGGAAATACAGTAGATGAGAGTGTAGTCAGTGTCAGTGTCAATAGTCAGCACTACCTAACAATGCACTTCCATGTTGATCCGTCCATATCGTCTTGCTCCTCTGTGTATAACCGGATGTTTTGCTCCTGGTCAAGCTGTAGCCAGTACATCAGGCCCTGCTGGTCCCGACCTATTGGCTGCAAGCGCATCTTCTCTGGGTCCTCCTCGTTAATTGCCATTTTGAATTTTACGTTGTCATCAAACTGAGACTCGCAGAGATACTTCAGGTGAAAAAAAAAGTAGATAAACGGTAAGAGGAGAAGATAGAAAAAGCAAGAAAGCATGTGTATTTTTTTTTTTAAAAAAAGAGAATATTTCTGAGATGTTCAGAAGTGTTCATAGTGAAGGTATTTTACTTTGAGGATGCTTGATTTGCACTCCATTGACATTTCCTGATAGCCCTTATGCTCCAGGTCCCACGACCATGTATGGTTAAGCTCTAGGCAAACCTACAGGAAGTCATAGACATGACATATGCAAGCAGATATAAACCACTTTGGAAGACTGGATGAGCAGTCAATAGTCAATCAGGATTTACTCATTTCTATCTATGCAAAAGCACAGTAATTCTGAATGGCATGCGCAGTCACATGCATCATTAAACATGCACGGACATGTATCCCTCACCTTAGCCAAGTATTTCTCCCAACGGTCAGTAGACACATACTTCCCCATTTTCCTGAGCAGCTTGACGTGGAGCTCCATAAGAGGTTTAGGAACTGAAAAATCAATTTTAATGCAGAAAATCAAACCCCCTGATTTCAGCTTTCCATTCTTCTTCTTTTCAAGGGAAATAAACAATTTTTCACTGCTAGACAGCACAGCTGAGCGTGTATACCAAACAAAAGAGGCTTTGGAGACCCACCTTCTCGCCACTCCTCCTATGTGATGCAAAACAGACACATTGAATGTTCAAGGACAATGTCGAGTGACGAGTACATCATGTTGCAAGCGTGTGAATGTTGAGTTAACGAGCTGGAAATGCTAAACTTGGCAAAACAAATGATGCTTGCATGTTGTGTTTCCGGGGAGGCGGGGACTATCAGTGGCTTTCTGGGAGAAGAGCCTCTGGATTTAGGGTTACCTCCAGCATCATTCCAGCCAATCAAGCATGAGCATATCCAGCCGGTCCAGCTTTGCAAACTACGGAGTAGAGAGGTCCCTTTAAAGCACTCCTGGTCATATTCATCCCGCTCACTTTCAAAAAGAACAGCAGCATTTGCATCCTGTCTTTTCCTAAGTGGCACTGTCTCATTACATATATAGACAGATAAATAGATGACTGGTCTCCCCACCGTTGTACACCTTCACATTCACTCTTACAGATGCTCCATTCCGAACCGGCTTAACATGCTTCTCTACTCCACTCTCTGCATTTTATCGTAACTAAAGCTGAAACACTTCACAAATTCTCCACCGTCACCTGTCCTGTATCCTCACCGTTTCACAAGGTCCCTCTTATATACACACATCATATAACTAATCATCATTTCATTATTGGCCCATTCAATCTTTCTACTGTTGTTGTTGTTACTACTACTACTACTACTACTACTGCTGCTACTAATACTACTACTACTACAGCTACTACTACTACCGCTAATACTACTGCAACTAATACTACTGCTAATACTACTACTGCTACTGCTACTGCTACTAATACTACTGCTACTACTACTTTCTAGCACTATTACTACTTAAAAAACATTCTGAATACGAACAAAATGCGACAACGCTATGTTATTTGGTGCATTTACCCATGTGACGTCAACCCGTAGCATGCAGACAACAGTTAGCTCATTGCTAACTGCAGATGTTTCAGGGTAAATGTTGGCGCTGCTGTTGGTGATCCCGGCGGGTTTAGGACCTGAATGTGTAGTGATGCATTCAGGTGGCAGCGTGCCTTCGTCATACTCGTGCTTGACTACTCAAAAAAAGAAAAAAGAAAAAAAGTATCTACTGCGCTTACGCACATATAAGCGACACTAACGGCGCAAATTAGCATCCAATTTTTTTTTCTTTCTCCGTTGAGCGAACGTATGTCCCTTTCCACGCATCCACGGAGTTGAGAGATGCTGACAGGAGGATACGATGAATAAATAAATATATAAAACATATTTTCAACAGCATTCACTTTCTCCTTTGAGTGAAGTCAACCAAAGTGTCCAGTAGGAAATTTAAACATCTCACGATCTCGCCGTTCCAGTCAGTGTACAGATACTGCATCGAACCGCCGGACCTACGCTTACACACATACGTAAAAACGTTGACAGTATTTTTGGACGAACCTGCACTTGGTGACTCACAAATATGTTGAATCTCCCTGATTACATCCACCGTAGTACAACTCTAGCTAAAAAGAAGGAAAAAAAAAGGAAAAGTGAAACGCCATTTGTGATGGTGCGTTCATGGACCTGCGAGGTTTGACGTGTAGTTTCACAAACGCCGCGATCATTTTATTTCCAATCCATTAAACCTCCGCGCGTGACGGTGATGGTGTTCGAGCACAAGTTCAATGTCGGTGTGTCGCAGGTTTCCTCCACTTTGTCATCCGAAGCAACAACACCATCCGCCGGCCCTCCTCCTCCTCCTCCACCTCCACCTCTTCCTCCTCCTGCTTCTTCCTCCTCACCTGTCGTCGTGTCCCGCAGGTATCTCTCCATCTCCGTGAAATTCATCTCCGGCAAATCCAGCGCTGCTCCGTAGCGCTCCAGGAAGGAGCAGACCTCGGCGAAGCTCGGGCACAGGGCCGGCCCACAGCTCCGAAGCACCGCGGCGGCGGCCATCTTTCCTGGGAGGGAGGAGGAGGAAGAGGAGGAGGAGGAGGAGAAGGAAGAGGAGGAGGAAGAAGAGCTGTTGCCAGGATGCGACTGTGTGACTTGCGAACGAAGAGAGGGGACTGAGGGAGTAGTAGCATCCGCCTGTGCCGAACAAGACCGTCAGTACAGTTAAACTTGCAATGTTTTCCAACTTTTTTTTTTTTTTTTATTTAAATTTTTTTTTTTTTTTTTAATTTTAGCCGTGGCAAAACATAAACCCAAAAAATGTATAAAATGACACTTTTTCCTTTTGTTAAGCCTAATAATGACAATATAGTCTCTATACTGACTCAAACCCAGGCATGTTCAGATGCACACAAAGCTAATATCCTGGCAGGAAAACAGGCTTACAGTCTTCACAAAGCTGTTTTAACGGAGAGTTAAACAGCATCTGTCAAATGTGTGGCTTTTTAACATTAAAGGTCCAGTGTGTAATATTTAGTTTGATTTATGATTTCTATTTTGGTAAAAACCTAATATACTACCCATAAATACATTAATAAAAGTGTATAATTGCAGTACATACTGTATATATCAGAATGTCCATAGGTTAAGGGTCTTGCTTCCAGTTAGCTGTTCCAAAGAGTATCTGTGAGTTGGCTGATAGCACCATCTAGTGGCGCCATGTAAAACTACAGGCATACAATCAGGAACAAAACCCAGACACTGTGTGAAAATAGGGCCTGGAGAATTCCTTTGGAGAATTGTAAGAAAAGGAAAGTGTCTGAAGAAAACGGAGCGTTTAATACGGTTCTGCTCTGGCCAAACCAAACATCTGCTAACGCTACATTTTGGAATTTTGTATTTGGGAGGGAGCTTGTTTAAGTACAGCTGTATAAGCCATTTAGAAAAAAATAATGATACTGACATTTTACGACGGTCCCTAAATCCTCGGGTTGCGACGCGGTGCTCGGCCGGATGTTTAGATCGTGTACACTTCCGCCGTAAACACTGGACTTGGGTGAGTGAGTTGCGCAACGTCTGGCGTTCATTTCTGTACCAGACTTGATGGAATGGTTGTCATGTTTAGAACGCTAATACTGTTTAAAGCAGAACAAAAACAACAACAACAACAAAACAACCGAATATCGAATACAAAACCAAATTCGCGTCGCCTCGACTCTCTCGGTTCACATGACGCGAATCCGATCTTTGGACGGTGTTGTCAACACGTCTCAGTACCTTGTCGGGCTGCATAACATTATAAGGATAAAAAAAACAAAAACAAAAAAACAATCACTCATGAACAGAGGAGAACTTTGAATTTGCTTTAATACACCGGCACAACGACATCAAGATTGCACGATTACCTGCGTGATTTGAACGAACTTAAAATAGATTCTGTGTTTCTTGGCGTTCTGTCAAGCAAGGACGACGCTGGCCTTATTTTGGGGGCCCTTCAGCGACCCTAAAATTAAACTTGGCGGCCCCCAAAAGCTGTGTTAATTCGTCTTTGTCGCGCTCAAATAATGTCCAAGAACGACTTAACTTTGTAGTCCAAACATAATATACCAGTATAATAATAATAATAATAATAATAATAATAATAATAATAATAATAATAATAATACGTGACGCGGCGTACCGGGTCACGTGAACAGTGAAAATGGCGCATTTCGATTGGACGGAGGAGAAGATGGAATATTTCTTTTTACAAGTAATCAAAGAGAAAACTACAACAACCATTCTTGACAGCAAACAAACGTAAACAAACAAAAGCAAACGTAATTCTCGTCAAATCCCATTCTGAGAGATTTGACGAGAATTTACGGCTGATGCGCTTCACGCCATTCAATGGAAACACCTGCAAATCGCAATTGTACTTTGTCGAAAGTTCAGACACAGGGCTTTTGTTTTGCGAAAAAACGCTCATGGAAACTCAGCTTATGTGCCAACACACACATGGTTGAATCTGGTTGGTTCTCGTCGCTGAAAGACTCACTATAGAATCGTAAACTATTCAGCCAATCACAGGTGACCTACTAGTTAAGTTTTGAGATCAGGGCGCTGCTGCTTTGTGTTGACATTTGTGAGCTCGTTGGTTCTAACACAGTATTAACGTTTTTTTAATTTGCCTCGCAGCAGACAGCCTGGTGAGACATGTCCTCCCCCGAGATCACCTCGCTGTCATGGGGTCATATGAAGGTCAAGGGAAGCTCATCCAGCTACAAGGACTGCAAGGTCTGGCCTGGTGGGAGTCGGGCCTGGGACTGGAGGGAGACTGGCACTGATGTGAGGCAGAAATAATGAGACTTTGAACTCATTTATCCCAGTGCAGCTGTAGTCCACTCAGTTCAGCGTTTCTCAACGGGTGGGTCGGGACCCAAAAGTGGGGCGCTGAGCTGTTTTGATTGGGTCACAGCTGTGTAGGTAGGTAGTCCAACACAGCCGAGATATATTTCTAGAGAAAATGTTGGACATTTATTTTGCAGGAAACACAGTTCAATAAAAAGACATAGACACGATAGAGAGTGAGGCAAGTGTTTTTTATTTTCGTGGAATAAATTTTGGTCGTGACTTCATGATGAGGAAAAAAAAAAAAAATGATGTGGGTCCTGAGACTCCACCAGTTGAGAAGCACTGCCTTAGTGTCTTACGTGCACAGCAGCATGCAATCCTCAAGGAGTGAGCGTGATTTGACCGGTATTGCTTTGGCAGCACTACCCTGGTGTGCAGCCTGCCGACCTGGAGGAGGTGCTGCTGAAGGGCGTTGACGTGTTGGTGATTGGCAGAGGCATGAACGAGGCCATGCAGGTAAAAGAATAACAAGGAATGAGCACGTCAGGTATTTTGACAACAGAAAATGTCGTTCGATGCTTGGTGTCTACTGGACAGCGCCCACAGCAGAAAGCTGCTTGATGTTGGTCTGTGTCTCCTTCAGGTTCCCTCCACCACCCTGGACTTTGTGAGGCAGCAGGGAGTCGGAGTCACGGTGCAGCAGACGCAGAAGGCCGTTGCCGAGTACAACAAGCTGGTTGGCCAGGGAGCCCGAGTGGGAGGAGTCTTCCACTCCACCTGCTGAGGACCTTGGCTTATTACACCAAGGTTAAAGAAAGTTCAAAGACTCCCAGAGGCTGACGCCTGTTTCCACGAAACAACTAAAACATCTCAGTGATGCATTTCTACCTTTTATTGTTGATCTTTTAGATTCTTTACTGCCAAACAGCATAAACTGCAGTTCATTTTCCGTCCTCTTGAGGTCAGTGTTGACCTTATTTTAATTGCTCTCACAGTGGCGGCAGTCGAACCAGGATTTCCACGTCTTAATTGACTGCTTTTTGCTCCTCATGACGTCACTTCAGCCTTACTGACGCAGTCAGAGTGCCTTTCTTGACCCTCAATATTGTCAACCTCTGTTGGTCTCCAGAACTTGAATGTGGACAGTGTTTAATTTAGGCGCAACAGTGCCACATAGTGGTCTGAATCAAGCAAAGCATAAAAGTGACAGCGGTGTCCTCCACTCTGTGCTGTTGGTCCGGTGGAGGTCGGTCCACCTCCAATATTACGTCAGGTGACATTATTGTATGTATAAAAGCCGTGGTTGTGGATTCCATCAAGATGTCTTGAGCGTGTTTTGTTTTCCTGTATCTTTGTTCGGTGGTATTTACCTCTATGGGCTTACATGTATTTTAAGTACATATGCAGTATCTCTGTTATTTAGAATGACACTGATTTGCACAGACTGGCACACAGCCTGGAGGCTGAAGGCTGGTCGAAAGGTCACCACATCCTAAATGATTGCACATGATTGTTCTGTCTGTCTAGTTTTAATTCTGTTCCTCCTGAAAAGTTCCAACAGCCATGGCATTATAATATAAAGAACATAAAGAATAGGATTTAACTTTTTATTTATTTATTAGTGTTTAACTAATAGTTAATAGTGGAGTGGACCTTTACAAATAGGATGTATTAGAAAGTGAATGTGAAGTTGGAGGAAAGGACATTCAAGCAGCCACAATGCTGAGAGACTTGAGGAAAGAGAAAGAAACACACCGGCTTTTCCAGAGTACAGGAAGCAGAAGCGGTGTCGGTGTGCAGGCTGGTGGGTTTTCACGCCTGATAGAAGGTGACAAAGAGCTGCCACAGCTGCGCTATTTAAAGCTGTAGTCACATGGGATTTTTGTCTCGGTAAATACAACTTGTGCAGATTGACGCAAAACAACCCGACAGAAAATCAAACACTTCTCCCTTGGACTTTACCTAAAAAGTCGATGTAAAACAAACTGGTGGATTATCAAAAAGATTTCCTTTATTTCCAGGGCAGCATTTGTTTGTGAGTTTGAGGAAGCAAAGTTCCTCAGTCTCCAAGTTCCCAGGTTCACACTCTCTGCATGATTACCATTGACTGACTGATTATTAATAGTTTGGAGGGCTGGATTAATAATCTTAACGGCCCCCTTGCTGTAGTTTCCCCATACCAGGTATAGACCAAAAGGTTAATATCTCACCTTCAAGGAGGTGAGGTGAGAGGGAACCTGCAGCCGTCTGATTAGCCGGAGACATCTGAGCCTGGAGCAGCTCAGGGTCGATCGAGTGGGACTGCAGAGTCCGAAGAAAGGCGGTTTGAAAACACTGTCTTGTATTGGGATGAAAAGAAGGAGATTAATGGATCTTTACGTTATATTGTTTGCCTGTGTCCAACAGAAAGAAGATGGAGACAAAAGTGAGTGAGTCCAACCACATGGATGAACTGAACCCAGGTTGAAATCTCGAATACAGGAATCTGCATCAAGGCTGCTGTATTTGCGTTCATGTTTTAAGGTCCAGTGATGAATGAAATTTAAATCTTACGGCTGGGACTACAGAAGCCAATGACGTTATTACGTGATTGGTTCAGGGCTTTTATGACATTACAGCCAGTTATTGGCTGATACGTTTTTGGCCAAAATAACATCCACTAATATTATGTTATTGGCTGGGTTATTACATTTGCAAAGATCTTTTATACAGATGTATATATATATATATATATATATATATATATATATATATATATATATATATATATATATATATATATTCAACAGGGACAAATTCTGTCCTGATTCTTTTTGAAAGGTGTTTGGAAACCAGGCAGTCATTAAAGTTTATACCCTTTAAAAACACTGATAAACGCTGCTCCATAAATATGAGTACACACATATTTATTGACCTCGTTATATACTTAACCGCTCCATCTACCAACTGCAATAAAGCTTTGACTGTAGCGACTCCCTTGCTCTCGCTGCGGTACGGATCCCAGCCTGGTCTCCCTACCGGGCCTCATCTTTCTCCCGCTGCTGTATCTCAGCCTCGAGAAGAGAAGAAGAAGAAGAAGAAGAAGAAGAAGAAGAAGAAGCTGATGCAAGCAACCTTTGTTCAGGCCTCATAGAAATACCGCTCCACATTCCCACCTCATCCTGTGCTTATTGAACTGCCTCACAAGGTTATTACCTCTCTGGCTGGAGGAGAGAACGGGCGACAGAGACAAACATGCGAGTTACGAGCAGTTATCGAGTGAGTGGCGAGAGATGAAGAGGAGAGAGTGGGGATTGGTGGTGGAGGAGGAGGAGGAGGAAACCTCAAATCTGTAACCACGGACATGAGCCTGAGCCCAGACCCCGTATGAACATTCACTGTCTTCATAAATAATTGGCTGGAGAGAGAGAAGAGAGAGAGAGAGAGAGAGAGGAGAGAGAGAGAGAGGGGAGAGACAGAGAGGGGAGAGACAGAGATAAGGTTAAAGGTCCTCAATATTTACATTCATCAAAACGACGATTCCTGACCTGAGAGGGGAGCCAGAGTGAACTTTTGTTCTTGCACAGAGCAACCACACTGCAGGACATGACTGCTGGGGTGGGGTTACTCGGTTCATCTGGATTCATTATGCAAGACGCGGGTGAGCAGGCGTCACACGACAAATCTGCAACAGGAACTTGTAGGTGGCGCAGTGGTTAGCGCTGCCGCCTCGCAGCAAGAAGGTCGTGGGTTCGATTCCGGGCCTGGGACCTTTCTGTGTGGAGTTTGCATGTTCTCTCTGTGTCTGCTGGGTTCTCTCTGGGTTCTCTCTGTGTCTGCTGGGTTCTCTCCATGTTCTCTCTGGGTTCTCTCTGTGTCTGCTGGGTTCTCTCCAGGTTCTCCCTGTGTCTGCTGGGTTCTCTCCGGGTTCTCTCCGGGTTCTCCCTGTGTCTGCGTGGTTCTCTCTGGGTTCTCTCCGGGTTCTCCCTGTGTCTGCTGGTTTCTCTCTGGGTTCTCTCTGTGTCTGCTGGTTTCTCTCCGGGTTCTCCGGCTTCCTCCCACAGTCCAAAAACATGCATGTGAGGTCAATTGAACACTCTAAATTGTCCGTAGGTGTGCATGTGAGTGTTTGTCTCTATGTGGTCCTGCGATGAACTGGCGACTTGTCCAGGGTGTCCCCCTGCCTTCACCCTAGGAGAGCTGCGACTTTGTACGAGTCAACACGGCAGCATGTTTCTCACTCATTAAATCGTTATGAAAGCAAATTTGAAAGAAAAGGCAACTCACGCCCATCTGCTAAACAAACAACACAGCAGAAAGAAGCCGTTCACCCACTTTCCTTCATCCCCTTGGATAACGTTAGCAGACACCACAGTGAGTTTTGTAGATCAATGGGATCAAGCATCTCTTTGTGGATGCAAGAGTCTGTCTGCTGTCGTCCTCAAGTTCAAAAACAGAAAAAAAAATGAAAAATGACACGCGGTAGAAAGGCAACTGAGATGACTTTGACAGATTTTAAGAAAATGCACCCAGGTAGAATCCCTGAAGAAACACAGTCTCCTGGGCTGCATTCATATTTACTCTTTTTGGTTTCTTGTACTTTTTCTTTCCCTTCATCAGTTCATCCAGGAGTGAAGCCACCTGTCCATCACCACCCAGCTTCAAGGTTATCATAAGGACGGATAAAGGCCCGAGTGATGAGGTGGGAGTGAGTAGGATGGAGGTACAAAACATTTCACCACAAAGCTGCATTTCCATCTTGTTTGCTGTCCAGAATGGTTGTTATAGTTTTCTCTTTGTCTCCTCCTCCGTCCAATCATAACTCCCCATTTTCACTGGTCAGTGAAGTGGTCATGTGACCCCGTACCTCACGTCCGCTGAGGTGCAAATGCACTTTTGAATTGAAGCAGTGTGTTAATGACTGCCTTTCCTTTTTCTTTTACAGAGAGAGGTTTTCTTTACCTACTGGTTCCTCAGGGGCTTTTCATAAATCAGTTTATTCAGATTAAATTCAATTCAATTTTCTTGGGTTAAAAAAATATAAAGGTCATTCAGACTGAGCACTATTTAAATCTCTCACCCTGTGTGTGAACCCACTCTGTAGTTTCTGGCTCTGGTATAGTGGGGAGTATTAAGCAGTTATTCTTTACCTTATGAGGAAAGGAAACCTGAGGCAAATAATTTCCCTACACAAGTGTCTGAGCAACTCTTCATCAACAAAACAAAAACAAACAAATCACTTTTTAAGACTTAAAACTATCGGATATCTTTGAGACATGAGTACATTTTATTTGTGGTATTGGAAAATAAGGCTGTCATGTGCTCTCATGTGGAGATCTCAATGACTTTCATAACTGATCTTCACCAACTCATGTTAGCGGCAGCATGTTGTCTGTGGCTTGTGTTACTTGGCCAAATGTGTGGCACTTTTTTCACACACGTGCCTGCCAGTCTGTCCAAACAGCAGCGAACCTGCATCGTGTTGGCAGTGTATCCAGTGGCAGCAGTGTGGGAGGGCCGTGTGCTATGTTCAAGTGTTTCTGGCAGATGGGGGCAGGGGGAGGGGAAAGGGCGGGGCCACCATTCTCATATTGCCAGATGTATGTTTGAGTACGTGTTGGATGTGCTGACGGCTGCGTGAACGTGAAAGATAACAAATGGCAACGATTCGCCCATTAAGGAACAACAACACCTGCATGAACCACTGCAGCCCATTGCAGCTTGTGTTTGCACCACAGACGCTCCACAGTCTGGAGTACACAGTCTGGAGTCCACAGTCTGGAGTCCACGTCCATGAATCATAAAGGAAGAGTCAAGAGAGAATATGAGGATTTTCAAGGCTCTATCTCAAAGGAGTTTCTCAGGCAAGTTAATTCAAATCCCTGTCACACAGATCAAGGAGTCATGGATATAATCTACAATTTTGGAGATTTTTTTTTTTCAGATTGATTGAAATTTGGGTTGAGCAAAGGGGGCCAGATGTGACACAACAACTGTGGTGAAAGAAAGGAAAAAAATAAAACACAATCTGTCCTGGCAGCAGCTGTATCTCCCAGATGTGTTGACAACATTATTTAGCACTGTATTAGTTCAACAGTAGCCGTGTTTCCATGACAGTTTATCGCAAAAATAAAAGCCAGATTTCTAAAATTTCGACAGAGCACAATTGCGATTTGCAGGCGTTTCCACTGAATGGCGTGAAGCGCACCAGCCGGAATTCTTGCTAAACCTACAACAACCATCCAATTCCAACGTGATAAGATTTTCGGCTGAGTGCGATTTGTTTGCGAATCTCAGCCTGTGCTCGTGCTCGTGCTCGTGCTCGTGCTCGTGCTCGTTTACCCCTACATCAAACGAGTGACACAGACGGCCCTGTTGAAGGATCAGATGTGAAATTGTCACACAAATTTTTCTGATCATCTCCAAACTTCTTCCCCTTTTTCTTCTCTCTTATTTTTCAATTTGCCAACAGGCATCAGTTAATGGGGCCTAGAATGAAGCCTTTTCATTTGGTGGACTGGACACACACACACACACACACACACACACACACACACACACACACACACACACACGAAGCGTACCTCCCTCTAACCAGACTAACTCCTCCCATTTATATCCGTCCGGCGAGCTGCTGCCCAAATCAATGACGCAGGGCGCGTGCTAACGAGCTGCTCTAATGAGCTGCTCTAATGAGCTGACCCAATGAGAAGTCCCTGCGGTCTGATGGCTCCGACTCTGCTCCACTGATCTGACATCATTTTTGTCTTTGCACCGGACAGCAGAGTAACAAGCGGTCCATTCCCCCCTGAGTGTGTGTGTGTGGCCAGCAGGGCATCTGATGGCTTTGTGGTTCAGCGAGCAGGACGACGACGACGACGACGACGACGACGACGACGACGGTCCAGTGTCTCGACAGAGCCACCTCGCAAGCAGGGGCTCGGGACTGAGCAGTCTTTGCTTGGAAAGTGCATTCAAGGATTTCAAACTGTCTATGGCTGTGTTTCCATCACCCCTAGAATTGGGCAAAACCTAAATACGGCCGTAAAAAAGTCAATTGTAATTGTAAATGTCCAAAAAGTGTTTTTTCATGACACTTTTTTTTTTTTTTTTAACGATATACCTCAATATGAGTACGTCTGAAAAACCTTTAGCCATATTTCAGAGGTTTTTCCAAGATGAGCTGTTTCCATCGCCAGCTTTTTGTTGCCATATTTAGGTTTTGCGCAATTCTACGGCTCATGGAATTGCGCAAAACCTCTCAGCTGCTTTGCAACAACATCAGTTTGCACTCAGTGGACGTCGTGCACACCATTAGAAGTGGCCAAAGCTTCATAAAACCATTTGAACTGAGTAGATTGTGTTGGAACTGCCTAAAAAAAAAAGGGAGGTCCAGAGACACAGGCACATTAGTTCTACAATCAAGTCCTAATTACGCCGAAGGTTGAGTCAAATGAGGCGCATAATTGGGAGAATATAGGTGATAAATAATTAGAAGACGGCCAAACAGAGAATCATCTGTGACTCAACTAATGGCCATGTTTTACAGGACAAATGATGAATTAGAGGCAACCCTACAGTCAGTGAGCCGGGGAGACACAGTTTGCCATATGACTTTAATTATCAAGCCCGCTAGTTGCCAGCGAGCTCGTATGGTGACAGATGTGCTTGTTAGACTGCGGGCCTGCTGCTTGCAGGCTGAGGCGGCTCCCACTCGAGCTGCTTGGTGGTGGAGTTCCTCCGCGAGCGAGGTTGTGTGTCCTTCCCTCCCTCGCTGGACCATCTTCTACTTCCTGTTCAATATCCAGACAGGATATGCTGTACAGCAGGGGTGTCAAACATACGGCCCGCGGGCCGGATCAGGCCCGCAAACTGTTTTCTTCTAGCCCGCGAGATGATTTTGCAAAATATAAAGACCGCAATTTATCAGTGAAAGAAAGTGCTGTTCTAAATGTGTCCACTTGGTGTCGCAATATCATTTCTGCTTTGCAAACAAACTCAATACTGGGGCTGAGCAAATCGGCACAAGTACAGCCACTCACGCCTCCTATTGGCTACCCTCATTGCCCCAGAACGTCTCCTATTGGCTGCCCTCATTGCCCCAGAACGTCTCCTATTGGCTACTCTTGCGACTTTCAGTACAGCCAATAGCGACTTTCCTTACTGAGGAGTTGACAACGCTGATGCAGAGTGCAGAGTGCTGAAAGAACACGAACAAAGTAAAACAAAGAAAACAACTGGAAGTTGTTGTTATGTTCACGTTATTATTCCCATACCATGATTTTACCATGGTTCCGACCTGCTTGGGAATAGATTTTCCTCTATGTGGCCCCGTGAACCAAAATGAGTTTGACACCCCTGCAGTGCAGGGACACGCAGATTTGTATTTGCAGAAGTGTTCAAGCTGTGGTATAATCGTTGAAACATCATCATGCACTTGACCTAACAATGCAATTTCCCTGTCACCCTTTGGTCCTGCACAGCTGGTCTGCCTGTGTTATTTATATTCCAAACCGCATGTCTAATTTATGATGTTTTCTGTTTAGAGAAAACATGCACCCAAACTGCATTTTTCTGAAAGGTTGCATCAAAGAGTGAGGCCTCATGTAACCACTCTGAATGGACGAATGAATGAATGAATGAGTATGGATCACTGTTGTGGTTTGGGTTTTCACTAAATGCCGGAGAAAAGAGAAAAGAAAAGAAAAGATTGAACATAGTTTCCGTTCCATGTTATGAAATAAAACTTCAACTCAATTTCTCCCATTGTTTTTTTTTTTTTTGCTTCGCCAAAGCATTTACATAAAAAGAGCTCATGCATACTTGAGCAGGTTGTTGGAGATGTTGCGTCTTGTTTACAACGCATCGGAAGAGGCCGCTGTCAAAATAGTTCCCGTCGTGCAAAACATATCCAGGAGAGGCCCCAGAGATTCCAGGGGAGCGCAGCGCTCCATCTTTTATGAAGGTTGACTCATCAAATGTTGATCACTGCGTGCCAGGGAAAAGTAACATCTTCAACCGCGGCCTCTCCTCACATCACGAGGTGACACGACGGGTCGCTTTCCTTTCTGGTGCAGCCCTGTTCTGAAGCAAACCATCCAATAACTGCTCCTCAGTGAGCAGGACCCGACAGGAGACTTTCTGTTTGTCCCAGGAAGTGTGAGCGAGAGGAGTCAATCACGTCATGATATCATTCAGAGAACAGAGAGCTGGTTGCCAGTTGTGCATGGTGGCACTGAGAGGTCGGTCTGTTGACGTCAGTTTGCCGCACTATTTTCACTTTCAATTTTTTTTCTTCTATTTCTTAGCCGTGTTTATTTGAAGTCAGGTGAAGCAGTGGAGTCATTTTCAATGAATCAACAAATGAAACAAATAGATTAGCGTCCAGTGTGTCTGTTTAGCCCCACACACTGCAATTAGCAGATTAATTAGACATTTCAAACTCAGTGAATGATTATACCGTAGCTACCAGCTGCGTTTCATGACAGTTTTTTTTTTTCCCGCAAAATAAAAGCCATATTTATTTTTATAAAATTGAAATTACAGTTGTGATCTGCAGGTACTTCCACTGAGTGGTGTGAAGCTCATCAGCCGCAATTCTCGTAACATCTCGTCTTGCGAGATTATTTCGCTGTTGTTTGTTCTATTTTTCTCTTTGATGACTTGTCAAAAATATTCCGTCTCCTCCCTCCTCCGTCCAATCACAACGCGCCATTTTCACTGGTGAGTGAACTGGTCACGTGACTCCCTTACCTCAGGTCCGCTGACGTGTCAATGCTGTGTTTGAGAGGTTTTTCCCAGCGGAGACTTTTTTTTTTCCATTGGCAGTTTTTATGGCCGTGTTTAGCTTTTGGGCAATTCATGGAAACGCAGCTGCTGGTGTTTTAAACGTTGTAGAACTGAGTTTTCTCAAACTATTTCCTTACTCGTTCGCATTCAGGATGTGCTAAGATAATGACAAGGAGCCTCATAAGAGTGGACATGAATATAATTGGAGGCTCGCTGATTCGCAGCACTCACACTTCTGAAAACGTAGCTCTTCATGTCATTGCTGTGCGTCTGTGCTGTGGCCCGACAGGAGGCTCTCTGACGCTCGCTCTGTTTAAATGAAAGCCCTTCATGGGATCATTTATTATTCTTTTGATTCCACGGAGCGCTGAGCTTCAGAAAAGAACCCCTGGTAAACGATCGCGATCTCCTCTTTCAGCGCGCGGCGTTATTTGTCGCGCAATTGTGAACTGCGCGTTCACGGTTAAACGTAATGATAAATGGCAGCCGTCAAAACGCGGCTCGTGGGAATAGAACATCGCGGCAGACAGCGGGGATTGCAAATGGACCGCGACAGCTGTGACCGATGACAATGAGACGGAGGCACAAATCAGCCTCGTAGAATGTGACGCGTTTATGATCTAAGTGAGCCAAAGAGCAGCTAATGCGCCTCTGTTTGCCCACCGCTATAATGTGTGTGTGTGTGTGTCTGCGTGTAATCACCATCAGGTGGCGCATTAAACAGTGTGGGCCCTGTAACGCTGCACAATGAGCTGGGCAGACAGCAACCTGGCAGTTTGCCTCAAACGAAATGATGACAAAGAAAAGTGAGTAAAGTGAGGACGCTCGGCGGTTGCACTGTGGATCCGCGGTGGTCTCAGGGAGCAAACCCCCGGCACGTTGCCACTACCTGACCCTACTGTCGGTACCTTCATGCCTTCAGAGACGCCAGACTCCCACTGTTCAAACCCAATAAGGGCTTCACTTCGTTCCACAACACAAAACTGGCGGAAATACGAAGAAATGCGAAAATTTCTTTTTCTTCTCTTCATTGATTCCATCAAAACCAACAACAACAACAAAAAAATGTCATCTGTTTTTCTTTAAAGTTGTTGTGTGAGATGAGCTCTGTAAAAAAACATCTCTGCTCGTCTCAAATTTCCCAATATCTCACTGTCGTGCCCTCACCAGCTGTCTCTCAGCTGTTTAAGTCAGCTGAGAGAGAGAGTCAGTATGCCAGCAGACCGGCAGTGTGCGAAACCCTCGGACCAACCAGGCCGTCTGCCACCGACCACCAAATCAGAATCCCCTCCGATGCTCTGATGCTCAGTTTCAACGACAGCAACGACGAGTGCTTAAAATGCGTTTCATCGCTGCCACGTGATTGGCCGATTACCCGATCCCATCAAACTCGCTTCAAATGCAGGTCATTTTCCAAACACTTGTGAGACTGCATCTATCACAATGAGGAGGAATCTGGGTTTAATCTTGTTTGCATGCATGTAATACACAGAAAGGTGGCATCCAGTTGGGCCTATTTTTCATATGTGTGCAGACTTAGTCAACTACAGTGATTCATCGAGTAGGATTAAGGTTTTTTTGTTTGCTTTTTATATACTGTTGGAATTTTGTACGGAATTTTGATTCATGTAAAAATCTTTGGTGGACCCCAGGAAGTCGTTGCGGCTCTGCTGCAGCGAATGGAGATCCCAGTAAATAAACAAATAATGATAATAATAATAATAATAATAATAATAATAATGCTTTTTATTTATAAAGCGCTTTTACAGGTGCTCAAAGTCACTTTACGGGTAAAAATAACAATAGAAAACCACTCGAGAGCAATAATAAACAATAAATAAATAAATAAATAAATAAATAAGCAATAAACAGTGTTAATATTTAATTTCAGCAAAATTTGAAAACTCCACATTCATTAAATGGCACAGATATGTCCAGTTGTGTTTGTAACTCCAATTTGTTTTGTTAATAATTCATTGCGTAAATCCCGAGGGGCCGCGGCAGAGAGGCAGAGGCTCACTCATCTGTACGCTTCTCTTCCTTCTCATTCTCTCATTTTTCCCCGGCTGTGTTTTTGTAGAACAGCTTCACCTGAGGCAAAATCAGCGTAAAGCAGGAGATGCAAAACACTGCGTGAGGGAATTGTGAAATAAACAAGAGGGAACCGGGGGAGAGCAACGTCGGTGCGACTCCACGACCTCCGAGAAACACTGTGTTTTTCTCGCAGCAACACGTCAGCCAAAGGTGGAGGTTAATAAGAGGGTCACAGTGCGACACACTGTCTGCAGCTGCACAGAGGCAGGGAGCAGCCAGGAGTCTCAGGCTGCATGTGCTCGGTAATGAAGTCAATGCTGCTGATCCACCGCTGGGTGAAGAAAACAACCGCTCAATTTGATTTGCATTTGCTTCTGTTTACCAATGAATGTGATAGTACAATTTTTTTTTTTTTTTATCTTTAATTTTCAATGGAGACAGATTCAGAAAAAAAATTAATCAGCTTCTAAATTTCATCAAAGGACATAAAGGTCAATATTTCTTTTTTGATGTCTTCTGCTTTTGCCGGCTACCTTCAGTGGTGGCCACTGCGAATCATCTGCCATCCCATGTTTTTGTCCCACTTAATATAAAACCTAACACAGTACAAGGTGCTGGTGAGAGGACAGAGCTTCTGCTTTATCTTCTCGTGCATTTCACTTTCTTGCTTGGTTGGTTGGCCGGCGACTCTTCTGGTGTCGACGCTTGCAGAACTCGAAGCCTGATTGGCAAATTTGAGCATTTCACAGCATGCTAAGTCAAAAAAAAAAAAAATAAAGGTATTGATCAGCATATAAATGGATGGAATTTGACAGAATGATTCCATGACTGAGTTTGACGGAATGAGAGCCGTTTGAGCTCTGCGTCAGCCATGGGATTCCAGCCAGATCTTCGCCAAACGGATAAGAGATGTTTATTTCTCAATTCTATTTGTGTTCTCGATGAAAAGCCAAGGTGGGTGTGAGATTAAGCTGAGAGTTCCTGTGCTGAGGAGACCTGAGAGAAGAGAGCGAGAAGACGTGAAGAGGTGTGCAAGCGGCGTGATGAGAATGAAATGAAGAGAAAAGAGGAGAAGAAGGGTGGGAAGTTTAGCAAATGATCAGGAAATTGGAAGTCAACTTGTTTCTGCTCTGGCAGCATTTTATTTTGAAGGGACAAAACATCTTTCATGTCTTTCATAAAGAGACACACAGTGAGTTGTGTGCCTGTTGTGTTGCCATTGCCTCCTCTGTCTGTATTTCCAAACACGACTCCAACAAAACCCTGAATGGAAAGAAAACCAAAAGTCCTTTCATCAACAGAAACGTCAGAATAAGAAGCCAGTCCGTGCAGTTACCTAGGTGGCGCTGTCACCTGCGGCAGGGCTCATCAGGGCTCATCAGGCCAGTATGACAGGAAGGCTCCTACACGCCACGCGTGAACACCACAAAGCAATTAGCCGACACCAAAGTCAGCGAACGCACCACCGTAGGGGGTCAGCCAGGCGCTTCCTGTCGCCCAGCAGCTTAGGTCCAATTAGACCATGGGGACAAGCAATTAATCCATCAGCCCGCGTGACTGAGGGCACGGGATAACAAGTGCAATTCACTCCACACAGATGACGACGCTGGAAAGCAAACTTTGTCAAATGCCAAGTCGTGCGTGTTGGTGATACATCGTCGTTTGTGTTAAATTAGTGAGAAAGGTGTCCCGTCTCCACGCAGGCTGCGTTTCCCCGGAGGCCAGACGCCTCAATATAGAACAATCAATCCATTCATCAGTCAGGTGGTCCTGCTACGGCGTCAATCTGGCCTCCGGCGACACAAACAAAGAGCATCAGTCAGTCAGTCAGCGATGAACATCGTTCAAACAACCAAAGCAAAGATATACACAGTGTAAGTGGAAGCCAAGTGGGCACAGGCAGCAATCAGGAAGCATCGACATGCAAAGTTACGCCGATCCCACGGCTTCAAGTTCCGCACGACGCGGCAGATGCAAAACAAGCCAGCGTTCCCGTCAGGCCACTCTGTCCGCAAATGAGAAATGCACACAAACCCACCGGGGGGTGGAAAGCAGGACTGCGTCCACGAGATTCCCGCCACTCCGTCTCCAGCGCTGATCAGGAGTGACGGAACGATTTGCGGGAAACCCTGCAGACGCAGGAGCCTCACGCTGTGCGGCGCACGAGTCCGCGGCCGCGGCATCGAGTCCAACAGACGCTGGTCCCACAGAAACCGCCTCGGCCACGTAGCGGCGTAGCAGCAGGATGACAAGAAGAAACGGAGCTACGCCAGCAGTGGGAATCAGCCGGTGCTCTCGGTAGCAGATCTGAGTCGTTAAATCCATCCTTTGGACCAAAACACAGAAAAATCCAGGAGACCTTATTGGGATAAAAACATCTCCTGGAAGGATTTGGAGAAGCAAATGAGGTGATTTATTTATTCCCTGTTTTCCTGTCACACCAAAAAGAGGGAAAAAAAAAAAACGACGACATTTCGGTTCGGTGAATGAACCACGAGGCGCCGCTTTGTTTCGACTTCTACAAATTTAGATCAGTTTCTCTTTGAGAGATCATCGCATAAATACTGCAGCAGCATGTGTCAGGAGCAAAGCCACTTCATGTCTTCACTAAGCAGCCGCTGACGGGTTTCTGCAGCTAATCGCACGCATTCTGCTTTGGCTCTGGTGTGTTTTTTTTTACGCTCTCTCTCCCCCAACGGCGACACTTTTGTCGACCGTTTGAGCTCATGGCGAGACGCTACGTGACACACTGGAGCGCGGCACTCGGCTCTTTAGACTGAATTTAGGCTGTCAGAGGAACACACTGGGTTGACTGCCGCTGTAAAGTTCAATGTATAGATAGAAGAGATAGCAGTTTATCACGGCCAGGCCCGTCGTGGAGAATCAGCCATGGTGTCAGGGAGGGAAATGTCGCAGAAAGGTCTGATTTTGTTCTAAATCCCCCCCGCCCCCCAGACATCTTGCTTTCTTTTTGGACAACAATTCATGGGAAACTACAACGTTTAAACGGACAAAAGGGCAGACTGACAAAAAGGGACAAAGAGACAAGAAGGGGACCACTTTAAAAGGAAGCCACTGTCAGTAGCTGCGTTTCCATCGCTGCTAGAACTGCACAAAACCTAAATACGGCCGTAACAGCTGGTGATGGAAGCGGCTCAGCTGGGAGAAACCTCTCCAATATGGCTGAAAGCTTTTGACGCTCTCATCAGGTGTTTTTTTTTTTTTTCACATGGATCCATATTGAGGAATATCGCAAAAGTGTCATGGAAACACTTTATTCACATTGGCACGTCAGCGGATGTGATGTACCGGGGGTCACGTGACCAGTTCACTGACCAGTGAGAATGCCGCGTTATTTGTCAAGTAATCAAACAGAAAAAATATAAGAACCATTCTGGACAGCAAACAACATGGAAATGCAGATTCATGGCAAAATGTTTTGTCCCTCCGTCCTCCTCACAGTGGAGTCTCACTGGACCTGATTGGACCACACCAGAAACATCTGCAAATCGCAATTGTACTTCTAGAAATATTGCTTTTATTTTTGCGAAACAACTGCCATGGAAGTGCAGCGACTGACGGACCCGCTACCGTTTGCAACTTCTTTTGCTTCGTTACGTTTGATCCAAAAGCAACAGGAAACCGCTTCCATATCTCAGCAGAGTTGTGTGTGGGATGCAGGTCAGTCGCAGTGGTCCCCTTGAAAACGCCGCAGGGCTCAGATGCAACAGCTTCAGTTCGCATTCATCTGACTTGCACCTGTTTTCCCTCGAGTTTTGGCACATTTGGAAGCAATGGAGGCAAAGCAGCTTCCCTGTATCTCCAACCGTCAGCTGTTCTGCTGGGCAGGCGGAGGTAGACGTTCACATGCGCTGACACGTGCGTGTGACTAGTCTGGCTTTGTAAACAAAGGGATAGAACAGGGTTGATATCAACAGACAGAGGGCGTGTGATGCAACGCTCGACCACCGAAGAAATGCCACCAGCAGAGCTTCACAGAGCTATCGCATGGTTTTAAATGGCCTTCTATCCGACAATGATGTAAATTATTCCCCCTTTAAAACATTGTTTTAAATTTAAAAAAATAAATAATTATTTGGGTTTGTGTGGGATTTAAACATGTCCTTGCAACCCACTTCAGTTGGTGGAGCAGCAGGTTGTCCGACGACTAAAGGGTCAGCGGGTTGATGACCACCTCCAGCTGTCCACACGCTCAAGTGTCACTGAACACACTGAACCCTGAATTGCTCTCAATGACCTGGCAGTGGTGCACGGAAGAGTCCAGCTATCGGTGTGCGAATGGACGAATGAGACGTCGCTGTGAAGGGCACCTTCAAAAGGTCCACTGTGTAATATTTTGATTCAGGATTTTTATATTGGTAAAAGCTTAATGTACTGAGCATTAATGCATGGATAACAGTGTGTAATTGCAATGCAATAGCACACAAATAAACAACCAATGAAAAAGAAGAAGGTGTCCAGGTATCCAGGTGTGGGTGTGCAGGGCCACCGTAGCTCCCTGGCAAGCTCAGGAGGGGGAGGGAGAGTGAAAGACGCTGCAATGTAAAATGTAACCGCTTGATGTCGCTGTTTCCTCTTCAAATACAGAAAATTAGAATATCCTGAACAGGTTGTTGTATTTCTGCAATTCAACTGAAAAGGTGAAAGTGGCATATTATATAAAGGAATAATATGCAAATCAATATATTTCAAGTTTTTATTTCTTTGGATTTTGCTGATCAGGTCTTGCAGAAAATTAGAATGTTACATAAAGTCAAATCTTTATGAAAATCTTAATCAGCAAAGTTACAACAAGGAACTACTTGAGATGTAAATGTGCGTGGAATGGCTCAATAAAATTTGTTGGTTTCATCTTTTATGTTAAATTGCCAAAATAAAACAACTTTTACTTGATATTCTAATTTTTCAGGCAGTACCTGTATTACACCGTGGACCTTTAAGGTGCAGAAATGTGCAATATAAGTGCAGTCCACAAGCAGAAAGACTGAGCAGCACAGAACGATGGTGAGCTCAGGAAACATGTGGAATACAGGACATGAAGATGCTGAACCCAGAAAAACAGCTTCTGCAAGCACGTAAGTTATGCGCATAAATGATGCGCACACAAATATTTATATATATATATTTGCCATAATCCAAACATGGTCGGGGCATAGCTGTGTATCAGTCGTTTCATTAAAGAGAATTTCCAGAATGGTTTAGAAGAACACCAAACAATCAGCCTTTGAAGACGGGGAGCCAGGCAGCAGCCCGGAGGAGACGACTTTGTGCTGTTAAATGTGGTAGAAATGTTGGAAACTGTGCGGCAAAGCTGCTCATTTGTAACTCCCAGCTTTGTTTCAGGGAAACAATTTGCATCTTGCAATTTCTCAGGATTGAGGACATAATATTAATGTGCTTTTGTGATTTCTCAGAAATGCTAATGAGCAAGTTCACACTCCAAAGTCAAACAGCCGGGGTTTGGAAAAATGTTGCGTCCCAGAATGCTAAGCAGCTCCTCTGCATATAAATCACATTCATGATCAATTGTCGCCCCCAAAAGAAAGTGTTTCAAATCCCTTAACTGTCACATTGGAGCAATAAATAATAATAAAAAAGATGTACCTGAGTGTTCAAAGGTGCACAGCCGTACACGCTTCAACGAGAGGTAATGTGGGAAAAGCGGCTCTGTTGACAGAAGATAAAGAAGATGGCAAGTTAATTCCCAGAAGTCAAATCAAAAGAAAACTTTACTGCACCACACTGCAGACATCAAACACATGAGCAAGATATCTGTAATTATGCAGCAAAGAAAAACACATTCAACAATTCTTCTGATGCTTTGTGAGCGACTGAGTGACTCCAACACAGCTGGTCGTGAACCTGATGCTGCCAACCTCAACCCACAAACAATGTGCTTGACAGAATAGATTAGGTTTTATCAAGATAAACTACTGGACATTTGAGGAAACAGCTGCTCTACCCCCCCCCCCCACCCCCCCCGACGACCTGGAGACCTGACCTGCTGCTCTATGACCTGGTGCAGATTGTCAAAGACATCAAACTGACTGATGCTGGGAGGACCCCTGGACGAGGCAGCGAGTGAAAGCACTGAAAATTCAACCAAGTTAGTAATCAGCTAATAGCTAAAATATCCACACCGACACACAAACCCAACAACGAGTCTTTCAAGTGCTGTCAAATCTGTCAGTTTATCCTGCTTTGGAAATTGACAGAGACTTTGGAGACGGGATTTCATTTGGCTTGCATCTCCTCCGCTTTGGAAAAAAAAAAAATTGTCCTCATTAGTGGCATTAGAGCTGAGGAGACGGCCGGCGCTGATGGACACCTGCTGTGTTGAGATCCAAGTGAGACTTCATTTGCAGGCCTAGAAAACTCTTGGCAGTTGCAGAATTTGAGAAGGAAGAAAATCACAACATAAAACGCCGTCATTATAGGTGTAAAAATTCCCTTTGTCCTTTTTTTCTTTTACCTTCTCCGCTTGCAGCAACGCTGCCAGAGGCTGAGATCCGTGCACAAAGCAGCACTACAGAGTTATTAAAAGAACACTAATGGAGGCTAAGTAAGATAAAAGATGAAAGAGAAAATTAAACCAACACAACAGAGGCGAGCTGCAGTGCTCGTGACTCAGACAAACTTTGCTGCATTGAAGTGAATCGTCGCTCCGAATGCGCTTTGGTGAAACCACGGGGAATAAAAGTTGGAGACACGGTATTCAGCAGAAGCTGCATCGCTGCGCGTCTCCATTTCCACTTTTTATTAAAGGGACAAAAACTTATTTTTCCAATTGCACCCCAATGCTTCAATAAGAAGTCAAAGCAGAAAGAAGAACAAAGAAAAGTTTCTTTTTAAATCTCGAATCTCCAAGAAACCAAAAGAGGTTAAAGAAGTACAAGAAATGAAAGGTTCTGATTGCACCACATGCCTGCTGCCGTGATCCCCGCAGTCACATGAGGAGGTTAATTACCTCTCGTTGGAGACGTGAGCTGCTCAGCGAACAAACTGGCAGAGGTCTTCCTCCCTCCAAACTCATCAAACCCACCATCCAACACCTCCATCCAACACCTCCATCCAACATCTCCATCCAACACCTCCATCAAACCCACCATCCAACACCTCCATCCAACACCTCCATCAAACCCACCATCCAACACCTCCATCCAACACCTCCATCCATCCAACATCTCCATCCATCCAACATCTCCATCCAACACCTCCATCCAACACCTCCATCCAACATCTCCATCCAACACCTCCATCCAACATCTCCATCCAACATCTCCATCAGGCCAATTTCAGAACAGTTTGAACTAAGTTTAAAATACTGTTTCACACTCAGAACACCAACAGCTCTTATGAATCAAGGGGGAACAGACTGAGTACGTGTGTGGAATGTGTCAATTTATACACAACTTGTGTTCAAATATAGCACAACTCTTGCCGTGCAAACAAGAAAAAACCAAAAAGCATCCCAGCTGCCACAGCGCTCATTATTATTCATTATTAAGATCAGTGTGTCAGGGCTGAGGCCACAAAGGTAGCTAGCTTTATTTTGAAGGCTTAACCTCTGCTTTTCAACTAGAGTACCGCTGTCACAGGATCAGTGAAGGCTTGTTTAATTTTCTGTGGACTTGAAATTCACTTAATCAATCAATCAATCAATCAATCAGTCAGTCAGTCAACTTTTATTTTTCACAGCGCTAGATCAAGGCGCCTCTAAACTTCTTGAGCAAAGCAACTGAGCCCCTCCAGAGCAGCAGGGGGCGACAGTGGCTGGGGAGAGAGAGAGAGAGAGAGAGAGAGAGAGAGAGAGAGAGAGAGAAACTGTGGGTCCAGGTTTTATTCAGCAACGACCTGTGAGTGTTTGGTCTCAGTAGGTGGTCGTGGTTTGAAGCTCCCTCTGAGGAAAACAGAGGTTGGTTTGTTTTATAAGCCTGGTGAAAAGTGGTCTCGCTGCCATTAGATCCCCTTCATGCTTTAGTTGCTGGTGTTCGCCTCAGTCTCTGCCAGGACTAACAATCACTTCACTTCACTCACGCAGAGAATGATGACGAAACATCAGAGGAACCCACAGGTGCTTCCACTGGACTTAATATGCACTCACCCAAAGACAGCGCTCGCTGTGTCTTTGAGGCAGAAACTTGAAAAAAAGTGTCTTGGTGCAGTGTCTTGGTTTTTAAACATTTTCTTGGGTGGCAGTTCTCCAGCTTTGGAGAAGGTCCTGCTCTCCAGCTTTGGAGAAGGTCCTGCTCACCAGGCACTGAGGACGAAGGAGTCCATCCAAACTGGAGATGTAGCTAGAGGAGGTTTATTCGCTCATTTGCCCAAATCTGATCTCAATCGTCCCACAATCGTCCCACATGGCGACACTTTGCTCTTTTTTCAAAATCATTCACAGTGAATACATTTAAACAACAAGTGGCTCCTGAACCAACCTGTCACTTTATTACATTACAATGCATGTGATCCTACTGGCCACCGTGCGAGATCCAGACTGGTCCCAGTCAATAATTCTCTCCTCCGTCCTCTCCTTTCCTGACCAGTGTGTTTTGTGTGTTCTTTGTGTGTGTTTTTCTCTCTGTCTCTCCCTCTGTGTTGTGAGGTAGAGGCCGACTGTACGTGCTGTGACACATTCACTGTGTTTGTGTCCAGTCCAAACGAGTCACCCAAACTACCACCAGCAGAGGATTAATGACAACAAACAAACAACAACAACGACAACAACAAGCAGTTGCAGGACGGAGGCTTCAGGCATCAAACACAACACTCAGCAGCTCTTGGTGACGCTGGCTCGGTGAAGCAACAGCAACAGCTTCAAATGGACTTTTTTCTTTTGCTGCACCTCCAGATGATGAGAATGGCGGCGGAACAAGGCGGACGGCACCAGAGGCAGGAGGAGGCTGGCAGCAGCCAACACACAACACACCAGCGGGCAGCTTCGCCAGTTTCATCCCATTCATCAACGTCTGTGATGTGTCAGTCATTTTTAATGAGCCGGTTTCTTTAGTGTTGAACAAGATACAGCATCGTTCACACAGTAACTCTTGTAGCTGTGCAGTTTGTTATATCTCCACTGGCCCAGTTAGTTTTTACCCAATGTGATGTTGAGTGTGGTGAGGAGAACTCTGCCATAGGCAGTTTCAATTCATTCTTTAGGTTCCATGTTTTATGTCAACGTCAAAATGGAAATCGGTAAAAGAAAAAAGAAGCAACATTTTTCTTTGTGTTTTTGAATGCAGAATCTGCGTATAGTTGATGCTCCAGAACAGAACAGATGAATACAAGCTGAAGGTCAGTTCCAGCATGAGTTCAGTGTTTTGGGCCGATTACAGTTGCGTGCAGTCGGCCTTTTTATTCCGCCGTGGGAAGCTGTGACTCCCAGTGTGTTTAGCTCCTCCTCCTGGAAGAGAGGGAAAGTCCTCACCAGACCAAAGAACCTGACTGATGAATCAGTTTGCAGCTACCAGGCCTGTTAGTCTACGTACTGATTAGGATAGGTTCAAACAGTGATGTAAATGAGAGAATACCTCCTCACAGTAAGCCTCTGGTCACACAACAGGAAGAAAGGAAAAGGAAAAGTACTTTGTAGTGCATTCATCTGTCTTCCCAACACGTCATTAAAAGAGAAATACAAAAAGCCAATAAAAGTGCAAATGAGCCTCTGCAAATATGCTGTCGGCTGTGTTTGGGATGGTCTGAACACTACGGTGAGATCTGAAGATAGCAAGAACACCCTTTGATTGCTGGTTTTAGTTCAGACCGTTGGCCCAAGTGCTCAATCGTTTCTACCTGAGGTTTAATGATGTAGTGAAGGTCCGCAAAGGTCTGCAAATATGCTGTCGGCTGTGTTTGGGATGGTCTGAACACTACGGTGAGATCTGAAGATAGCAAGAACACCCTTTGATTGCTGGTTTTAGTTCAGACCGTTGGCCCAAGTGCTCAATCGTTTCTACCTGAGGTTTAATGATGTAGTGAAGGTCCGTTTGCAGAAGCAGAACCACTGCACTGGAATGAGAAAAAAAACAACAGAATTCTGTAGCCACATTCTTCTTGGAGGTCTTCTCTGCAGGAACTCCGAGTGAAGCTCACGTCTGAGGTTGAAGCGTCAGGAAATGAAACCAAAGCTTTTACGGCAAGAACAGAAGATGAGTAAAACTCGAACCCCAGGTTCTGCATCCTGTTCTGAACAAACGTCTCTCAGACACAGCTGGCGATAAATGGGAAAAACCTGTTGAGAAAAATGGAAATGGGACGGATAAAGGTGTTTAATCCGCTATCAGCTCAGAATTGCACCAATACACCAACTGAGTGTGACAATATTATATATTGAAATATTTGCATCATTCTGGAAGACCAGATTTCACAGTTGCTGCCGGGTGGCGAGAGCTTGGCTCAATTATGCTAAATGAAAGAAATGTAAACAAGCATAAACACAAACCTTGATGTGAAAGGATTAATCTTCAAAAGGAACAGCAAATTAAAATATTTAGACGCGTTTGCAACTTTCCCGCTGCTTTCGATGTGTTTCCACCTCAACACACGGCCGTGCAGCCCCAGGCGCCTCTTAATTCCTCACAGCTCACTGATAAAGACGGAGCTCAGCCAGTTTGGAGAATTTATTTTTTCTTTCAGACAGACTTTTCTTTTTATTTTTAATGCAACCCTGAGTGCAGGAGAAGCAGTAATAGAAAATTAAGTAATAAAAAAAAAACCTTTGCCTTCCCACTTTTCATTTTCCTTTGTTGCTTTGCGGCGTATTATAATATTTCCAATCTCCATCTAATGTTTGGTGCTCATTCTAGAAACACAGTCCTGGCAGGACCAGTGTTGCAGTTCTGGAGGTTGGTCTTGGTCTCCAGACCAGTTTTCAAGGGTCTGGTCTCGGTCTGGGGGCATTCTTACTGGGTCTGGTCTCGGCCTGGGACTGGGATTCAGACCACTTTTCAAGGGTCTGGTCTCGGACTCGGAGGCATTCTTACTGGGTCTGGTCTCGGCCTGGGACTGGGATCCAGACCAGTGGAGACTCAGCCAACACTGTAATGACTCGATTATAACAGGAAATACATATATTTTTTGTTTTACGCTGTGCTTGCGACACCCAGAGTGACACGCCCCCCTAATCCAGAGCGGAATATTGAGATTGCTTTATCTGTGGCTGTCAGGCGCTTTTCTGTCCTCTTAAAAGCTTTTTCAACTCCTTCTTCTCCTCCTTCAAAGACAGGCTGCCTTCAACTGCAGATGTCCATGACACAAACAATGTGCACGGCGATTCCACATCAAACAAATGGAAACACAAACTTTCACCGTTCTCTTTCTCGGCTCCACGTCTCGTAGAGTCACAGAGGGAAACATTCAGCTTTCCTTCCAGTGTGGAAACAAAGACGCCGCTGCCTGCCGCTACGTTGCAGAGGAAAATAAAAGTGATATAAAACCTCTGTAATAACACAGCCTTTGTTTCGTTGTCTCATGGTACTCGTTGATTACATGGATGAATGGTCTCATCCAGGAGAAGTTGTTGTGTCAGTGGGCAGGTTGCTTGTTTCCTCAGGTCCAACACTCACTGAGCGCCATGCGGCCATGATTGAAAAACATAATCACAGTCATTGCAACACTTTTAATCTCCTTTGATCACTGGTTGGAGAGCGACGGCTGCATGATACAAGTTGAGTCATATGTTCAGTAATGGATTTTACAAGCTGTTTCAAGTGTCACTCAGATGTGTGGCCGGCTGCAGCAGGCTCTGCTGTTTCTTGCTTGCCAACAGTCAACCTTTCATTTGCAAAGTAAATGAACGAGTTTGACACCAGTTGGGAAGAAAAGCTGTTTTTATTCTTGGAATGTTCAAAATGTTCCTTCCTTAAAGACGTCAGTGCCCGAAGCCAAATGCGTTGCGTTGAAGCGTCTGCCTGGGCCGCGTTGCTCCTCCTCCGCTCTCCGAGCCATCGACCCACTTTGAACTTCTTGGCTCCAGAAAGTGAAGAACCATAGACACAATTTCCAAAGCTGATATTTCACGCCATTTTTGTTCCACTTCATGAAGCTTTTTCTTTTTCTGTTGGCATCAACAGCTTGAATCAACAGCTCAGTTTTTCGCCTCTTGCAGACACTCATTACTGTGGCCAATCAGGGGCCTGACAATCACCTCACGCCGCCCACTCAGGCCAGTTTATCTCAGTGAGCTCTTGTCAAATGCCAGACATCCCCAGATGACCTCAGATGGTCCAGGGAGCGGCGCATCAGTCGACGTGGCGTATGGGGTCACATGACCAGGGCACTGACCAGTGAAAATGGTGCGTTATGATTGGACGGAGGAGGAGACGGAATTTTTATTTATTTATTTATTTTTTACAAGTAATCAAAGAGAAAATTAGAACAAGCATTCTGGACAGCAAACAACACGGAAATGCAGATTTCTGGCAAAGTGTTTCATCCCTCCGTCCTCCTCACTGTGGCGTCTCGCTGGACCAGATCTGACCAGAATGATGGTTGATGATCTTCACACCATTCAACGGAAACACCTGCCAATCACAATTGTGCTTTGTCGAAATTTTAGAAATATCGCTTTTATTTTGCGAAAAACTGTCACGGAAACACAGCTAATGTCGTCCTGTTGCAGCCTGAGGGGGGCGATACTGAGCTAACAAAGACAACGTCTGTGGTGACCGTTGCTGTCAGCTGTGGCGTCAAGTGACGGAGCTGAAGCACAAAGAAAATAGATAAGAAAAAAAAAAAATCACTTCTAGTGAGTCCAGTCTAATGTATGTTACCAAATAAATGCAATATTTTATTGAACAAACAATTTTGAATGGTATTCTGGGTGGCTCCTCCCACCAGAAAGTTCTACCAGGTCAAAGATACATAAATCCTTCCTGGAATTATCCTCGAATTCCAGATAAAAAAAAAAAAAGAAGAGAAAACTATGGCCAGGCCTGGAGCTACGGCTTTATAATTATCACCAGCCATGACTCCAACTCTAAAATGTAATATCTGAAATAAATGATTCATTCACTTCCTGTCTGTGCACAACATTTTTTTTACATTACATTACAAAAAAAAAAAAAAGGAATATCCAGAAGCGTTTTTTTTTTGTTCCTTGTCTCGGTTTTCATGTTTTTCGTGCCTTCTCTCGCAATTACGCTGCCTTCATTAAATTCTGCATCGTCACGACACGGTGGCGAGAGGAAGTGAGATTTC
The DNA here is from genome assembly GCF_046127955.1 of Nelusetta ayraudi. Taxonomy (NCBI): domain Eukaryota; kingdom Metazoa; phylum Chordata; class Actinopteri; order Tetraodontiformes; family Monacanthidae; genus Nelusetta; species Nelusetta ayraudi. The sequence goes on from NW_027466224.1 coordinate 1,055,674, forward strand.
ATCAGTTACATAACACCCACCCCTGGCAATGTTGTAGCAGCCCTGGCCATGAAACAATAATAATTGCTCTAAAAATAATTTATTTCCTATGAGTTGGCTTCCTCTGTCGCCGGGCAGAGTGAACGGCAGAACGCAGCACTGACTCATCGCTGAGGGGTCGCTGGTTTGGAAGGAGGCCTGAAGACAAAACCATTTGGTTCTGAATGTAAAAAGTGACCAGGAAGTATCAGCAGAAATGTTTGTATCAAGCTGCCAGTAACTGCAAATTTCTCTTGGAGATTGATAAAGTATTCATCTGTCTATCTCTCTGTCTATCAGTCATTTTTTCAGCACTGTATTCCAGTATGTCGGTCCCGCCATCCCCTGCTGCGTGTTCCAGTGACAATGAAGGAGTTCTGTCTTTGTTCATGACCAAGGTTTTCTTTTCAGGCAGAAAAACCTCCAGCTGTCGTTCAGGAATGTACAAAGAAAGTCCCTCACTTTGCTTCTATTCATTTTCTTTTCACATCAGTCATTTTGGCATAACTACCTTCGTGCTGACTGAGGCTGCGCTCCTTCCAAGACAAAACAAACGCGCTCAGATGTTAAATTTCAGGGATCTGTCAGAGCTCTCAGTGGCTCCTTGTCTGCAGCGGCGACGGTGTTGGAAGAATTAACGACTCTTATTTTATGTCATGAGTTACCTTTACAGCACGTTTTAATTATTAGAAATGAACTTCATACAGATGGTTACAATTACTAACTGATTAGAATTATTTTGGTCGACATTAGGTTGGAACTTGAACTGTAGAATTTGGACCATCAAAGCTCTTCTTCATCCCAATGTCCTACTAAGAAGTCATTAAATATACAGGTACGAAATATCATCACCAACCATTAGGCATTAGAAATGTTCTGCTATGGTGAGAAGTTGAGGTGATTTTTGCCAAGACGCCCATCAACGTCTTTGAATCCTGGTGTTGAAGCACATTTCTTTAAGACAGAAGGAGCTCAAGCTCTGAATCACTTCAGTTTTTGAAGGATGCCTCAAAACTGGAAGTGATGTCTCACTGTGTTGTTCTCCTGCTCTATTCTTCTTCTTCTTCTTCTTCTTCTTATTTCACCATGCTGGTAGCTCACTGCTCCTCAATGCCTAGAACAGCAGGCTAAAATGCTGGCCTAAAATGGAATTGAAAGCAAAGCAAAAGAGGGGAGAAATGGAGGAGAGCGCCCTCTACCTGACCATTGTGTACTTAAGCTCTTCACACGACCATCTGTTCTATCCGTCGCACCCCTGTTTGCTCAGTGAGTCCCTGTTTGAACAGAAGGCTGCAGAGGCAGCGCAGAGACCCTGTTTGTTGTGGTTTTCATGCAGGGCAAAACCACACCACCTAGTGGTGAATGTGGCCTCCTTCAATTGGAGTCGAAGACGAGGGCTCAGTGGGACGACTGTGCCTTCCGTCTGAAGGTACAGTGGCTGTTGAAGGCTAGGAAACATGCGCGTGTGGGAGATTCTGGCTTGATGGACCTGAACTGATGATTGGAGGTTCAGCGAGGCTCAGGACGGCGACTCAGTCGTTCACTGATTGGGGATTGAGTGATACTTCCTTCACCCCAAATAGTTCCTGATGGTCGTGTGCCACCAGTGTGCGGAAGTGAAAAGGGTGCAAGTTAAAAGCAGAGTGTGCAGGCAGACAGAAAGGCCTCGGCGGGGACGCGGGGGTGGAGAAGGACAAAAGATGCAGATTGTGATTGATAAGGGAGATTCCAGGAAGGACATTTCTTTTCTCTTTTTTCCGCAGGTTCATTCAAGCGAAGCCCAGAAAACCAATTATGGCTGTGAAGCCTTTAATGTCTCCTATTACCCCGCAGGCGTTGCTGTCATTCAACTCATTTCTCCAACACATTGCTGGTATTAGGAGTGACTTTGTACCCGCTGAGCGACTGTCGAGTGTTCCACTGCCCGCCTGTTCCCACCGTGCTGAGGGGTTGGGATTTTGATGGATTGCGGCCACTTACATGCATTTTGGAAATCCGGAGCAACGGTGGAACGTGGAAAAAAAACCTTGGCGGTGAGCCATCTGTCACGTGGAGTTGATCAGCACACGGCTGTCAGGAGATCTGAGCGCTCACTGCACTTACCTGATACTTTATAAGATCTAATGCCGTCAATAAATAATGTCTTTTTACATAATAGATTATTACTGAAGGCATCAAAACTATGAACACCTGTATAGAGGTGAAATAAAAGTTGGTTTGCCCTCTCTGGGTGGGTGGAGAGACCCCACTCAGGTGGAGGAGTTCCAGCATCTCGGGGTCTTGTTCACCACTGAGGGAAAGATGGAGCGTGAGATCGACGGGTGGATCGGTGCAGCGTCTGCAATGATGTGGTCGCCGTACTGAGCTGTCGTGGTGAAGAAGGAGCTGAGCTGAAAGGTGGCGCTCTCGATTTACCAGTGGATCTACGTTCCCACCCTCACCTCTGGTCAAGAGCTTTGGGTGATGACCGAAAGAACAAGATCTCGGATACAAGCGGCTGAAATGGGTTTCCTCCATAGGGTGGCTGGACTAGGGCACCCTGAGGGACAGGGTGAGGAGCTCAGGGTGAGGAGGGCAGGGTGAGGAGCTCAGGGTGAGGAGCTGGGTCACCCTGAGGGACAGGGTGAGGAGGGCAGGGTGAGGAGGGCAGGGTGAGGAGCTCAGGGTGAGGAGCTGGGTCACCCTGAGGGACAGGGTGAGGAGCTCAGGGTGAGGAGGGCAGGGTGAGGAGCTCAGGGTGAGGAGCTGGGTCACCCTGAGGGACAGGGTGAGGAGCTCAGGGTGAGGAGGGCAGGGTGAGGAGCTCAGGGTGAGGAGCTGGGTCACCCTGAGGGACAGGGTGAGGAGGGCAGGGTGAGGAGCTCAGGGTGAGGAGCTGGGTCACCCTGAGGGACAGGGTGAGGAGCTCAGGGTGAGGAGCTCAGGGTGAGGAGCTCAGGGTGAGGAGGGCAGGAGCCAAGATCTTTCATCAGTGCAACATCACTGAGCTCCACAGAGCCATGGATCCTTTTGCCAGATCCAATTATTGATGCAATGATGCCAATGTTGCTAAAACAAATGTCTTGAAAATGTGTCACAAAACACAGAAGACACGAGGGGATGAGACGGCAACCAGACGAGTGGAAAGTTAGCCTGAGAGGGGAAATCCTACTGGACAAAGCCGTGTGCTTCTGTGTGCAAATTCTGAATGAATCCAATGTTCCCTCATAAATATTTCAAACACCACCATGGATATTGAGGACGGACCTCAGCTTGGATTGATTCAGTCTGCAATATTCAATCTGTCTGCTAATAGTATTGCTACACACTTTGTAAATCTGAATCTCAAGTCCAACCAAAGGTGGAGGAGCTCTTTGCTTTGTCTGCTGCAGCTGAAGTTGTCAGCATGATTTTCTTTTTCCGAGACAATATTGCTGTGATGTGGTCGAATGCTGTCAGTCACTTTTTATGAACTTTTTTTTTTTTTTATAACATCCTTCTCTGGGTTACTAAACCATTGACCTGTCGTGAGATATTGACTGACAGTGCTTGATCATGTTCTTTATTGGATAAAAAGAAGAAAAGAAGTCTGGGCCATTCACTTCAGTTACTTTTCAAAAAGAAAAACGGAAAAAACCCAAAAGATTTCAGAAACCCTTTGAGAGACGAAAAAATAAAACTAAAACTGAGCAAACACAAATTTAATCATGAAAAAAAAAAATCTAATAATCTTCTGAAACACGCGATTGACAATAAAACTGTGTGGAAGCTGAACTTGCACTCAGAGAAAACCACTGGGACATTCATTGAATTGGATCAAAAGAAGAAGAAAAAAAAAAAATTCTTAAAAGCAGCCTCTTAGAATCAAAGCATCGTCCCTGCCTCGGTCCCAACAGACGACACTTCACGTAGAAGGTGAAGGCCCACGAATAACCACGACACTGCAGAAACACTGGTGCCAGCGGTGGATCTCCTGAAGCTCTCAGCAATGGTTCCAATGTCCGACAGCCAATAGTCCTGACTTGATAGGTCGACCCGTCCTTTGTTGACACCTGCTTCAAGTGCAGCTTTCTGTGGAAGACCTTGGTTCACTTCCCTGCTGGGGAGAGGTTTGATGTTTTCGTGCTGCACCACCACCTCACTGTACCTTGGTTTCCTTGGCGGGAGATGTGAAGCGCACCGGACCAACTGCTGTGACATTCATTGGATTGGATCAGAAAGCCTCTTGGGACCAGTGGGAAACCAAACATGTCTCCGCCCACTTTTGATCTGGGCTCCTTTGTGATAAAGTATCCACATTTTGTGTGTGTGTGCGTGTGTGTGTGTGTGTGACAGCAGCCCGATACTGGAAAACAAATTAACATATCGGCAAATGTGGGATCCAAATGGCACCAGAATAAGTATAGTGTACAAGTAGAACCATATGATGATCCGTCAACCGCCTCAAGATAATACACACACACACACACACACACACACACACACACACACACACACACACACACACACACACACACACACACACACAGCAAAACAATAATTTTGCGGCTATTTGGCCCCATCATGGAAAGTGGGGTCAGATTGTTGATGAATGCATAGGCCGACAATGCAAAGTGATGCCAGCGCACTGAACAACACGGCCAGCGACGCATCAATGTAAACCCTGACAGGCAATGTTGCGGCCTTGCAAATGCCTTGATCAGTCTCCATTAAATGAAATGATGGATTGTGTGATGTCCCATAATTAGGGCCTCGGGGCTTTTTCAATGATACCAACAGCACAGATTCCCAAAACAAAAGTCGCTCATTTTAAAGCGGCTTTCCCGTCAGTGCGAGGAGATATGAGGGGGATTTTAAACATGAGAAAATTGAAATGAAGTCCATCAAAGAATTAACGCTGAGTTTATCTTACAGGGATGATGAAAAACCTTTGCCGTGACATGAAATATTGAAGGAAGTTTTTCGCTGGTCATCACTTTTCTGACGTCCAGTACCTTCCAACAGCAACATGGTGCTTTGACTCCTGGTGTCACTGTGTCCCTCCCTCCTCCTCCTCCTTCCCATCTTCTCCTTCCTAAAGTCCAGCCAACTCCATTGGACCTTCCTCCTCTCCTGCTTATCTTGCTCTGCACCCCCCCCTCTGCCCCCCCCCCCCCGACCATCTTCTTCTTGCATCACCCTCTCAGCTCTCATCTTCCAACTCCAATTCCCACAAGTCTCTCTTTCACTCTTTCCCTCTTTTTTCGTCAGCCTCCACTCGTGCATTTTGCTCTTCAGCTGAAGCACTCACTCCTCCTGTCAACCACATGTCCGCTGCTCTTCCTTTGATCTTTGCATCTTCATCTTGTCATCCTCTCGCTTCCCTGTTTATCTGCATATATATATATATATATATATATATATATATATATATATATATATATATATATGTCTTCCCCAATTTTCTGCACTCATCGGTTCTTCTTTTCCTGACGTAGGAAATATGAAGATGTTGATTGCGTGCTATTTTATCTTTCACGCTCAATCAATCAAATCAATTTTCTTTGCAAAACAGCTCCAATTCTTCTTCTTCTTCTACATTCATTTTAACAAATATGAAACATGGTGATATTACTTCTACATTATTGTCTGTATTTGCTTATGGAATAGCATTTCTATATTATATTTAAAAACACAAAAAAGTAACACACACAGGTGACTCTTTTCTTTCTTTTTTGAAACCAGGCCCTCCCGCTCGTGTCGTTGTGTAGCGTACTGTGCTCTACTCAAAGGTGCCTCAGATGGAGTCTTGAGCATCAGCAGCATGGAGCCTTAACAGACATGCTTTTCCCATTAAAGTGCGAGCGGACAGATATGTTCAACTCGGCACAGACACAGAGTTTGGGGCAAAGCGTAAGGCACAACATGGGACCTCGTGCTGTAAAGGCCAGTGGCGTGTCACAGTAGCTCATTCTATAGCTGCTTTTCTAACATAAATAGACAAACCACAGGTCAGTGAACACACACCTTGAGTTATACAAGCAACCAAAGCAGCGAGGAGCAGTTTAATGTTTCATTTTTCAGATGCTTCTTTCATTATCCATGCGTACGCAACACTGTGCTTCATCCTGGGAAGGGGCAGAAGGGCTCAGTTATCGCCATGTCGTTTGCATTAAAGGCAGAAGTGGACATGGTTCCTCTGAACCGGAAGGAAGCAGAAGCTGCAAATAATAATAATAAAATAAAAATTCTGTAAAAAAAACATTTACCCTACTGCAGATTGGTACGAATGTTAATCTCTTAACATCATAACTGATCCAAAGACATCAAGCAGTATAGATGTTTTTTCTGGCAACTTTATCTCCTGCTTACAACAGACAGACTGGTGGACAGCGAGCAAAGCAGAACTAGCAGCCCATGTTTCCTTCTTAGGAGTGCAAGAAATAAAAAAAAAAAGAACTTTTTAAAAGCACTCCAGGCATAATCATCATAATCATCATCATCATCGTCTTCATCGTCATCATCACGGCTAGAAGCTAATCTTCCCTTACAGCCCGCATGCCGCTACGGTCACCACCGATTCTTGTCAGGCCTTGACTGCCTTCCACAAACAGCCCTTCGCTGAAGAGTCAATGATTGAACTTCCAGTTCTGGACCCTCATCAGTCTCTCCCTGGGTGCTCTAGCTCCGCTTTGCCAGTCCCACTGGTGGTGTGCAGCAACTCCTTCACTTGGTTTTGTTCAGTGTCCTTTCATCTGCTGATGATCTCAAGTGTTTGTATTTCAAACGCTCTTATTATACTGTGAGCAGTTGGGAATTCCCCTGGGGAGTTTCCTGCACGCCCTGGGAAAGCAGCATTGAGAGTGGAAGGGATGCCGCCCGGTCACAAACACCATGCACATGCGCAGCGCTCACCAAGCTTTCTGGAGCTACTCATGGGTCCCAAGTCACACCAAGGGCAACCAGTTTGCTGCACTCTTCTGAAATAACACATTTCTCACTTGACTTTTAGTTGTGCGCCATCATTAATGACACTCTGATACACTGACGACGTTAATGAGTTCTCAATAATTATCAACCATGAATTACAAAGGTCGGATACAGACAATATCAATATTCAACACCTTATTTCCATTAATCTGAGTCGACAGAGTTCACCTGAACCTCTCTGGACTTCATGAAGAATAAAACATTTTAATCATTTTATTTTTGAAGATACTGTCTCTTTCAAACCTATATAAATACCAGTTTGATTAGAAAAGAATTGCAACAGAATGCAATTAAATCTTAAACACAGCTCAAGAGCCATCAGCAAGTCCACACGTTCACAGTGCCAGTGTTGGTGCTCAGTTTGTTTTCTTTCTGGTTCCGTTTCATCAGTGGGTGAACCAGAGTTGAAAATCCAGGCTTTGAGTGTGGCGGGTTGGAGCTCTGACACTGAACAGTGAGCTTGGGTGCTGAACAGAAAGCAGCATTTTGCTATTTACACTCTCAGCTTGACATGTTTGAATCCTGACTTTGCCTGTTGTACTGCTTTCATTTTATGTTGTTTGTTTTTTTTCATGAAGAGGAAACTGCTTCTCCAGACAATCCCGTTTTTGGGATTGTCCTGTAATTTCAAGGACAAAACGCCACGGACCGTGACGATGAAAACAGCTGTGCTTATTAAGAGTACCCCCCCGCACCCCCTCCCCACCTCACCCGCTCACCCCGGGGAGAGCGAATTAGCTGCTGCACAGGTAGATCAGAGCTAAATAAAGACTGGAAGGGTGAACGGTGGGGAAGGAGGGAGAACCAGAGGAGCAGCAGGAGGGCCAGGTGGAGGTGGAGCCCAATGACTGACAGCGGACGCTGCCACACAGGGGGATTGTGGGAAGGAGCCACAACACAGAAATGCTTGCTGTGTCTCAATTCAGGCTCTGCATCCTTGAAGTACGCATTTTGAAAGGAAGTTGCGTCACAGCACTGCGTGAAGGCTCCTCCCAATTCCCAAAAGTCCGAAAGACGCTCCAAGTGCGTACTCGGAATGTGCCCTCGTTTTAGCCGATTTCCAAGGCTGCACTGCTACTATCCTTCCTGTACTTATGTATCCCAGGATGCTCTGCGTGCTGCTGCAAAGCATCCTGGGATCCTGGGAAGTCAGCAGAAATTAGCGCTATCTACTGGCAAAGACAAACGTATAAATTTAAGTATTGAAGAATGAATGAAATTACAACCGGCACAGCTCACTAATAGAACTCTACAGACACCATAAGGAAGTGGCAAGGGAAGCGCTCGCATGGGATCAATTCCACAATGACGGGCATTGACAAAGGAAACATGCTTGAATTTGAATGTTCACAAAGTTTTGAGCCTTCGACTTGGCCCCAAGTCAGAGTTCCGTGTGAAAGCCATGCAAGCCTTTGCACATGAAGACCCAGGTTTATATAGTGGCAGAGGTGGGTGGTGACAATCAGGCAAATGAGTGGCAGGTGAGTCGTGGACGCAGATGTAGGAGATGAAGCTGATGATGGAACCACGGAGAGACAGACAACAAGGTCAAGACATGAAGGAAGGAGGGAGCACAATAATTCACATTACCAGTGTATCTGTGTCCACTTGTGATGATTCAACTAGACTCAAAAGACCATGCAGTGTTTCACATCGTGAGATCCGATGGCGAAGATCAAGTTTCTTCTTTTGAGCTCCTGAGATTCAGACACATTTGTTGAGTCTTTCCAGAGCTTTGCAGAAGGAGATTATTTTGCTCACGTCTTGTGTTCACGGCTTGAACGGCAAAATAGTTTTTTGGTGCATAATGTGCGCTGAGATTAATTCCATTGCCTCGCCTATTGTAAAAAAAAAAAAAAAAAAAAAATGTTTAAATGGAAAATTAATTTAGCTGGGGGAAGCAACAGGATCAAGTTGAGCTAAATGATCAGAAGACAGAAGACAGAATTACTCAGAGGACTCAAAGATTAACAATATTAGCTCTTAGAAAATGGGAAATGGAAAAGGGTGGGCAAATAAAAGGAGATGAAGAAAAGAGGAGGAAATGAAGCGGGAAAAATGCTGAAGAAAATCAGAGAAAACGCCGTGCGAGAAGAAAAAAAAGGCAAAAAGTTAAGAGAAGAGCTCAGAGGTCGAAGAAACACTGTGAAATGTAATGAAAAAGCCAAGGAAAGGTTGAGGTGTGCAGGCAGGAAGGCTGAGAGTGAAAATATGAAAAATGAATGAGGAGGAGGAAGCTACACGATGGATGCAGGAGGAAGAGAGACAGATGCAGAGGAGGAGGAAGAGGAGCAAGAGGAGGAGTTGGCCTTGACTTGTGTCCTTGTTTCTACTGTTGGTGAATAATTCATCTGGAGTTCAACTTTCCAATACCTGCACACACACACACACACACACACGCACGCACGCACGCATGCGCACGCACACACACACACACACACACACACACACACACACACACACACACAAGGCAAAGGTAAATCAATTTGAAGTCCATTACAACATTAAACAATATGCAATTACCAGTTGTTTCATTGATTTTGATTGATTGATTGATTGATTGATTGATTGATGTCTAAATGGGTTTTTTCCAACATGTTTGCAATGTGTTGTTAAAAGGCAAACTCCTCTGGTATTGCAGTGTATTTGCACAGTGCCTCAGATCAAGGTTCTTGAATTCACAAACATTCATGAGGTGAAAACAAGAGAGTCATGGAAGGCTTGTGTGGAGTCATATTGTTGTCCAGTCTTCAACTCCAGTCAGAGATGCTCTGAAAATCAAACCTAAATGTGTGTTTTTTCATGTATATATTATTTAGAATTCTGTACTTATTTGCTTTTGGTTCCTCCAAACAGTCAATCACTTTTCATTTGCCATGGACAGAACTTGTTTTCCGCTAATGTGACAGCTGGAATGCAGGTACTGCCCGAAAAATGAGAATATCCAGTAAAAGTTGTTTTATTTTTTGCAATTTAACATCAAAGATGAAAGCAACACATTTTATTGAGCCATTCCACACAAATTGACATCTCAAGCAGTTCCTTGTTGTCACTTTGCTGATGAAGATTTCCAGCTTATTAAAACCACAAAGCCACAAACTCAGGACATTAGAATACTGTGAAAAGCTTCAGTGTTGGAGCTTCAAAGAGTCCAAAGAATCCAAAAGACCTGCAAAAGGCTCCTGAGCCTTTAGAAAGTCTGTCTTGGGTTGTTGGCTCACAAGAGTTCACACATGGGGGAAATACAACAACCTGTTCAGGAGAGTCTAATGTTCTGGGTAGGACTGTACTGTATCTGGGAGATGTTTGGGAGGGATGGAGGGACGTGGCGGAGAAGAGAGAGAGGAAGCCAGGGTTTAACAACAGACAGTGAGCGACGACGTTAAAAAAAAAGAAACTCCAAACAAGCAGTCACATCTTTGAAGCACAGATGGAGAGTTTGACAGTCAGGTGGCACTTCACATCAACAGTATTGAAACACTCCTGACATTAGCAGCAAATTGACGTTTTTTTTGTGCACGTGGATACAGACTGGAGGAGAGGAAGCTATTAAGGGGGGGGGGGCAACTTTAAAAAGATGTATTTTAGGCATGAAAAATCCATTTAACATTTCCCTTTACTGAATGGAAGGAGGAGGGGGAGGAGGAAGAGGAGGAGGAGAAGGAGGAGGAGGAGGAGGAGGAGGAGGAAGAGGAAGAGGAGGAGGCGGGAGAGGCCGAGAGCAGAGAGAACGTTCAGGAATCAATACAGGGAACGTCATGTTGCGCTACACATGATAGACCCATGTGACAGGTGCTGAGATGCATCTGCACTTTGAAAAATAATAAAGGTCAAAATCTTAACGATGCAACACTCCACTCGTGCCAGTGATGACTTCTCCCCCCCTATGGTGGTAAAAGAGCACACTTGGCATTTTGACTGGGGACCTTCAGAACAAAACTCCAGACAAACTTCTTGCCAATCAGAAGAAGCAGCCGCACTGCAGGTAACACTTTACAATAGGTCCAAGCCGCAGTAGTCCTGATGTGAAAATGCTGAAGGAGGAGACAGTCCACTGTTGGTCACCAGCGCCTGCACTCTCTTCATTTAGAATTTACCATCCATAATTTAGCTTTTGCTTGAAATGTTTTGTTTGTGCGCTGCCACATCATTGTGATACGGTTAAGAACCACCGCAGGTCTGGACCGTAAGTAGCTTTCTCTGCACATAACCGGCTGGACCCTGCACTGTCAGACTGCATTCAGGTTCCTCTGAACCCTGCTGGTGTTTAAAGCCAGGACTCTGACTCCCTAATGCAGAGAGGATGAGCAGAAACACCACGCGAAGGAGCCTAAAAGCCCCTGCAAGGCTTCCGTCCTTCTTCCAGCTCGAGCCGGAATGTTCCTGAACTGTCAGACAACATTTACACATCTCTCAGACTCTGCACTTAAGTCTTTTTAAATGGACTGAAAAACTGCCAGCTCTTGTTTATCTCTCGGCCTCAAGTCTCGACTCTTGTGCGTCGTCTGGCGGCAGCCAAACACGTCCATCCGAGCTCATCCTAGTGGCGGCATTAGCTGCTCGATGTTTTAAAAAAATGAAATTAAACTGAAATGAAAGCAAGATTGGTTGAAGCTGGAGAAAATGTGTTTTGATTTAGAAAAGGAATGCCGAAGTATCATAACGTTAGCCTAATAGCATAGTTAGCTAAGTCATGTTTGAAGGTTTTTCGTAAAACAAGATTTTTTTTTTTTTTTAGCGACACGTTGGTAAAGTTAGGCAGATAATTTAATTTCAATAATTTGGCCAAAGAAAATGGCAATTATGCCATTAGGCTAACGATAAGCTGCCTTTCCATGACAGTTTTTCGCATAAGCCGTAACAAGGAGCTAATTTCTCACCATGTGAGACAATAAAGTTCATCTTGATCTTGAAGCCATAATTCTCGTCAAAGCGAGATTTTACAAACGTTTGTTTGCTGTCCACAATGGTTGTTACATTTTCCTCTTTGATGACTTCCTCTGTCCAATCATAACGCGCCATTTTCACTGGTCAGTCAACTGGTCACCTGACCCCGTACGTCACGTCCGCTGACGCGTCAATGTGAACAAAGTGTTTCCATGAGACTTTTGCGACATGAAGGAATGTATTTGGTGAGGGCCAACAACGAATCACAGCCTCTGATTATGAGCAACGTGTTTTTAATTCAGTGACAGAGCAACCACTTTCAATCGGAAGTGAAAACGTCAGACCAAAGCAACGATCCTCTCCATCGGGAGTTTCTCGCCGCGTGACTCCTGAACTGCGCCGCATTTGTATTTCACGAGAGTCGGAGGCCCGATCAGAAACAATGGAGCCGCCCAGGCGCTCTGTGTAATGACAGCGCTCAATCTCTTTACATAGCGATTACGCTGATGGATTTTGTTATTAGAGCATGTTTTGTAAAAACCCTAATGAGATTTGTAATGAAATGAGCTCTGGACTTACTTAACCGGCTCCGCATCAATTATTTATCGCAGCATCTGAACATCAAACGGCTCTTTGAGTCGCTCCTCCGCGATTCCTCCTCTTCCCTCTCTCCGTCCACCAGCCTTTTTGGCCTTGTCACCGCCACTTATTTCCTCTGTCGGAGTTCAGTGTGATATAAATACTTTAAGGGCGCGATCGCTGTGCATGTGGCTCAGTGGGCTAGCGTGCCGACCCTGGTGCGGGAGCCCAGGGGTTGGATCCATGGTCTCTGTTTCCGAGTCAAGGTGAGAGAGAGCGAGGCCAGAAAATAAAGCATCTTCTCGTCAGGACAGACGGCTCAGGTTGGAGGGAGCCTGACTGCAGTCAATGAGGTTGTTGGTTCAATTCTCCACCGACACCTCTTCTGTTCTTTTTTAGCCTGTGAACACAGTCAATCCACTGCCAGGCTGTTGATGGTTAGAAGCAGTGTCCCATCAGCATTCCTCAACAGTCCTCACAGAACACACTGAGACCTGAGGTGCTATGGAAACCTATGACCTGTTTCATTTTGGGGATGGGGGTGGAGGAGATGGCGATCGACACTCATGTTGCCCGCTAGCTCGCTAGCTTGTGGGTTTAATCTCGCGGTGACGTATCAGGTGACTGAGACAGGCGCCTCGACGTGCGCCAAGAGTTGAGCGTTAGACGGACGTAACGGAGAGAGTCCGGTCATTTTTCAAAATAAAATTCTTCAGACTCAGATAATGAATGAAACGGGTCCGCGGCCCGGTGGTTGGGGACCTCTGGTCTAAGTCACGCTGTATTGTGACCAATCGTAACATTACATGACTAAAAAAAAGTGTCAAAAATGGCTGCTGTCAGCCACGATGGTGGTTTAACCCTGCAAACCATGTTGTGAATAGACTCATCACTCGACCCGTACGTGAAGTGAATGCATTTGCAAAGAGATTCATGGGTCTTGGTTTGTCGGGTTGGACCGAGTCTGAAAGGAGGGGAGCTCTTAGGGAGCACTTGCAGGCTTTTAGACTCCTTACACAGTATTTAACACATCCCTTCACATTTAGGACGGAGGCATAATGCAACATCAGCAGGCTCTGCAGAAGAAGGGAAAGCGACCTGATGTTAATGGGATGGCACAGTAATGCACAACAGCGGCGACGGAGTCACAAGTATTTCACTGGAGTCGCTGCGTGGCTTGAAATGACTCGGCAAACTCTGCTGGAAGCGGATGAGGGGGAAAAGTACCGGAGGGATGACGAGATTGGATGCAAGTTCAGAACTCGGTTATCAACTTTTCCATCGGATCCCTCGTTACCCCTCTCACCGAGCCAAGAGTAGCGCAAACTGGTTTGGTTTAAACATGGTTTAAAAAACAAGATAGAATGACATAGATAGATAGATAGATAGATAGATAGATAGATATATAGATATATAGATAGATGGATAGATATATAGATAGATAGATGGATAGATGGATAGATAGATAGATAGATAGATAGATAGATAGATGCTTTATTTATCCCTACGGAGGAAATTCAGGTGTCACACCACTGATTTTTGGTAAGAGAAAAGCAAAAATCAAGCCATCAACTTTTCAGGAGAAAACCAAGTGAACCCTCCAGAGCAGCAGAGGGCGACAGCGGCCAGAAAAAACTCCCCTGTAGGAAGAAACCTATAGCAGATCCACACCCCAGAGGGCGCTCATCTGCTTGAACTGGGTGGATTGAAAGGGAAATAGAAAAAAATGAAGAAGAAGAAGAAGAAGAGAGAGAGCGAGCGAGAAAGAGAGAGAGCGAGAGAGAGAGAGAGAGAGAGAGAGAGAGACAGAAAGAAGAGAAAAATAAGATGATCTATCTCCAGTATATCTATTATATATCTATATTCTCTGATTGTACAAAGCTGATACGTTTTTGGATGTGATTTAGCGCTGTACAACTAAAGTTGATTGGATGATACGGAGCAGGTTGATTGTTTTTGATTGGATGTCCTGTTGTCAGATGGAAAAGCAGTGAAAGCTGTGGTTGAGACATCAGGAGGCTCATTGGTTTCCTTCCTTCCCTCTTTATTTGAAGTATCACTGCTTTTTTGTTTGCTTTCTGCAAATAACCCCCCCCCCCCCCCCCCCCACACACACACACACACACTCTTCTTCTATAAGCACTCATAGAATGTAATTGGACCTCTGGGAATATGAAGGCAGTCAAATGAGCCCCTGGAGACACAGACAGAGCTGAGTGTAACAATGTGAGAGTTCTGCAAGGAGAATGTGTGACATGTTATCAAGAACGGTAGCGCAGCGTATTCTCACTTAGCAACAGGATTTATACATTTCATCAGGATTTTTTTTTTAATGTCTTAAATCACTGAATAGTGCAGCGGTTTTCCGTTCCGATGCAGATTTGAGGTTTTACCAGCCAGAGAGTCTTCCTCCTGCTGATGATGATGACGGCGGTGTTTATTGTGCGATGAAGATGAAGATGAAGATGAAGATGTCATCATTTCAGGTTTGTTCCCCAGTGAATATTCCCACAGTGAACATCACTGTTGGATTCAGCAGCGGTCGATACAGAGTCCCGGATCAGATTATTAACAGCATCAACAACAACAACAACAACAACAACAACAACAGCAGCAGCCACTAGTGCCACCGCTACGACTACGACTACTAATGATAATAACCATACAAAAGTTACGCACATCAGATTTATTCCTGCCGAATTCTGCAGGTGTGCGTTTAAACTCACCACCACACTGAAGACATCAAATGTATGAGCAATAATATGTGGATTAATGTGTATTAATGCATTTTTTTTGAATATGAACGTGATGTTCTGTATATTTTATATGAAGCGTGGCTCTTCTACATCATCTGAAATACAAAACTTGCTTGAGTTATTTCGCACTTTTGTGTTGAAAACATAAAAAATTGGAAATGGAAGACAAAGCATTCAGTGCCATTTTTGGCAATGTTATTTTTTTTTGCTTGGTCTTCACAGTTTTCTGCTGCGAGTTCGACCTCATCATCCTAAATGCTAATAAGTTTAATGCAACTTAATGAAACTCAACTTGATGTCACTCTGGGGTGATGCACTTTCAAGCACTTGGATGGGATTTTTCAAAGCTTTTTTGCCAATTTATTTTTCTTCGGCAGGCTACAAGGAGCCCTTTTATTAGTTGAACAGACAGGTTCCTCCCTGAGTGGACAGTGTTTATACATAAAATATCTGCTCTGGAGAAAAAGCCTCTGTTTGCTTTGGCTGGCCAAGCCACGGCTTCATCACTCTGTCAAGCCGTGTCACTGTGATTTGAGCAAAAGGCAGCAGCGGCAGTGGCAGCAGCAGCGGCAGCAGCAACAGTAGCAGCAGCAGCAGCAGCAGCGGCAGCAGTGGTAGCAGCAGCAGCAGCAGCAGTAACAGCAGCAGCAGCAGCAACAGCAGTAACAGCAGTAACAGCAGCGGCAGCAGCAACAGCAGTAACAGCAGCAGCAGCAGCAACAGCAGCAACAGCAGTAACAGTAGCAGCAGCAGCAGCAGCAGCAGCGGCAGCAGTGGTAGCAGCAGCAGCAGCAGCAGTAACAGCAGCAGCAGCAGCAACAGCAGCAACAGCAGTAACAGCAGCGGCAGCAGCAGCAGCAGTAACAGCAGCGGCAGTAACAGCAGCAGCAGCAGCAACAGCAGCAACAGCAGTAACAGCAGCGGCAGCAGCGGCAGCAGCGGCAGCAGCAGCGGCAGCAGCAGCAGCAGCAGTAACAGCAGCAGCAGCAGCGGCAGCAGCAGCAGGCTGGGGGCTTCTTGGTGCTGCACTTTACGGCAAATTGTTTTGGAAAATCGCACACAAGAAACAATATGACTAATTAAAAAGAAAGCTGTTTGACTTTGGCTTCAGTTGCGTGCTCCAAGGCAGCGCTACGTCTCGCAGCTCATTCCTCCTAAGTATGCAACGCTCATTGACAGCGCAAATAAAATAATTGCTGGCAGGAATAATCTCAGGACAAAAAGTGTGAAAGTAAGAAACAGGAGCAGAGAAGTCCTGACGCTCTGTAATGTCTGCTCCCTGTCCTTCCTCATGTGCACTAAGCGCTGCTCATGGATCTGTGCGATGAATCGCAAGTTTCGGCTAAAATCTGCAAGGCCTTCACGTCTTCCCATTCACTGGCCGTCTTCGCTGTAAATTTAAGCTGCTCTCCCTCCAGCCGACTCCCAACAGTCCCTCACTTGTTCCTGTTGTGATAGCAATTCAAACTGTCCGTGTCCTCCAATCGCCTTCTCCCCCTCAGACACCACAGGAGCGTCTCCACGTGCGGCACGACGGCCTTTTTCTTCAATCCATCACATTCCTTTTAATCCCGATCATGTTTGCTCGTCGTTCCTTTCTTTCCCTCCTCCTCCTCGTATTTTCCTCGCTCGCCGCTGACGCTTTCCGCTCACATTTTGGAGATCTCCGTTGCATGTCAAACTTTGCCACTGCCGGGGACGTACAGCTTTCTGGGATTTCAAACCATTTCATTGAAGTTGCTTCTTCGCAGCGCACATGAGCTGCGGGGAATATCGCATGTACCCAGAGGACTGCTTTAACATTGCGGGTTTATGAAATATTTAAGGCACGCCTAGCAGTTTCATCGACCCCCCAGGAACAATGAATGTCTGATGGCAGCCAGCTCGCCAGGCCATGCCGGGAAAAAAGAAAAAGAAAAGCTTTTTATTTTTAATTTCCAAGACCTTCAACTTGCACTTGGCTGCGTGGGATAAAATACGGAAGAAGAATTAAGTTAAACTCGTGCTGTGATTACAGCAAATACATGAAGACGTGAATACGTGAGTTTTCTCATTGAAACAGTGTTGTCGTCCCGGAGGTTGGTCCTGGTCTCCAGACCACTTTTTAAGGGTCTGGGTCTCGTCTCGGACTCGGAGGCATTTTTACTGGGCCTGGTCTCGGTCTCGGTCTGGACGGAAAATAGTTCAAAATAGTTGGGAAAGCAGCAAAATGTTCAAGAAACTGATTACAAGAAAACGTTGCAGGAAAGAGACGTTGCTGTTCCATTTAGAAGCACTGGAATTTAAAAAAGATCAAATGTCTTGGTCTGGTCTTGGTCTTGGTCTGGGTCTGGGTCTTGGTCTGGTTCTGGTCTTGGTCTGGTCTAGGTCTTGGTCTTGGTCTTGGTCTGGTTCTGGTCTGGTCTTGGTCTTGGTCTTGGTCTGGTCTTGGTCTGGTCTCGGTCTGGTCTTGGTCTTGGTCTGGTCTTGGTCTGGTCTTGGTCTGGTCTCGGTCTGGTCTTGGTCTGGTCTTGGTCTTGGTCTTGGTCTTGGTCTGGTCTTGGTCTTGGTCTGGTCTTGGTCTGGTCTCGGTCTGGTCTTGGTCTGGTCTTGGTCTTGGTCTTGGTCTGGTCTTGGTCTGGTCTCGGTCTGGTCTTGGTCTTGGTCTGGTCTTGGTCTTGGTCTCCATCCATGGTTTCCATCGTCCTCCTCTCGCCTCTCCTTCACCCCCCCGCAGCCAATCCTTTTTATATGGAATGCTTGCATGTCAAACGAGCGGCATCACGGGAGTCCACACAAGGCTCATGCACACACACACACACACACACACAAAAAAAGCCGCTATAGGGAGAATAGCGACTTTTTTTTTTTTTTGTCAAAAGCGACGAGCGACAACTCTAGCGACTTTTCCTGCTGTCGTTACGTTGCCATCAAGTACAAATGGTCAATTATGCAAGTTAGACCATGAGGTCATTTGGCGACTTCTAGGACAGCCAATGGCGACTTTCCTTACTGAGGAGTTGACAACGCTGATGCAGAGTGCAGAGTGCTCGAAGAACACAAACAAAGTAAAACAAAGAAAACAATTAGATTAGATGTTATTATTTTCACGTTATTATTATAGCGTGATTTTAGCGGTCCGGCCCGCTTGGGAAGAGATTTTCCTCGATGTGGCCCCGTGAAACCAAAACGAGTTTGACACCCCTGTTGTATATGGATGCGTGTGGAAAACCTCCTCACGAGAGGCTCAAAACCTTTCAGTCACGTCTGAGAGGTTTTTCAAGTGGAACCGTTTCCACCACCAGTTTTATTTATCGCCATATTTAGGTTTTAGCCCAATTCTAGGGGCACTGGAAACGCAGCTCGTGCCACCACTCAATGAACTCCTTCTTTCGTTATTCTTTCAAGTGCTCGTTGACGGCGCCAGAGTCTCTGGTGGAGGCGGCAGAAGGAAGGGGGGGGGATAAGTGACAGACATTGTTCCACAGAACCCCCCCCGCCCCCCCCCAGCCAGCGAGGAGAGAGCGAGAGAGAGAGCGAGCGAGGGAGGGAGGCGCAGCCAACAACACACTTAGCTCTATTAAGATCACAAGTTCCATTGTGTTGCTGTGAAGCCCTACACCAGTGACAGTGTAAACAAGTGGGAGAGGACAGAGGGAGGAATCGGCAGAGGGGGGAGGATGGAGGGGTGGGGGAAGGGGGAAGGGGGGAGGGGGGGGGGCAACGAACGGAGATGAAAGGGCGATGAAGACGGCGCTGGCTGCAGACAAACAGCTGTGATGTTGACTGTACCCAACAAAGCTCAGCTGAAGGTTTTACATTCATTGAAGTGTCACTCCTGCGACAAGGCACACACACACACGCACGCACACACACACACACACACACACACACTGTAGCACTCGTTCTGTCCTGTGCGACACAAAGGATTTGTGATGCAGCCAGTCGTGGTTGTGAGTCTCTACCTGCCCGACTGGCAGCAGTTCTGTTGTCAACCGTTGTTGTCCCCTCCGCACTCACTGGGTGCAGGCAGCCAGCAGCAGCCAGCAGCAGCCACACTCAGTGACACTATTTTCCCGTCTGTCATTTATACATGACAGACGGGCTCAGCACAAAAATCTATGATTCAGGTTATTTTGACTTTTTTTTCAGAACGTGGTGCTCGACACTTTCTCACTTTTACAGCAGGAGTTTCAATAAAGAACCATTATGTACTGCTATTATATGATGAGAAATGGCCATATATTTAGATAAAATTCCAATTTCATGGTACACCCTGTGCAAACACGGTAATCAACACTTTCAAATGATACATTTATTTATTTAATTCTTTATTCGAGCATAAAAACAAGGCAAAGAAATAAAAAGATTCAATAGTAAAAATATGTAAGCCTATTACTCGAGGAAAACAACAACAACAACAACAACAAGTGTCCACAACTTTAATATGCTCGAAAGGAGTCGGAAGAAGTGTTTGACTTTTCCAGTCCTACCCCTAATCACAACGCCCTTGAACTGCGTCTCATTATCCACATGAAAGTCAAAGTATTACTCTCATTACACTGGTAACACCAAAGCCAATACCTTGGTATCCATATAATCAACATTTGGATCAAAAGCTGTCTGGGTGATGCCACATTCGGATTTCATGATTAACAACTAACCACAGTCACCACCAGGATGCGCTCTCACAGGTCGCCCTCCATCGTAGCTTCCAGTCATCCCGCTTCTCCACACATCCGGCCAGCTCGTCTGTGCTTTGTGCTCCTGCGTCTTTCTGGAGTGCATCCACACATGTTCGTGTTTGTCCTCCTGGTGACCGGTGCCCATGTGTTTGGTTCCCACAGAACCATGTGGGCTGGCTGGCAGTGTCCTGCTAGTCTGATTCTCCTGGCTGCTATCTTATCGCTCACCCTTGGTATTCCAGCATACAGATTCCTGTTGGTAATGTGCGTACTCTTGCTGATGTTGAGCACTACACGTAGCATTCCGGCGTGGCGCCCATCAAGAGACTTCTGCAGGGTTGGCTTCAGGGTCCAGCATTGACCAGGATGCAGCCTGAGGCTGTCTGTCGACTTAATGAATTCATTGGTTAAAAGGAAGTAAAACATTTCCTGGATTGTTTGGGCCGTTTCCTGTCAGTGGTTATTCATACAACACAGAATCCTCTTTAATGGCATCATTTTTAACTCATCAAGAAAACACACACCCACGCTCACTGATGTGCTCACACGCTCACAAATGTAGCCACGCGATGCCTGCCAATGTGCTCACAGCAGTGCCTTGCAGTATAAATATAGGGCGAGTAAAAATAGACGGAGAAATGAAACGGAATTCCTTTTCCCAGGTTCAATCTGGAAAACACAAAAGGTGTTTTATCTTCTCAGGGCTTTTATTCACACACACACACACACACACACACACACACACACACACACACACACACACACACACACGTCAGGTCTTTGACATAGATTTGGGACAGTTGCAAAGTGCTCCACTGTGCAGTCAGCGCAGTCATAACTGTGTGTCAAAGTGACAGTGGCGTGACAATGTGAAACAGGCAGAAGTTCCTGGCGTGCAATGAGGCCACAAGTAGTCACTTTCATCACCCCATGAAAAATACACAACTGTCCTATACAAGTTATGACTCATCATATTTTCAGAATTCCTGTGCACGGCACAGTGGATGAGCCTTGGTCAGACTACGACTGATAACTTAGTTGAGACATCACATTGCCATGGAATAAGATTTGATTGTCACATAAAGCCAAAAGGTTTATGGTATCACAAATGAATGCACAGGAACGCCAGCATCTTTAAAAAACAAAAGGGATTAAATCTTTATAATTTTCACAAGATGAAAGAATTACTGTCAACTCTCGTACGTGGGAAACTAAGAGACTGACCCACTATGACACCAGTTTTTTTTTAGACACTGTCCTTACTGAATGAAATCGTCATCCAAGGTCAGTACAAGGTTCTAATTTTGATTATTTTGTCTTGCTTGGGCAGTCGCAATCATCTCAGTCTGTCTGAATTTAACAGCCGACCGTTAGCCGCAACCAGACAGGCCTTAAGCTTCCCCACATATCTGAGGCTCTATCTCCTATAATCAGCACATAGAGTTGAAGGTCATCAGCATAACTATGGAAGACACTCTCGAAGAACAAGTGGTGGAGCCTACTTGTGTCACGATGGCCAACTCCAGAAGGCCAAGGACAGGCCCCTGAGGGAACCCGTTCCTGACTGCCCGGGTGGCAGAAGGTCCTGAAGGTTCCCCACTGGTATATGATTATGAGCTGTTTTACCAAGTTCACCATCGAGCACAGTAGCCAGTGCTTGAAAATTCAAAGTTGGTGTCGACTGCGACTTAATTTTGTCCAATTAAAAAGTTTTTTTTTGTTCATAAAAAAGAGAAAAAAGAAAAAGCTTATTCAGGAGAGAAATGTTGAGAACTTGATGATAGAAGAGTTGATCTGCTTGTACAAGTTTACAAAGCTGACAGCAGCGCAGTATTTGTGGTACTTCATTATAAATGAATACCTTTAATTGTTGACCCCATCGACAGCTGAAATATAAGAACTCAGAATGACTTTATGACCTCACCCTTCATGGAAAACAATCAAAATAAACAAATAAACCTGTCCTAAAACAAGATTAATTATCTGTCTCTTCTCCATTTTCCTACTTTTTTCTTCTTCTTTTTTTTTAACATATGCACTGTAAAACAAAACAACCCCAGTCACACTGGCTGCTGGTACATTTCTTGTTGAGGAGCTGCATTGCTAATGTGCCAGCCTTCTTAGTTTCTCCCTGCTTTAGGAAAGCACTTCATTGCCTTACACCTCCTCCACATACGCACACACAAAATGAAAATGGAAAAACAAAAGAGCAGTGTTGGAACGCATTGCTCTTATCCTCTGCCTCAGAAAGCTTAATCTCATTTTCAGCCTAGCGTTGCATCTTCCATTGTCATGCTTCTTCAGAAGTCAAGTAGGGTATATATATATATACATATATATATATATATATATATATATATATATATATATATACATGTATATATATATATATATATATATATATATATATGTATATATATATATACACACACGACATAAACGGCCCATTTATCAAGTGGTGCCAGGCTGAGAGCCAAGCAAGCTCTTTACAGAATGTTGGAAGCACCTGAAAACACCTTGGGATATAAGGTAGAAACACACCAGTCTGCCACTGGGTTGTGTACGGACTTCCTACATACATGCACAAGCTGTTGCAGCACAAAACAAATTACGCTGTTTTTTTTGTGCATAACTAAGTAATAGATGACAAAACAAACAGTCTTCTAGCTGTGATGTTGTATTTACCTTTAAGTTTGAGCACTGACTCTAAACACGGGGACTGAAATGTGTGGATCACATGGATCCGAAACCGTCAGTGAACCTCAGTCTCTCTCTCTCTGTCTCCCTCTCTCTGTGAGTATTTACATCACCTAAACTGCTTCAGAGAAATTGAGACACTGAAAATTGTGAACTTCATCCGTTGAGTTCGTGGGCGAGTTTGTTTGTTGTGAGCGCAGTTCCAAATACAAACATAATTAGAGCGAGTGGAGCCCACTTTGGTTTCACCTCTGACTGCACCTATAAATAATTCATTATAAATAATCTGGAATCATTTTTTGAAGAAAGAAGATGAAACAAGAGATTAATACAATGAAATCAAAAGGACACAAAACCCTTCTCAAGAAGACAAATGTAGTTTGCAGCTCTACATTACGACCACCAACGTTGCACCTCTGACTGTCTCGAACCGTCCTGTCCTCCATCAGGACGGTTGATTGAAAGACTCGCACCCGTCCTGTTCCATCCGTCCCTCTGCCACTTAAACGATAATGGCATGCCTTCTCCAAGGCGAGTACCTCCGTCTTTCCCGCTCTCCATTCAGGTTGAACATTTGCACCGGTTACAAAACCGCTTTGTCGACAACAACCGAGAGCAACAGCTGTTCGAAACTGGCCGATAATGGCTTCCGTCTCTTGACAAAGGCGCGGTGAACCAGGTGGAACAACCGCTATCCGCCCGTGGAGAAGTCTGGACAACCCGCCTGGTGCAAGAAGTGCAAGTCAATACGACTGGAACCCCTGCGACGCTCTTCCACCACCTGCCTTTTCCAGCAAGGCGTGCGGCTCTGCCAGCTCACCTGAGCATTGCAATAACACAGCACACTGTATATTATTAGGAAAACCAATGGGATCCACTAAGTTCTCCAATCGTTGACTTCCACGGGAACGATTCGATCTGCTCCGATTGACACAGCTGCCGAGCGTCAAGCAGGAACAATAGAACGGCCGTGCATTTTCAGAGAGCGTTGCAGCGCTCCTGGAATGCACCACGCCGGGCCTGCTTGACACACGCAAACTGACTTCAACCGCCGTGGCCGCAGCGCCACAGCAGGAGCCTACAGTGGGCGGAAGCCAGAAAATGGAATGGCTGTGCCAAATGTCTGTCAGCGGCGCAACATTTGGACTTAAATGACTGTACTGCCTACCAATGACTAACAACAACATCCCAGCGTGCTGTTTGCACTCCGTTGCACACTGCGAGCCACCAGCGCTTCTCAACCGGTGGCTCGACAACCAAAAGTGGGTTGCAGAGTTGTTTTGATTGGGTCCCGGCTTCGTAGGGTTCATATATATATATATATATATATATATATGTATATATATATATATATATATTTATATATATATATATATATATATATATATATATATATATATATATATAATTCAATTCAATTCAATAATTTCAATATTCAATATTTATTGACTAGACATTACAGAAAGTGGGCTTCTGTTTTTTTTTTTTAATTTTTGTGGAATAAATTTGGGTCTCGACTTCATGATGAGGGAGAAAAACCCACCAGTTGAGAACCGGCGGCTTCTCTGACGTTCCACAACCTGCACACAGAGTGGGCGAGACAGTAAATGGACCGCACCGCACCGCACCGCTGTCCTCTGGCCTTTTCTCCGTCTGCTGCCGATGAATTGTAAATCCTCCCATCCTCAAAGGGAAAGAATAAAGTGACACAGCCAGCGACCTTCCACCGTCATGTCAACACCCTCAGGCGGAGCCGCAGCCACACATCAGCTCGGTTGCCATGGGGATCACATGCAGCTTCCGGGGCAGAAGATCCGATTTCCATGTGGATGACAAGGACATTTCAGATTCCTCACCTTCAGGGGGAAGGTGGGGCTGTGTCTTATCTCGCTCACTGCCCCACACTACACGGTGACACCAGGCTTGTCTTCAGTTCTGCAACCTGTTGTATTTGGACTGCGTCTGTCCTCTTATTATTCTCCTGAGGCCTTTTTGAACCCAAATGCCCCCCAAACATGCTCCAACACTTGGAAATGTAAGACAATGATAATCATAGATAACGATGCAGATTATTTACTCTCCAGACCAGTGGTGGGCCAATGGTTTGACTGGCGGGTCACAGTGCATTGTAAAAATGTGCCTGGACAGTTTTCAAACTGACCCCTGTTTTTTAAAAAAGGTTTCCATCTGTCTGCTTTGTCAATACAAGGACGAAACGACAAACTATTGGACCGTTTTCAGAGAACCCCGCCTTTGTGTCACCGACTGTGTCTCCGGACTGGAGCTCTGACATCTTCATAAAAACTAAGTACAGAGTTTTATCTTTCACCACACTGGTCCCATCTCATTTGTTTCTGATCTAGGATTTTTATAGCTTGCTTGTGTGATGCTTTCAATCTCTTGTCCTTTGCTTAGTGTTTTCATGTCAAGCGATCTCTCATTCCAATAATGACAACATGGCCCAATTTACTGAGGTTAAATGTCACATCCTGGAAAGTCCTGGGAGATGATCAGCTGATCAGAAGCCTGATGGGGTTGAACCATAATTTGTTTGCCTGTGTACAAAGTGCCTCACTTCCTATGCTTTTCTCTGTTTTGTCTTCTGTTATAGTAATCAATGTTGGGCTCCAGTCTCAAAATGCTAGTTAATAATAAATCCATTGTCTTCCCTTTGGGACTCATGCAGAAACAGTATTGAAACCTACATGGCAGTACAGTCTAGACCTGCAGACTAGTGGTGAGAACCCAGAGTGACTGTCAGGGATCCGTCTCTCTTCACCCGACTGCCAGGACCCACCATGGAAATGCAGCGCTGCGTGATCAGCTGTGCGTGGCTGGTATCATTATATAGGTAGTATAAATATATGGTGACATCAAGTCCTATATTAATATTTATATCACTATTTGATATATTCTATTTATTCAACACTGTCTGTGAATATGTTTAAGGAATACACACTATGACTGTGTGTGTCCTGTGTGTATTGTTTTTCCGTCAGTTATTCAGACCAATAGCAAAGCCTGGGCTCAGACTCCTCCTCATTGAGCCGTGCATTTATGTTTTATATATTTGCATTTACAAAACTGTGAAAGCTTCGCTGAGGGTGGACGCGTCCAAAGCATCAACAGACAGAGCAAGTATGCAGAGGCACACGTCCAGCCACTTCACCTGACTGACAGCCTGGGAGACCAGGCCAAGCACAACAGGTTGGACCCATGAGAAGAACAACATCCCATAGTAGCACAGTGAGGGAAATACTGAGTGACCAGCCGCCTTCTTATTCACACAAATAGCAAGTCAGCCAGTCACATGGCAGCAACTCACTGTGTTTAAGTACAACAGAGTGGAACCTGAGACAGCAACAGGCAATCTGTGAATATTGTCTTTGCACAGGAGCCAAATAAAAAACCCCCAAGATGAGCATCAGGATGGCGAGGAAAGCTGATGTCGGTGTCGTGCTGGCACAAGCAGCTCGGCTTGAGAACAAAAAAACAGTCTGCAGGCAGATTGTTTTCCAACTGCCATCCTCAGGTACATGAGGCGCCTGTGAGTCCACTGTCTCAGCGTACGAGACCTGACGTGTTTGAGTGCAAGCATTCTCCCAATGAATTACAATCTCCTTGGTCTGGCATGGGCAAACTGCGGCCCCGGGGGCCATATGCGGCCCGGTAAGGCTTTCTAATCCGGCCCGCCGAGTTTGAAGAATTTCTATTGATGGTGAGTAAGTCTCGAAACAGCTGCACTTCATCCCTATTTCCAGTGTTTAAGGAGTCTTTTCAACAGAGAGCTAAAGACCGTGGAGCTTCAAAGACACATTAACGCTCTTCTTCATTGTCAATTGATATTGCAGCACATTCACATGGTCTACATATCCCACAATATAACTTTCCTCCTGGGAGGTGGCTCACCAAAACACTCCATCCATCTGCTGCTGCTCCAGCTCCTCCGTCAAAGGTTTGCCCACCGCTGCACTCATGTCTGATGGCCCCTTG
Source organism: Nelusetta ayraudi (assembly GCF_046127955.1). Lineage (NCBI taxonomy): Eukaryota > Metazoa > Chordata > Actinopteri > Tetraodontiformes > Monacanthidae > Nelusetta > Nelusetta ayraudi. The sequence goes on from NW_027466224.1 coordinate 1,082,216, forward strand.
TTATTCCCTGCTCACTCTTATTGAACGCACATCCAACAATGGCGGCGCCATTAGAGAATCTCTGCGGCCGACAGAGTCTTAAGTTACACCTTGGGATATAAGGGCAGCCCCTGGGGGGCGCCATAGTTGATCGTGTATCTCCTGAGTACTGATGTCTTGGCTGCTTCGTCTCTTCATGAGTCAATATTTTTTCTGCCTGCGGTAGTTTTTGCTGCATCACCTTGTCAGATCCTCTGGCCTGGAGCTACAGCACCAGAACCCCACTGAGTGCGTAACACCCGCTGTCACCACCGTTACTGACTAAGTGATGGCAGTGTCTGTATAGGCTGCTCTAACCAACGGCTCTTACTCTTGCTGTGTCCTGTGTGACACAGTTACACACTGACTGTTTGTTGGTCCGTCCTGCTCCGCCCCTCCTCCTTGATTGGTCTGCTTCCAGCAGATGACCACGCAGGCTTATTTTGAGAGTCACAATGCGCTCAAGGCAGATTTTCCTTGCCACTGAGCACTGTCTGCTCTCTATGGGCACAATTGGCTGCATGAGCTGCCAGTGTAGACCTGTTGAAAAGCTGAAGTGCCCTGAAGACAAAGCTGAATTTGATTGAATTGAACGCTGTGACAGTAACTCGCTACTATCGACCATAATAACAACATCTCTCATAGTCAGTCATCAGGAACAGCAGCGCTGGGGTCGGTGTTAGAAGGCAGGACCTCGTGTTTCTTCGTACTGTGAAAGCAAAGCCGCCATGGTACCAACACACGATGCAATACCATGAGTCTGAAAGTGAAAGGAGGTCCTGGAACGGCCTTCAGGTGTTCAGACATTGTCATCAACCCCACTGGATCTGAAAACATACAAACAAACAAACAAACAAACTGTAAAATCTTTGTGAACAGGTAATTAAAGAAACTATTAATACTCAATCAGTACTATTAATACACCAGGACACGCTTGTGATGGTAGATGCTTATGGCATTCTGGATGGCCAGTCTGCTTTCATTGCAAACATGTCTTGACAAAAAGAGTTTGTACAAAACTCCCTCTGTCAACCAAGACTGCTTGAGAGCTTGGTAGAAGAGACGCTCACTCCATCACTTTTGAATGAAATCACCACACTGCTAATCACTAAGTAACTCCTACATGCTACATGGTAGTACACAGTCCTGTACAGTCTGGCAGTGTGAATCATAAGCTTCCATGACCCTGAGAATTGTGCAAAAACCTAAATATCACAATAAAAACAAATCGCAATTGCACTTTGTCAAAATTTTATTTTGAAAAAACTGTCATGGACACGCACACGCACAAGGTCTTAGAGTGGAAAGCAATATTTTACTATTTTGTATCTTTAGTATAGTGTTTTGTTCTGCCAAAGCACACACACACATGCGCGCGCGCACACACACACACACACACACACACACTTGATACTGTTCAACCTCATTCTTATCTCCTTCCTTTCTCTGCGCTGTTGTCCTCGTGTTCCTTCCTCTGTGCTCTCGGGGTAACAGATAAACCCACAGAGCGATAATCTGCAGCTAAATAGACAGCTGATCCCCTTTTAAAGCCGTGCTACGACTGGGAGGGAGTGTTTACATGGCCTCCAGCAAATGTGCTGAGCCACTGGGAAATTAATTAGCCGGCCCAACTCTCAGATGCTTCACATACTGTTGGCTTGGCTCTCTCCATACGTACATTTCAAGCATCCCTCTGTTACTTTTGCTGCACCCCAGCTCACGCCGTGAATTGGGCTCAATATGAGTAATGTTTTGCTTGTTACGATGGAGTGAAGAAAAACTTGCAAATTTCAAGGGAGGGAAGATGTTTTGCATGCGCACTGCTTTGTCATGACTAGAACTAATATGTGGAGTATTGATAGACGCGCACTGCTGGGGAGTGGAACACCTTTGGAGCTTTTGTTCCACAATAACTAAAAGCAGACTTCTGTTTATATATTTCTAACATGCATGAGGGAGTTTAAACAACTCATTTATCTTCACTCTTTTGTTCCCTGTGTGTTTATGTCTTTGCAACAGAGTGGCTGCCGAGCAACACATAGGGACAGCAGTTTGGTTCACCTTCAGGGGTCACAGCAGCCAATGGCAGCAGTTTGGCACGTCAGGCTGCCGTTGGTGCTTCATCTGTTGAATATTAGTTTTGCTGGTTGAGTTTCCCCCACGTCAAGCCAGATTCTGCCATGAACACACATAAAAGTCCCTTTGCAATGTAAGATTGTATTAGACAGACTTTGACAGTGCAATGTTCAACATCCATTTTTTTTTTAAAAAAAAAAGAAAAGATTTGCTCACTTGGTCTTCTCCAAGGCCAGTCCTTCGTTTCCAGGCTGCTGCATCTCCAAGGAACTGTCAGTCATCTGTCTGGCACAGTAACACAGCCTGAAGCTAAAGACTGGTCTGGTGCTGTGAGCATGGAATTGTTAGTAATGGTCTTAGCTCCTGTGAAAGCTTAGTTGGTATTAGGTCGAGTGGTCGATTCTGCAGAGCAGATATATGGGAATTAAGTTCAGAGTCCAATTTGCTGAAACTTCTCCATATAAATATCAGTAACTGGTGTTAGGTTTTAGCAGCTTCACCACCACTACGGAGACTAATAGGAATACTGGGCTCAATTTGTGCTTCCTGCTCAATTTGGCTGCACTTTTAGAAAGAAGCTTGGGTAGGAAGTCGATCTACTCCTCCACAAGGCCTTTCTTGTGTTACCTACATCCATCTCGCTAAGCTATATAAATAAACACGTAATTAGTGGTATATATTTATTGCCCATTTGGCTTAACGCCCTCAATGCCCAAACCACTGTCATGCATGATGTCGTTATTGTGTTCAGTTGTGCAGGCTGCACGAGCTGAGACCTACCAGGTGTGTTGCTCGTCGTTAATTCATAAATGAATGTTTGACAGAGTCTTTTACGTTGTACACTAATTGCTCCCCTCTGATGAGGCAAGTTCTTCATTAAGGAAGCGGGAGTCAGGCGGGAAAACAGTCCAACGCCAGCTAATGCAAGTCCTCATTTGCTGCAGCAGTGGCCCTTATTAGTCTCCCCATTCTGGTCATTTTCAATCTTCCCTTCGTTAAACAAATCGGCTACCGTGTCCGATTCCGTTCGTTTCAACAAGACAGGTGAAGGCTTCACACTGACGCTGTGTTTGACGGAGGTCCTGAACGCAACAAACCCGACAAAAAAAAAATAAAAGTGCTTTCGCAACAAAATACGCAACAGCAGCAGCATCCAATCAGACGCGTCTCTGGATGGACAGTGGAAGGCAAATTTGGCCAAGATGAGGGCGAAATGTAAACAAACGAAAGCAAGTGTAATTCTTGTGAAAGACGAGATTTGACCAGAACTGATGCGCTTCACACCAGTCAATGGTTCGAAAGATTATCGCTTTTATTTAGTGAGAAAAACTCCAAAGGGAGCGCGGCTAATGACACCAGTTTGTGAATGACTACGTCCTCATAGATCAATACTGTCGTAGCAGAAGTCAGTCAACAACTTTCATGGTATGCCCCCTTTTTCTGTGTTCAGACATTTTCTCCTGATTTGTTGCACCTCCCAAGTTCAACACATCTCAAAATAAAAGGCATTCTGGTGAAGAAACAGCAACAGGGTATGCGAGAGAGCATGTAATGTGTGAAGAGAAGTGCAGACTCCCTCTGTGTCTCACGCAAGCACGCACACACACACACACACACACACACACACACACACACACACACACACAGACGCACAAAGACACACACAGCAGGCATGTTAAGCACTGGCTGCTTGGAAAAGAGCACTCAGTATTCAGAGCGCGCTCTACCCTTGCCATAGGCTGCTCACACAAACACATCGACACCAAAGACACACGTACGCAACACACACACACACACACACACACACACACACACACACACACACACACACACACACACACACTTCCACCGACAAGCAGTTGTGATGACTCGACAAATCTCAGAAGACAGCTCCTCTGAAAACAATTGGTTTTATCTTCCTGCCACGAGACTCTCTTGTGTCTGACACAAGGACGCCGCAGGAACAGTCAGAGGACGCCGGTGCTGTGACGCAGAGCAAAATCACAAAGACACACGAGAGAGTCCAAACCTCTCAGCCATATTGGAGAGGTGTTTCCAAGTTGAGTTGTTTCCGTCGCCAGTTTTTACTGCCATATTTAGGTTTTGTGCAACTCCAGGGATGGAAGCGCAGCTGTAGGGGGCAGAAAAGTACAACATGTGTCACCAATAGATATTACATTGAGTCTTTGCGGCTATCTGCTATTATAGAGCAGGATATCAAGCCACTGCCGGAGCTGTCAACATAAGAACCGCAGGGAGAACCTGTACAATGGCCACTGTATGTCACAGCTTTGCCTTTATGTGCCTTTGTGACTCGGACTTGGTAGCCAGGTGCTGGTGTAACATCTGACATGGGCTCAGCAGGACATTGTTTGGCACAATAAAGCGGAGAAAGAGCCCAGAGCTCTGGAATCTGTCACTCCTCATGGAGACCGATGCGGAAAGAAAACTCGGTTCTGCCCCGGCAAGGGAAACAGGCGGAGGCGGCTGGAAAAGTCTGGTCTGAGATTTGAAACTTTGAAAAGTGTGGACCGCACATTAGCTTTTTTGTACTTGAATTAAAGCGTTTTGAGGATCGGTTGTGAGATCATGACGCCGCTGACAAAGACATAATTAACACATACACCCAGTGACAATGAAGTTTAACTCAAACCCAGACTGAGGACTGAAGAAAGTGTATCCTTCCATTTTTCAACAAATGGTTTCACAATTCCACTTACACAGGAAGTAGCCCCCATTACACAGAACATTACATAAAATATAGATATTCCCAAGTTTAGTTGTTCCCATCACCAGCGTTTCATTGCCATGTTTAGGTTTGGCAGAATTCTAGGGGTCCTGGAAGCACAGCTACTGTTAAGGGTCCTGGTAAAACATGGCACCATTAGCGAGAGTCTATTCTTTGGGTATCGGGCCCTTTGTGTTTATTGTAAATATTCTCTTCAGAATACTCTCAAAAGTGGGACGCTTGCTCCGAGTTCTCAGTTTGAACAGCGACTAACTGGCCAGTGTGGACCAGTTTCAGTGCCAGGGCTTACCGACTGTTTCACAGTCGCTGATTAAAAGGTTTGTGCAGTGCTCTTACTGAAAGTTGTTGGTGGCAAAAGAAGATTTGCATACATTTTAATGCGAGACACACATTCAGCTACTTTGTTTTCCATATACACACACTGGTTTTGCCTCTGTTTGTGTTGAAAGTGTCGATCTCTGCGTCACCGCTTCATCTCAACACTCTCCACTAGGGGTGCCTGTGACATAATCTGGATACATGTCATCGCAATATTTCTCTGTTGAATGAATGTTTGAAGCACCGCTGATGTGTATCTAAGTATTACTGCAAAGTTGGCATTTTCAAACTGTGAATGTTTAAACGTGTTGCTTTTACATCCACTGAGGAGAATGAATGAAAAAAAGATCCGCCAGAAGAAGTTTTTGGAACCATCAACAGAAGCTGGGCTTTGATCCAGTTTCAACCTGCCCAGGAGACGGAACCGACTCGCGGCTGTTTGGATTCTGGCAATGGGAGAAGAGAATTTCAATAAATAGTTGAACTTTTCCTTTAACCAAGCTCACGTTTCACCTTTGCTGTCCCTTTAAGCCGAATGTTTAAAGGCATCGTGTCCATCACAGCTGATCTTCAGGTGTGATATGTGTGATGTTCACTGGAACGTTGCGGTCAGTATTTAACCCCGTTGATATAAAAACAGACGTCACCGTCTAGACACAGGCTTAGTTTAGTTTCATAAAGCTCAGAGGCACAAAGCAGGAGAAGAAACCCCCTCCCCCAACGAGTTTCACCTCTGCTACACAAGACAATTAACTCTGCAACCCAACCTCTAACTATAATTACCAAAACAACAAAGTATCATTGGAGGGAAGAACAGCGGTGGTAAAAAAAAAAAAGCCACCACAGCGCCCAGCCGCTAATTTAGAATTCCAAATAAAAACAATCAGCTGGACCTTCTGGGCCTTGTTCCATTATGACGAAGTGGCCGTGCGTTCTTTTCACCACATTATCCTCCACGCTTTAATCTAACCGACGTTTAGAGACACTTGTAATAACCGTTACCATGAAGGCACCACGAGGAGCATCGCTGACCACGGCTCCCCAGGCTCCACTGGAGCTATGCTCAATGCATGTTTGTGTTAATGCACGTTTACTGTGTACATCAGTGCGCAGCACAGCAAACCTTGGTCTCTTGGATGCTTTACACTGCTGCCCAAACTCTGCCAGGGTGCACCAGGCGCTCTTATTGCTCTGCAGGAACAGTGTCTGCCATTCCATTACAGCCATTACACCTCATTCAATTAGATTCTGTGTGTGTGTGTGTGTGTGTGTGTGTGTGTGTGTGTGTGTGTGTTGGCGTGCGCTCGTGCAGACGTGCATGGATTGATTGTCAGTTTCCAACAAGTTAATTGTGTATTTGTGTGTCCTGCTTTCAGCATTTGAGTGCTTATTTGCATGTGGACATAATTTTCAGATCTGCATTCAGAAAGAGCTCGAATGTCTATAATTTACCTGCGTGCACCTGTGTGTGTGTGTGTGTGTGTGTGTGTGTGTGTTTGTGTGTGTGTGTGTGTGTGTGTACGCCTTCAATCATTCAATCATTCATTTGGCTTTGGCCTTTTTTTTTTACATCTGTGTGAATATTTTCTATGCGTGTGTTTCACACGCCTGCAGTGATCCAGACTCTGCAGCAGATGTTTTTCTTTTGATTCATGGGAAAATTACACGGAGATCCTGAATATTAGCAAGTCTGTACTTTATATACTACATCTATAATACCAGAAAGCACCAGACGCTGATATTGTATTTCATGGAGAAGATGGTGGTATTCATCCTGATGAATTTAGACCATTGTTCTTCATGGGATCATTTGTCACCACGCCACAATAACACCACAATAACACCACAATAACACCCCAGCTGCACTATGCAACAGGAGACACACCTGCAGTCAGGTAGACAGTCTGTTGATGTTGATGTAGTTGCAGTATTGCTTTATCTTGGCTGATACGGACATCAACCATGTCAACGCAGGCATGTTCACCACAGTTGATGTTAAACGTGTTTCATCTAAACTGTTGTGTTATTATTGTCATCACTGTCAACCCCGTTCTAGGTATTTTCTTCAGATAAATGCGCTGCTCCTGGACTGGCTGAACTTGTGCTGTTGCACTGTTTCTTTCTCCGGAAGTTTCTCCCCAACACGCAGTGCAGGCAGCGGCCTAATGAGCCTCTGTTGGGGTTGATGACGCCCATCACTTCTGATTTATTTGGATGCTTTAGACTGACAAAGAAAAAAAAGAGCTACGAGCAAACTAATGGCACTTTAAATGCCTCCTTACAGTTGCACGCACTGTGTGGGAGCAGTGGCAACAAAAACATTACAAAAACTTTTTAGTATTTTTATTAGCAAATGGCCTGATTATCATCTGGTAAACAGTCACTTCACTGTGGGATAAAAAGGTCATTACTGCAAATGGAAAATGCTGCTTAATTGTCGAGATAATTCGATCTTTTCTGCCTCGTTCTTGGTGCAAAAAGTCAATGTGATGATTATAAATCAACTTGAGAAAAAAGAACCAATCGATGTAAATACATGTAGAAATATTTTGTTACTGTTTTTACTGCCATCCAGTATTTTCATATTTTTTTTGACATTCATTTATAGTTTTTCTCGAGCTGCTGTCTCTGCACTCGTGGGGATTTGATCAAAACTCCCGAGTCTGCCCAGTCTGAGACCAGACGCAGTAAAAATGCCTCCGAGTCCGAGACCCAGACCCTTGAAAAGTGGTCTGAGACCAAGACCAACCTCCAGGACCACACTAGGAAGCACTGCTGCCCCACCGTGTTGCCTATTCTTGACACCATACTTATGGAATTAACTGGGAAGGTCCACAGTAATAATTATAGAAATGGGTTCATGAGTTCACAAACATTCTATCCAAATTATATTTGCCAAAACTTTCTTGCAGTTGGCGAATAATTAGCACGGGGATGTTAACGCCAGAAATCTCCTCTCTCCCTCTCTCTCTCTCTCTCTTTCTCTCTCTCTCTCTCGCTCTCTCTCTCTCGCTCAGTTTGTGTGTGTGCGCAATAGGATTTATCAATATTTCTTTGTCGTTATAATGTGACATTCTGACGTGACTGCAGAGAACTTTTCCTTTGTAAAACTCTCTTGTTTGCAGGACTCTTGCAGAACGAGTGAGTGGAGCACATTGACCCCCCCACCCCCACCCCTCCCCCCCTCGGGCCCCCAGGCAGTGAAATAATTGTCTTGCATTAAACTAGTCGGTGGTAAATTAATAGGTGGGGGACATGCCGCTGACATATATTACACATACAAAATTGTACGTACCTGGTCTATCATATCTCCAGTGTAATGAGCAGCTTGGGCCCAAATGCCACCTGCCGAAGAACCTTCATTAATTGTTTTATTGTCAGCCTCGAGATTGAAGAGGCTTTTTCCTCCCATGTATTCAAGTGGTGTATTTCACACTTGCCTCACCCACACCCAAACACAGGAAAGAATGTAAAGCAATTGGATTTTTGCAGATTGTATTTCGCCCCAGTTGGGTTGAGTGCTCGCGTTCTCGGCTGAGAGCTGTTGGGGGGGGGGGGTTGAAGCTCGCAGGAGAAAAGTTATTGACCACCGAGTTGTTCTTTTCACCGGCTGTGTTTCCATCACACCTAGAACCGTGCAAAACCTAAATATGGCCACAATAAAAACTGTTGATTGAAACAGCTGAGCTTGGACAAACCTCTCAAACACGGCTCGAAGGTTTTGATGCTCTCATCAGGTGGTTCTTCACACGGATCCACACAGAGGAATATCACTAAAGTGTCATGGAAACACTTTTTTGGCATTGACATGCCAGTGGACGTTGAGGTACAGGGTCACATGACCAGTTCACTGACCAGGGGAAAATGGCGCGTTATGATTGGACGGAGGAGGAGACGGAGTGTTTTTTTTGGACAGCAAACAACATGGAAATGCAGTTTCATGGCAAAATGTTTTTTTTCTGTAAATATCAATGTTGGCCGGAGACTTTGCACAACTTTTTACATCCTGGCCCCACTAACGCCCCTGAGCTGAAGTGACTTGTCATGAATGGCAGAGGCAGACAGCCGCTGTGTCTCATATCAATGACGTCTGGGTGACTTTACTGAGAAGAATCCAGGCTTGTGTGGCGGTGTCATGTCCTACCAGAGGGCTGCCAGGTGAGGCAGCGAGGTGCTGTGTGGTGTGACTCAAGCACTGCTTGGCTCTCAATCCTCTGTCTTCAGCAGCGGGCTCGGGACCTTTCCACAGCTGCTCTGTTTTACAGGCGGCAGGCAGACAAAGTGTTGGAACAGCAGCCAAATATCCCCTCGCTGACAGCAGCCAACGCATGACAGCCTTGTTTTCTCTCTGCACCCCCCCCCCAGCCACCGCTGGGCCTTCTTCTGTCAGTGGTTTGATACTCCCACCGTTTATTTGGTTGATCTTTATTTGCCATTATGCTCCATGTGATCCAATCCTCAGCCTGCGGTCTCCTTTTTATGACTACAATGCTCGGGTGTGCGTGTGACACATCCTATTTGGAGAGACAACACTTGCAAAATGACATAGTTACCGAGTGTTTTTTCCAGGCGTTTATTTGGCTCCAATCTTCGCAGATTGTCTTCTGCTGTCTCGGTGACAATTTGCCCTCGCAGAGCTTGCAGTGCGGCAATGAGCTCTCTGCATATTTAAAGTAAAGATAACACAATAACACAAAAACAAGAGAGAAACACGACACGTCAAAGTCAATGTCAACTATACACATTTTGTGTTATTGTATTATTGATATTCCCAACCCTAACCCTTACAATCAATGAATGTGATGGTGGTGAGACAGTCAGATCTCCTGGTGAGAAGGTTTTCCATCGCTGCTGTAAACCTGCGTCTAATGTAGGCGATGTTATTCTGGGGTGGACTCAGCAGAGAACACTGAACAAAGTCTGTTCCGTCCAGTTGTGCCACAACTGACACCCGCTGACTTGGTCCCTATTTCAAATAAATTAATGAATACATTAAGAACATTAAAAAAAAAAGAGAGATAATCCACAGCAGACGAGCTACATCCTGAGTAAATGCTATGAAATGGGTTTCCCTGCCTCATGCATTTTCAATGAAGCCGGCTTTATTTCAGCCGTCGCTGCTGACTTTGCGAGTGAATCACACACGGCAGGCAGCAGGAAGGTGTCAGTGTGCCTCCAGGAAGTGGGAAACGAGCCTGGAATCTCTCTGCGCGTCTCCCACTTCCCACAGCCGCTGACCAAAATGCCTGCGGGTGTGCCAGCGACCATCGGTCCGGAGATGCTGCACGCACGCTGCGTTTTTTATATCTGCGTGTGAGACACCAGAGATAAAATGTCAGCCCGTCTGCTCGCTCGCAAACACAGCGTGGCATGCACGCCGCCGCGTCCTACCGCTGGTCCAAGCCGTCATTCACGCTGTTGCTCATCCTGGTTGCTTTTCATCGCATCCCGCGACAGAACTTCAATCCACCAATCAAAGTTTATTTGTTCACGATGAAAATCTCAAAGCGCTGCAGATAAAACCAAAATAAAGGATAAACAGTGCCCTTCAACACGATTAGAATTTAATCAGAGCTCAGAGACGGAGAAGCAGCCAACAAACGCCAGTGTGCTCTCCTCTCATTGGTCTTCAACACTGGAAAGCTTTGATCTGAGCAACTGGGAGGAAGACGACAATCTGGGAGAAGTGGCGCTGATGGGGAGGAAGTGAAAGAAGCAGCGTGAGAGGCAAAAAGCAAAAGGTTGTAGATGTAATGATGTTGGGCGGCTGATCAGGGAAGGACGGCGAGGTTTACGACAGAAGAGGTCGAGCAACGAAAGAGCCTGGCAGCCAAGGTCGCCTCCAGCATGATGACAAGAGCCCACAATGATGCAAGAACATCAACACACGTTCATTCAGACAGTGACAATAAGGTGTTTCCAACTTCACTTCCTCCTGAACTCTATTAGATATTTCGGGGGTGAGACGTCTTTATTAGTTCGGTTGATCGCTGTCGACAAAATGAAAGGAATTTAATCAACAGCGTTGGCAACTGGAGACTGACAAACCACAGGAGGCGTCTGTCTTCTGCTTTGATTTAAAATAAAGACTTGGTCCAACTTAATATACATGTATTGTTGAAGCAGATTCAAATATATGAATGTATCTGTTTCTTTGTCTTATACAAGTCAATGTTGTTGAACTCAAAACAAAACAACCAAGGTCAGATTCAAATGCTTAATATGTAAATATCTTGCTTTTTTTATCGCTTTTTATTTTTCTGTATATACTTAGAGATATTTTATGTTTGTCTACATCTTCAGTTAATATAATTCTTGACCTTTAGCACTGTAGCCTTTTTGTTGTTGTTGCTGTAATTATGCAAAATTCCCCATTGTGGGGTCAATAAAGGTCTTCTTCTTCTTCTTCTTCTTCTTCTTCTTCTTCCTCTTCTTCTTCTTTTTCTTCTTCAGATTTACAATTTGTAGGTGAATTCGGATTAATTTGAGTTGACTACAAAATATGCTGCTACTACTCGACCGGTCAGCAGCTGTGACGACCGGTTGATTTCACTTCAGTCAGACTTGGACGTCACAGTGCAGCCATGTAATGTGCAGTGCAGCCATGTAATGTGCTGCCCTCACCGGAGGAAAGTGGAACCTGTTGCAGTTGATGCGGCTTGCCCAGGCGCGAGGTCCACGATGCCTCACCAGTACCTGCAGACCGGTGAGATGCTGTAAGATTGTTGTAATGTTGTAATGGCCGTTGTCATTGTCTCCTCTACAAACACTGAAGACTGTAACTGCACATGCAGTCCAGATTTGGTTCCGCTGCTCAGTTATTGCCTCCATAGCGGAAAACAAGGATGCAAATTTGAACTCCTGCCAGAAGGACGCCGCGCTCTCATGCTGAGATAACGCATTTTGCTCCCTGCATGGCACTCAGTCATTTGGAGTAGGAGTGATGAGAGGGTGGGTTGCAAAAATAATTTCAGGAAATGTAATCACCTTCTCGTTCCTACCCCGTCTGATATTCTCATGTTAATTTGCGCTCAATGTGTGAGTGTGGAAGAGACTCTTTAGTGTGAGCAGCCAGATTCCAGATTCCAGTGGTGAGGGAGCCTAATTGGGGAAACTTACTTTCTCCGCTAATGGAACTGGCAGAAAGCAGCTTACAAGGAGCGGTGGATGCTCGTATATACGAAAGAGGATTAGGGCCACAAGAAGAGAAAAACATATTACAGGAAGGAGATTTTTTTTTTTAAGTTTTCATTTCGACTTTATTCACGAAATTTCGAGAAAAAAGACGAAATTTCGTGAATAAAGTCGACGCAAAAAAAGGTCTAAATCTCGTGAATAAAGTCGAAATGAAAACGTAAAAAAAAAAAAACTCCTTCCTGTAATATGTTTTTCTCTTCTTGTGGCCCTAATCCTCTTTTGTACATATATGGCAGACATTGAAGGAAAAATAGATATTTTCTCTTTGTCTCTCTGAGGCTAATCTGCTACAAACTGTCAGCGTCTTCACTTAGTGGCAAAATGGTAATGCTGTTCATCAAACGATGCCCAAAGTCTGTCAGTCTGACACGGGAGCCATGACCAAGGCTGCTGCAGCTTCTTGCTGTTATTTCCCTGCCACTTAGAGGTCCAGTGTGTACACTGACACCCCCCCCCCCCCCCCGACAGCATGTTTAGTATTCAGGCCACTGTCAGGTGGGCTTCATTAAAAAAATGCAGGTGCAAGACGGCAGCTAACTTGGAGCAAGGCCCTTATTTATATACTTCTATGTATGTGAGAACCCTTATATACTTTAATGAATGCATTTATGGGCAGCATGTTAAGGTTTTACAAATAAACAATTCCAAATCAAGTTACATTTTACACACTGGACCGTTAAGTTGCATCAGCTTGCTGTTGCTCCAAGCAGAGAACAGATTTTCTTTTCATGTTGTTAATGACATTCATGCTGCACTGAATTACAATAGATATCGAATAGAAAACAGGAAATACATATTTATATAGGTTCTTTAGGCAATAAAACTTATATAATATTAATATTAATATTGAAAAAAAACAAACTCACTGAGCTTCTCGTCTGTCGACTAACAGACGAGTGCTTGTGTCTGCCGTATGAATTTCAGCAGAAGCAGAGTTGAAATGGCAACATGGAGACCATTAGCCATGAAGCTCATTGGATCTCGCTTGACATTCATCAAACGCATTGGGTGTGTGTGTGTGTGTGTGTGTGTGTGTGTGTGTGTGTGTGTGTGTGTGATAAAAGAGAGACAGTGGGAGATATATTTGTTGTGGACCACACTAGCTGTGTTTCCATTGCAGTTTTTTTTTTTTTTTTTTTTTACAAAATAAAAGTAATATTTCTTACATTTCGACAAAGTACAATTGTGATTTGCAGGTGTTTCCAGTGAACGGTGTGAAGATCAGCAGCCGTAATTCTTGCAGAGGAGATTTTGTGAGAATTCCATTTGCCTTTGTTCGGTTACGTTGGTTTGGTGTCTGGAATGCTTGATATATTTTTCTCTTTGATGACTTGTAAAAAATATTCCGTCTCCTCCTCCGTCCAATCATAAGGCGCCATTTTCACTGGTCGGTGAACTGGTCACGTGACCCCGCACGTCACATGACGCTGACGTGTCAATGTACGGCGTCATCCTGTGTTTTCATGAAGACAATAACATCATCAGCATAAGCAGACGGTGCAAACATTCTTCACCACCTGGGTTTGTGTTGAAGAGGCTCTATAGCCGGAGAACATGAACTCCCCCGCAGAGAGCAGCACCTTCTGGCTCCACTTTGGACTTGAAAGGGGAGTTAAGAGGAGTTGAAACTACCATTAACCTTTTGTACGCTCACTTCTCAATGTCACGGCACAAGCCATGAGTGTTGGTGTTAAACCAGCCCAAAGCCTTCTCTTGGTCTCCTACAGGGGTAGTAGTGATAGTAGTGATGTTCTGTTGTCCGGATAAAGAAAGCATCGAAAGTGAGGAACTGCTGTTTGGTAGATTATTTCTTTGCTGTAACATTGCTTCTCCGCTGTGTGGGGTGAGAGTTGTCACCTTGGAGGATGGAGCTTGGTCCGAAGTTATGAGTCTTTGACACAGACTCTGCCCCTCATTGCCACCAGCGGATGGAACTCTACCAACTGGTTGCCTTACTGGTTGAGTGCTGCAACCAGTAAAGTTTTCTTCAGATCTTCTCACACTTTGATTGTATGACACTTTCAGCTGATGACCCAAATGAAACAATTAGGGGCCAACTCGCATGCTTAGCTCTGGTCTGGGTCCTACAAATGTGTCTTCCTTTTATAATTGGAGAAAAAAAAAATCGTCTTTCCAATGGGATCGGATATATTGCCAAGGAACATGGTGACAACAAAGAAACTATCCACCAAAGACAAAGGTCCTTGCTATTTGTGCCAAGTCTGTATAGAAGCCGCTGAGATGAGCCGCTCCTCTTTCAAACACTCACTGCTATATATATGTATTTATATGTCGTATGCAGTGAATACATCTCGCCACTGGGGCCGCTCACAGTGCCTTTTGTTTTATTTTAAGTGTCGTCATCAGAACTCAATAGTCGACCTATTTCCTCTTTGGTATTTACAAAGAGCTACTTAACATTTGCAGAGGAAGCTTTGTGTGAGGACGGTGTGCAGACAAGCTATCTACAGAGATGATCAGTCGTCAGGGGAGGAAAACAACAAAACAACAACTTCAGAGGCACCAAAAGTGGCTTTTCACAAATCTTCTGAGCTACGGCGTTTTGTCAGCTCCCTTTACAGACGTCACTGTTTGTAGATGAAAAAGCGTGTGGGCTGGTTAAAGCCTGAGTCAGACAGCAGGGTCAACGCTCGCTGTTCCTGCGTGAGTCTCTGTCTGTTTGCCACTTTCACGTCACCCACCCTCCACTTTTATTGAAATGCAAGGCAAAAAAAACCAAACTACAACGCTGTCAAAACACAGCGCTGTTGTGCACTCTGCCTGAGAGTCAGTAACAGTACAGTTGCTCTGCAGCAAGTGGGATTTCATCTCCGGCACTGTTCTGCTCCCCCATCACTGTCAATTTACAGCTCGACATTCAAGAAGCCTTAATAACACGATGAAATATAGATAAAGGTTAGTTTGCGACATTTAAGACAGAACTGTACATAATTAAGCAGAAGCCGACATTTTATGTGGGGCGTTTTGTTACTTATGCAACACATGACTTCTTCTCCATTCAGGTAGGCAATAGTTTCCTCTCTGTCTTTTTCTGTTTTAGAGTAGTTCATCATTTAATCACTTTGCCATTAACATTAAAAAAAGAGTGGATATAAAACACCAAACATCGTTGTCATATTTAAAAGAAGTCTCCCACAGTAAAAAAAAAAAAAGGTATTTTGGAAATTCTGCCAATTAAGTTTAGCTTATTAGCAAAGAGGAGCTAAAACAAAACAATGATAAAAAAAAAAAAAGGATGCTCAAACCCCTTTTCCAAAGTAAAAGACTTCATTTGCATAATTTGAGACTACCTGTTCTGCAACATTGGCTCACAACTCGATGCTTGCCCCTGCACTCATTGACTTCTCTTCCTGCTATTGACGGACCACAGATTGCCCCCCCCCCCCCCACAGCAAAGACCCCAGCAGTGAACTTACATGACAGAACAGAGAGAGAGGTGATAATTATACAAGCAGCAAATGTTTAACTCAGCCTCTGCTAATAGGACGATCCTTCCCTGGTAGCAAACTGAAAGGTAACTTAAATGGAGGCGAGGCTCTGTGTGGATTGGCAACAAAGCAGGAAGTATCCTTCCTTCCACAGCTTTTGAAAGGAAAGCAACAGATCGTGGCTGCACTCGCACGACTTTGCCAACATGAGTGAAAGCTCCACCCAGGCCCCCCCCCCTCCCTCCACACCTCCAGTCAGGAATGGAGGGATGTGCGCTTGATCAACATCCAAAGATCCTTTGGGTTCTTTGTGCAGGCTTTGCCTCCACGTCCCCCTGCATGCACAGTTTAACATCAGCTGAAAATAGAAGTGTCTGTCAGACGCCGCATTAGAAAGAAAGTTGGCGGCAAACTTTTGTGCAGTTTTCACTGGAAACATTTTATCCAGTGACAATCTTATCAAGCTAATTACATCTCAGATGGCGGATGGTTGGAGATGTGCTCCAGCTTTGCTCCAGTTTGCAGAGGGTGGCACAGTTACATTTCAATGATCGCAGAACGATCGCAGTTCAGTTTCAGCTGAGTTTTTGGGGTCATGGTTGAATCTGAGTGCATTTCAACAGAAAAAAAAAAACAAAAAAAAAACAAACACATTCCAAATGCTCGTCACGTCCCGCCTGGAAAGTTGTCTGTTTTTGCATTCCTAGTTGATAACTTGGTAAGATTCAAAGAATATTACTGAGTGCACTTTGCTCGACCCAGTTTTCCCCACATTTCATTTGTGACCAGTTTCAAGGGGTCGAGTGTCTCTTAAAATCCAACCTCAGCGTTCTGTCTGTCACACGCGGGTCTGAGTGGCGCACCGAGGCCGGCAGCAGCTGCGGCTCATTCAGCGTCAGCCGAGTTAAACACTCATCTGATATCAAACTGAATATTTAATCAACTCCTCTCTGGGCTCAAAGTGATGAATAGTAGCTTCCCATTCTTTCCTCTCGCGCGCGCACACTTCATCCCCATGTTCCCCTTTCATCATTCTTCAGATGGGAATTTGAAGCCTTCTCCAAACCTCTGTTCCCTCTTCTCATTCCCAGCTCCTCGTGCGACATCAAAGCCAGAACTTTCCCCGTCAGAAACATTAGCATATTTCCTTTTACCATTCTTGCTGCTTGAATCTGCTCTGGACTCGTTTGGTTCTGTGCAGCGGAGACTCTAGCAACCGACCTGTACATCCGGGCACGCTTGGCTGCTGTCGCTTATCAGCTGTTTTTCTCTCCGGTGAACCTGGCAGATGTGTCAGATCCATTCGTTCTGGCAATGGAACTGCAGTGGCAGAGTTCCAGGTGTGTGTAGGCATGAAGGTTTCTTCAGCACGGCTGGTGGTGTCCCTGGCCCACTTTCTGATCTGAATGGAAAAAAAAGAGAAAAGAAAAAAGTTTGGCCACACACTTCTGATTGAATGGTTTTTCTTTCATTTTCATGACTATTGACATTGCAGATTGTCGCTCAAAGAGGACAGATTGTGAATAATACAGAAAATAATCATATTACTGCCTATTTTAACCAAGTCTCATCTGACTCTTTTTTTGAAATTAAATGACTGTTTCTGTTGTCTATTCAAGTTATTCAATGCAAATGCAAATTTTCATGTTTCTAAATGTGTTTTATAATGTAATACAGTAGAAATATCATCATGTCATAGCGTCAACACTATTTTACACTATTTTAAAACTAAAAAACATGCTGTTTAATATTATTTATGAGCCTTAAATGGCCAATATGAACTTAAATGAACCCTGGTTTGCAAACCCGTGCAGCCTGAGTCCAGCTGAGGTGGTCTGACTCGGACGGAAAGACATACTGGTCGATTAAGGTTGATCAAACAGAGACGGCAAACCAGCAGCGTCTCCGTGGTCAGCTGTGGACACTGACCTCTGCCGGGCTGCTTCCTGCAGCAGCAGCAGCAGCCTCATGCAATCCACACAACAGAAGAGACCACCTGCTGGTCTGGCTCCACATCTTCTGCCTTCACCTACAGGTGCCTCCCTGCCTGGCTGGCTGGCTGGCTGGCTGGCTGGCTGATCATTGCTGCCTCTCAGGCCTAACAAAACAACCAACAAAACCAATGTATTACTTCAAAATGACAGTATGGAATATTGTGTATTTTCCTTTCCCCTTTGTGCAGAATACTGCACAGTGTGGACAGAGACTGGGTGAATTTGCACATGTGACCTGCTTGGCAGAGCTTCCTCACTGCAGTGACTGTGTCTGCATCTTTTTGAGTACTACAGCTTATCAGCACAGCTTTGTGCACAGATGGTTGTTTTCCCGCACTACAGATTGTGGGATTGCAGCAAGATATCAGTCTGTTTCAAATTCCACGGGAGAAGTTTCTCAAAAAACAATTTGTGGTATTAAATCTCTAATACATCGAAAACAAAATACCTCAAACATTGATTCTGCGCTTGATTATGATTCTGCTCCACACACACACACAAACACACAGAATAAGGCCCAAATTTACAGTCATTTGTTAGTAATGGCTGACCAGCCAGTGCTCTGGTCAGTGAACTGGTCATGTGACCCCGTACATGTGAAAAAAGTGTTTCCATGACACTTTTGCCACATTCCTCTACATGGATGCGTGTGAAAAAGCACCTGATGAGAGCATCAAAAGCTTTCAGCCATATTAGAGAGGTTTTTCCAAGCTCAGCTGTTCCCATCACCAGTTTATTATCGCGATGTTTAGGTTCTGCACAATTCTAGGGCTGATGGAAACGCAGCTACTGACAGTGGCGCTGCACCTTTGGCCTGGTTTTGCACAGCTGTTCCTCCGACCTCGGAGCTGCTGCGGCCCCAATTCTAAAGTCTAACAGTCCAGATGTACAGCAGCTCTCAGTCTTGGGGTCTGTCCTGTTCACACCTTCAGCTGCCTCAGTCTGCGGCCTTCAGGCTGTCGCAACCAGGACACGCAGCCGGGCTGAAGCTTTGAGTCGTGATAAACACAGTTTTCCAGGAACAGCTTGTGCAGGAAAAGCTAATTTAATCCTTTCTGATGAATTCAATTCCTTTGAAATAAGTTCTGTGTGAAACTTCACACACTGTTTGTGTTGTCGAGCAAACTGAAACGTCAAGCAAACAGTCTTATTTTGGCTTTTTCTCAAAAGTGTTAAAATGTGTCTCGAGAAATATTAAAAACATGCAAATTGAGAACTTTTTAAGAAGCCTCCACATTTCTTTGTGGGCTGCAACAGCTTGAGGTACGTCAATAAGACGAGCATAACGTTTAGTGAATTGATTTTGGCCTGTGCGCTGTGGCATTTACTGTCTGAGCCGTGCCGGTGACGTGTAAAATGACTCAAAGAAGCCAATAATACAGTTCTGCACATCATGTGGATTCTAAACCGTCATTGTTGAATCCACCTGGATGACCGCGACTGCCCTTGGAAGACGTGGCCGTGGCCGTGGCTCGTGTACACTCACTTCCACGATGATTGTGATGCGTGTGTGGATTTGTGCCTTTGCAAAGTTTTGAACATCTGGATGTTCTTGGACCAACGTAGTTTGAACGTACCTCAGGTTTCAGGATGAAATCCACAAGTTTTTTTTTTGTTTTTTTTAGCGGAGGCCCCAGAACTCGTTGCTGCTCTCTGATGATCATTTATTGGTTGTTCTTGGAGAATAAGGCAGTTCCACAGCCTGTCTGCACTGCTGGAAGCTTCTACGTGACCACTCTGCTCCTCTTTAGCGTCGCTGGTGCAGAGCACCTCAGTAGAAACACCATGTACAGGGATCCACAGATGTATCTCCTGCATGGGATTCTCTGAAAGTGAAGGTGTGTTAGACATTAACCTATGAGCCCAGTTGATCTATCAATAATGTAGACCTATGGCATTTAGTAAAGGCCACCTGCTCCTTTTACAGGGCTCCCCAGAGTGAGAGGTGCAATAGATTGCGCTCACATTTCTATCCGTGCTTTTTTTTTTTGGGGGTGAAAATGATCTGAATGGCAAGTCGGGCCACAGGTCATTTCAGGTCGTTTGCTCAGTAAGCATTCAGTTTCCACATTGAACAATCCTGGGGCCATTCAGACAGCTTCTCATGGTGCTTATGGGAGTTTTTTTTTTTTTTTTGAAGTGCTTTTTTTTCCCACACCCATTTTATCAACATATTGCATGTATGATCTTGTATCGTATTTGTTTTCTATTTATTGTATTGCATTTGGTTGCCTATTGGCCGGGCTGTTTTCCAGCGAGAGTCTTATCTCACAAGGGTCACCTGCTTGAATCAGGGTTGGAAGAAGATGGTGGTGTTTGCACAGTGATTGGCTGTGAGGCTGCAGAATGGCAGCTCATCCGTCATCATGTCTCAGACACGTGTGACATGTGTGACATGTGTGACATGTGTGACATTCTCCTCGGCTCCGCGACCCAGGAGCTGGTGGGGAACAGTCGGCCTCATCCTGCTTCCCGTCCCTCATCTTTCTGGTCACGCTTTCACACCACGCCTCATTCAAAGCAATCTGCAACACTGTCTCCAGTGTGTACACTTGTTTACACCATATGGCATAACAATTGACTACCAGGCATAACAGAGCAGGCTACTTCTTCTGAAGATGTTGTCTGGTGGATGGCTGCTTGACAGCCACGTATGCGCCAGAGAGAAGGAGAAATTGAGCTACTGGAGGGAATCATTCTGCCTGGAACAGATGGGTGTGAAGAACACGACAGAAGACTCCACAGGATGGCCTCGGCAGACTGAGAAAACAACAGAGTGACAGAGTGACAGCATTTTTAAATGAACAGGCAGCATAAAGATTTGGTTTGAATCGGGTCCTAATTCAGCTTCACCGTGGGAGTCCTTGGTGACTCTTTACCCAGAATGCACTGCACTGCCCTGAACAGTGGAAAGGAAGTGGGATGGTTCTGAATGACTCTGCTCAATGTACTGTTTGAGCATCACGACTGTGATGTGAGCATGTATGATGGCGACTGTAGGGCGCTCGGCAGGTAGGGCGCTCGGCAGGTAGGGCGCTCTGTAGTATTTGGTTCCACTATTTGACAACCCACACACAAACAAACCTCTCCCTTCTAGCAGTCGCTAATCAACCACCCTGTAGCCGTGTTTCCATCACTGTTTCTGGCAGAATAAAATCGACATTTTCTAAAATCTCAACAAAGTACGATTGCGATTTGCAGGCGTTTCCATTGAATGGTGTGAAGCGCATGGGCCGGGATTCTCGTCAAATGTCGCAGGACGAGTTTTGACGAGAATTACTTTCGCTTTGTTTGTTTACGTTTTTTTTTTTGTTGCCGAGAATTGTTGTTGTCTTTTTTTCTTTAATAGCTTGGAAAAAATATTCCGTCTCCTCCTCCGTCCATCCAATCATAACGCGCCATTTTCACTGGTCAGTGAACTGGTCACGTGACCCCCGTACATCACATCCGCTGATGCGTCAATGCCAAAAAAGTGTTTCCATGACACTTTAGTGATATTCTTCTAAATGGATACATTTGAAAAACCACCTCATGAGAGCATCAAAACCTTTCAGCCATATTTGAGAGGTTTTTCCATTAACATTTTTTTTTAATTTTTTTTTTTACCAATCTTCATATTTAGGCTTCACCAGTTTTCATATTCAGGTTTTGCGTAATTCTAGCGGCCATGGAAACGCAGCTACTGAGTCATCATGCTGGGCTAACTGTTGCCCTCACAAACTGTTTCTGATCCCCAGGAAAATGGGTGAAGCGTCTTCCAAATCCAGATTGGTTTCCAGTCAAGCAGACGCTAGGAAACATCTTGCTGCGCCATCTGCCTTCCCTCACCCTCTTACGCTGGCAGCGGCTCCTGACCGCCGGCTTGCGACTCCTGCAGCGAGTGGCCAGAGAGAGCGGGACAGAGCGGCGGCCGAGCCGTTGCATTTTTGGCCCGCGCGTGGAGCGACTTTGGAAATGAAACGTTGAATTCACTTCAGGTCGGCTGCTTGAATCGGAGAACAGTCTGGAGCAGATGTTATACCGAGTCACATGATGTCACTGGAAATGCTGTGGAGAGGGAAGGAAGTGATGAAAATGTGCAACGGAAACGGCTTCGGGGCAAAGGCAACGTGTTTAATTAGCGACTCAGGGAAAAGGAAACTCACTCGCACACGATCCAATGAAGCACGTGCTGTAAAAGTCATGTTGCATGTCTGTTAGAGCACAGCTGGAGAACAAGTGGACGGCGTTTTGTAATTCTGATGATTTCTGCAAGGAAAGAGAAGGCCTTGTCTGCCTAGGTCCAACGTTTAATAAACAACATGAACATAAACCTGTAACAAACATAACACAAATGTAAATACAAGTCAATGGCGGAATTTGTTGAATATTAGATTAGTATAGAAAATAATCACTGTCTTTGAATAAAACTGTCACGAGAGAAGAACCAAGACCATTGAGTCGTCCTCAGAGAAGCACAGGTGGCTTTATATAACTCTGGTAAATAATAATATTAATGATAATAATAATAATAATAATAATAATAATAATAATAATAAGATATGTAACTCAGAAGCAACCAGGAGATTTTGCAGAATAAACTTAGTGAGCAGCAGTGTGAGATGTCTTCATTGTGTCCCGGTGCTGCTGTATATACGGCCTCTGCTGCTCCACGTTGAATCAAACATGTTCCCATTAGTTCTGCATGAGCTACTGAACAAATTGATGGTAATTCTGGGAACACACTTCATTATTTTTATGATTCCCTTCACTAACTCTCTCCATCTGTTTATGTGGCTAAATCCCCGGATTATTATTTACACTCACGCAGTGACTTGTTGCGTCTCAACACTAATGGCTTACTTAGCTGTTCAGTTTGCATCATTTAAAACAATAGGAGTGATATTCATGGACATTTAATTTAGGTTTGGGTTCATTAGCACATTAACCAGCACCAACGTCAACCATCGTTTCTCGATTTAAGCTTAAATATTTAGACAACTTTGTCAAGATGTGAATCTGTGTTGTGTCTGATCCTTCTACGCTGTGAATGAATGCATTAATAGTGGCCATATATTGAGTTTTCCACTGTCGTCTCACGGCAAAAAGGTTGTGAGTTTGATCTCCAGGCCAGGAGGCTCTGAGGTGGTGTTTCCGCCAGCACCGCTGGGCTCGGGTGGGGTTGCCTTGGCTTGCTTTGCTTTGCTGGCATTTCCACTGGGTACCAACTGTACCCAACCGTGACCGCTTTGCTCCCTGCTCGGGCTGGCCGGGGTTGCAGAGAGCCGAGCAGGGAGACAAAAGTCACGTCAACAGAGAGCAGAGCACTGATTGGGGAAGAGTTCTGACAAAAGATGAATTTGTGTCCTTCAGGGAAAGCAAGCGCGCAAGTTTTGGGGGAATTTTGCATTTTCAGTTATTGAGAATTCCACTGCTTATGAAACGGTGCCATGGGCGAACGAAGAGAACGTTTTTGTGCTCGCTGGCCGAAGACAAAGTTCAAAGGGAGCTGGACGGAGCTGAAACAGCCTCCTGTGTTTGGGAGCTGATGGCCGCCACTGCCAGGGACAGCAAACTCCAGCAGAGCAGTGAATGGAAAGGACAAGAGGCTTGCCACGACAATTGCGATCAAACAATCACCGCCTTGTGTTTAATATTATCGCTGTTCATGGGTTAACGCTGACAGCGCAGGTCACGATGTCATCCACTAATATCATCACATCATTCAATTCATAAACCTGCTCTGAATGATCCACTTTTTATGAATACTTTCATATGCAGTTGAGTTGTGCTTTCTCGTGACTTTCAGTTGTTCCTCAACTTTGACGGATCCAACCCCCCTCTGAATGTCTGAATGATGACCTACTTTCTTCTTGACAGTTTCTTCTTCTTCTTCTACTCTCACTCCTCCGTGTTACTGAGCCCCCCCCCCATGAATTCCCGGCTTGCCTTGCGGTTTTGGGACACGCATGACCTAGAATTTTTGTTTATATGCTGTGTTTGCATATCCCAATTTTGTATTTTGAGACACTTTAAGAACTTTTCCCGGCCCATCTGTGGAAAAGTAACATTATCTTGGAAGTCGCATTGATGCAAAATGCATTACGTTGTTCTGTACTTCAAAAAGATAAAACCCTATTTCTCTCTCTCTCTCTCTCTCACACACACACACACACACACACACACACAGCCAAGGTCCTGCTGTGCTGGAAATATATTCTATGGCCTCAAAATCATTTTCACAATTCATGGACTCGTAACAGGCAAAGTAGAACCTCAGTCAATGACACAGGTTTCTTTATATAGGATTATATAACTTTGGCCATATAGCCTTATATAACCTCAATACCAACATGTTGCTGCACATGGCCGACTGGTTTCAGAGTTTCTGTTTGTAAATGCAGAGGACCAAGAAGATCAATCAATCAATCAATCAATCAATCAATCAAAGTTGATTTATTCTAGCACCGCTCATAAATAAAATGCAATGCAAGATGCTTTGCAAAAATTACAATTAAAATAAAGAGAAAAGCAACAATAAAACAACAACGAGGTGACACAAAGATAATAATGGTTCTGAAAATGCAAATGTTGCATCTGGACAGCGTGGAGATGTTGATTTGATTTGATTTGATTTGATTTGATTGCTGAATTGAGATGTTGCCATTTTGAACTCCAATGTCCCCAAATATGGCTAATGTCCAAATCCTGACTTGTCAAAGGTCATCGACTATGACTCCAAAATGTTGTCATTTTTTTTTTCATGAACTTTTTGAATTATTCTTAAAACCAGTGTGAATAATAGGACAGTTTGAAGATGCTCTGCAGCAACCAAGGTTTCATAAGTTTCACAGATTTTGAAAAAAAAACAAACGCATCAGAGGGACTATTTTTCTGTGTAAGGAGGATTCCCTCGGAAGAGGAAATATGTAAATATATATTTCTCCTTATATATAAATATAGAAAATAAACTTGTGCAAACAGCTTGATGCCGATGATTTCAGTCTGTGTTTGGATCAATCGGGTTAAATCAGATTGTTTTCAGAGACAAACATGTTCAGTGTTCAATGTTTAACTCGTGCCACACTAACCTGATAGCTTCATTAAGCGTGCGCACCTGTTTGCGTGTTTGCCTTTGTGTGCCTGTGTTTGTGACGTGTGTGTTGTCGCATGTGCGGGACATGACAGCACGGCGATGACTACAAATGAGGACGCAGGAGAGAGGAGGCCCTGAGGTTCAAAAACACAAACACACAGGAGATGAAACAACCTGAGATACAACCTACATTCACGCAGGCACTCTTGACATACACACGCTCCTCCTCATACTGCTGCATGTTCACAGCTCCACAGAGCTTTTAGGCTCCTGCAGGGCTACGGGACCAAATGTGACAGACAGTGAGGTCTGAGAGTGGAGGCGATGAAGCCGCCCGCTGCTCTCTGTTCTAATGTGCTGGACTGAAAACTCACCTCTTCACACGAGTTTTAAATGCATTGCAAATGCATCTGACGTTGCCAACGGTAACATTTTAAAAAAAAGAAAAAAAAGTGCAAACCTGCGCTGGACTAAACGCACCATCTGACACGGTCAATAAACTGAACCCACTGACTGAGGCGACGGATTACCGACAGAAATGGTCAGGAGATGGAGATGAAGATGGAGATTATGGCCTCTCTGACCTGTGTCGGTGTACAAGATGGTGGTGGGAGCAACAGGAGCTGCGTTTCCATGACAGCTTTTCGCAAAACAAAAGCCATATTTCGAGAATTTCGACAAACCTGCGATTTGCTGGTGTTTCTATTCAATGATGCGAAGATCATAGACCGGAATTCAGGTCAAAACCTCTTCCGGCGAGACGCCGCTGTGAGGAGGATGCAGGGGCGAAACATTGAGCGTTTTGGACCACGGCTATTTCAGTTGTCACTGCTGCTGTCGCCGCCGTCATCATCAGGAGACGAAGGCAGCGGCTGAGAGTTGAAAGGCAAAGTCGGGATGGAGGGAGCAAACAGCGAGAAGGGATTTCTGGAGGAGGATCAACAACGAGGAATTCACAGAATTCCAGAATGACCTGGGATCCATTTAATGAGCTGTGTGATGTTACATGTGTGTTATTATTATTATTCTTCATCGGCCTGCTAGTCATATATATATATATATATATATATTTTTTTTTTTTTTCTGTTTCTTTGAAAACTCCAAGACTTTGAGCATTGACTATTGGAACTCAAGCATTGATCTTTGTCCTCAGGTTTCTTTTCCATGCGGGAAAATGAAGCCCTTCACAGTTTGCCTCTGACACATTGAGAAACATCCTGAACGCCACACACACACACATTTGGGCCGGCGCCGACCACGCCGACTTCCAGCGCGGCGTTCAACATTTTTGCTCGGGGCCTTTCGCAATACGCCAACACATCCGAGCTCAACCAAATCTCCAAGTATGCATAACATGCATAGAATGCATACGATTAGAGGGACGCATATCTGCATATTTAGGTTTTCCACTGATGCTAATAGTTTCTAGCGTGAAAAGGAATCTGTCAGCTCCGTACAGACAGAGCGGTGATGATGGTACAGCTCAGCAGTTTGTCAATGGTTGCATTAAATGTCTCCTCTTGGAAAAAATGTCTTTTCCTCTGAATGAAATAAATCTGCCTTCTGAAACCGGCTTAGTTCACATTTACTGATTTTCACGGCACTGTTTGAATGTTCTGCTGCTACCACACACACACACACACACACACACACACACACACACACACACACACTCTCTCACACACACACACACACATACATACAGTATATATGTAGATGGATGGATTAAATGGTTTGTTTCACTTTGCTGAAATGGCCTCTTTGGTCATTACTTCATTAAATGTTGACCTGCTGTAGATTTTCCAGTCGTTATGATATTTTCACGTGTTGTCGACAAAATGGTCCAACATGTACTGCAAATATACTGAGTCTATTGACTGATATACACAGCGAATCTCGACACAGCGAGTCCCGTGTGATGGCGGAACTCAGGCTACACACTGCGTGTCCACATGTAGGATATGGTTCTGTGCTTGCAGGAAGCCCATGTTGGATTGTCATGACTTGCAGCTGAAGGGGAGATTTTGAATGGAGATGTCACACTGGAGCCGCCTGTGGTCCGTGTCATCCAAAGCCAAGGCACTTCAGCATCCTCAGACACGGGATTAGTTTAGTCATGTGCACGCATACATACAAACTCTCTGTCTCACTTACTCACACACACACACACACACACACACACACACACACACACACACACACACACACACACACGCTGGACAGCCTCCAAGCCAGTGTGTGTGTCAGTCTGTCTTCTCCTCTAAGCCCCAGTTTACTGGGCTCACTTCCACCTCTTGAGCAGAATCTGCGTCCTTGCACTCATTGGTTACCAAACAGCTCTGCTGTGAAACCTGATCGCCATATACCGACCATGTAGTCCTGGAATACATACAAGTGCTCCAAGTCAGTATGAAAACACGCGGATAAAAATTGTATTTCATTTGCTTTCTGACAGACAACAAGGTGCACCATATGTTTTATGTGGCAACGTTAGAAAGGTGCAGCCGTGAAGTGCACGCATTTCATTTTCCCAGTAGTGCTCGTTGATTTTAAAATGGTGAATGCTTCCTAATTTATTGATTTCATTTTCAACGGCAGGGAGGAATAACTGCTGGTGGATGAGTGCTGGTCTGGTTCCTCCCTGAGAGCTGCAGGAAGGAACAGGATGGGGCTTTTTCTTACAGTTTGGTGAAAAAGGTTTTGGCCATAATATAATAATCCTGCTTTGAAGAGTTGCAGCAGTCTCGAACCCTGTGGCACAAACCAAAGGCTTCGGAAAGTCTTCAATTCATGAAGTTTTATTCGGCTGTGCACGTAACGCACGTTCCAACAATCCGGTCTACAGCACTTGATGGATGTGATGAGACAAACTGAGTTCCCTGAGTAATATTCACCAGGTTGTTCATCATGGCTCTTCTTCCACTTACAATGGCAGATGCACTTCCTGGAAAAATAAACAAGCCTCGGGTTTAAAAGCATTTCCACTGTTTTCGGAATGAATTTGCAAAATTCAATCTTTAAACACACTCCTCAAATGATAAAATGCATTTAAGACGTAAACAGAGACTGGGTGCAGAGTCCCGATGCTTGAAGGAAGGTCATTCTGAAAAGGTTTTTCTTCTTCACAGCTTGAGATGTGAAAAATAAATAAATGCTTTGTCGCATACATTGTTTTGTTGAGCTCTGAGGAAGTGCGATACTCAAAGGGGCCGACCCACATCGAGGGCAACCTTTTAGCAACTTTGCAGACCTGGCAACCAACGGTGTTCTTTGTGGGCTGGGTCATCACCGTCGGCAAGAGAAAAATAAACAAATGGAAATTATGACGGACAACCGCCGATGCGTTTCCAATGACCTCGAGAATGACACAGAAATCTGAATCCTAAACCTCTCAAATCTGACTGAAATGTTTTGATGCTCTGATGAGGTGGTTTTTCCCACACGTATTCATATAGAGGAATATGGCTAAAGTGTCATGGAAACACTTTGTTCACAGTGACACGTCAGTGAAAATGGCACAATATTATTGGACGGAGGAGGAGATGGAATATCTTTAAGATAAGATAAGATAAATCTTTATTCGTCCCACGACGGGGAAATTTAGGTGTTACAACAGCAAAGAAGATAGGGCAAACAAGAATAAAGTGAACAGAGCATATAAAAATAACCTAAAATAGTGCAAAACAGTATAAAGTAAAAAAGTAAATAAACAAGAGCCTATAAAAATAGAAATACTAAGTGAAATGAGCATGTCTTACAAAAACTTATGTACAGAATTAAGTAAATTTGGGTAAATTACAAAAACCAGTGATACAGAGAAAAACAGTGAAAAATATGCACAGCTGAATTTACAAGTCAATAAAGAGAAAAACACAACAACCATTCCTGACAGCAAACAAAGGCTCATGCGCTTCACACCATTCAATGGAAACACCTGCAAATCGCGGTTGTACTTTGTCGAAGTCGCTTTTATCTTGCGAAAAAAACTGTCACGGAAACGCAGCTGCTGTTTGGCTGCAACATGACGGATGGACAGAACGCATTGGAGAGGAAAGTAGAATCCCAATGAAGCAAATCACGATGGAAGATTAACATCACGACACACGCGCAGGTTGAGTCAGGGAAGGAGTCAGATGTAAAAATCAATGTCCAATCAAATATGCCAATCAATTCCATATGACTCGCTTCTCCCCGAAGAGAAGAGTGCAAAGGTGTGACGGAAGTGTGACGCCGTTTGTGCCCCACAAAGCCACAGAGAGTAAGAAGAAAGCTCTGCTGACGCAACATGAAGCATCCCAACCTCAGGGTGACGAAGCGGAGTTCTTATCACCTCAGACTCGGGTTGGGAAGGCAGAGCAGGCGCAGCAGAGGGAGGAGCGCAGGGACGCAGCCTCGCCTGCAGGGGAAGGTGGAGTTCAATACGAGTTCAGGGTTGTCATGCGGTCAGAGCTCAAGCTGAGACTTATTTTGCACTTCTGTGTTGTGCATTAAGGTGGGAGACGCAGACATTACATCCCTGTGGCCTCGCACTACTCTGCAAACACTAAATAAATGATCACAAACGGTTGCGCCGACGTGCCCCTGAGCAACACTGCCTGAAGATGGGAATTCCATTTCCATACATCAGCCACGTCTGGAATCACCGTCGCCTCGTTTTCCAAATGAAACGCAAGAGTAGCAAATTTATCACGGGCCGCCGACTGGATGTTGGTGACGCGGGGGAGTTTGAGTTTTGCTGGAGTTGTTTTCACTTTGCATGTGCACGGTTTGACAAATGGCAGATCCTCATTGCTGATGTCTTCATGTCATTTCCACACACACACACACACACACACACACACACACACACACACGTTAGAAAAACATCAAAACAAAATGTTAAATGGCAGAGGGCCTGTTTAAGGAAAACTTTCATTCAGCCTGCAACTGAAGCCTGTTTAAAGTCATGCTTGAGAACTGATCTTCTTATATCCCATAGTGACACTCTATAAGTTATGTTTTATGGTATAATAAAGGCTTATGTGAATTAACATGCTACAGGTGCATCCTTTGCATTTTCACCTTGTTTGCTGAACAAGTATTTTGCATGTATTTGTATTTGTTAGATACTGTTACAGAGGCAATATGAATTTTCTTTTTTTTATGAAGCACTGTTTCACTACTTCAGGTTGACCACACATATTTCCTGAAGAAATCGCAGTGAAAACGAAACAGCGTATTCTTGATTATTGCAGCTGTTGTTTTCCCACAAAAATATAAATGCATTTTTTTTCTGTTATTTTATTTTTTTTTTTTTACCTCAAAATAATCTCTGTTTAGGGCATTTTCTGAATAATTAAAAATAATAGTTAAATTCATATTTTTCGCTTCTTAAATTTCTTTTGGTGACAGCTGTTCAGGATCGATCTTCCAGATTCTTGGGATCCAGCTGCAAGGCCACTTACTGTTCAGCCTTTCTCTTTGTCAAAAGTTCAGATTTTAGTTTCCAAAAAAAAAAAAAAAAAAAAAAAAAAATTGAATTTCAGACGTCATTCTTCGCAGGTACAGCCGCTGTCTGGCAATGCAGACAGGGACAGCCTCTGTCTCTCCACCTGCAGGGGGCGCCGAGTAAGGTGTATTACTGCTTTTTTACCAGAGCATCAGCAGAACACAAACCTTGTGATAAACTCAAAAGACCATTGGTTGCTTGTCGCTTTGTATGCTCACTGTCTCGCATGTCAAACTCTCAACAATTTGCATTAAAAATATGATTTAATGCATTTTTAGGCCAGCAAAAAGCCAAGCACATCTGCAGTATGTATATAGTTTTTATATACAAACAACATGTTTTATGGCCGTTCTGTTGTTTTTAAAGCTTTAGATAGCACAGTGTCGGCGGCATACTTGACAGTTTTTATGGCTCCAGGTTGGGCTGCCTTCAGTGCAGCTCCTCTAATGGCCAATGAGGAAGAGCAGACTGTTCACAATTAGCAGCCAGATGTTCCACGCGTTCGGAGCACTTTTTTGTTTAACCTTTATTAAAGCAGGCATTTTACAATCGCTAGACTGTCTTCTCAGCAAGAACTTTAATCTTTGTTTTTAATCCTGCCTTAATCATCATCACCGCTGAACCAAACAGAAGGCAGAACAGCCAGACAATGGATTAGCTCTCTCCGCTTTTACAGTGACACTTTTGCACATCTGCTTTGGTTGTTTGTTGTGCATAGATTGATTTGAGTGTTTTTCTACTACTTTATAGGGGACATTCTAAAACGCTCGGTGTAAAAAGCCCAACGTAGCGATCAATCATCGCGAGTCGTGTCCACTTCCACCTCTTCAAAAACCAAAACGATAACTCCTGTTTTATGGATACTGTCCATATGAAGCCTTTTCCTCTCCATTGATGTCCGAAATCAACAATCAACCATCTCCGAATACCTTATGGACGTCTCCGTGGACAGTTCGTGAGGACAGAAACTAAAAAAAACACAGAATGACATCATATCAACCAAAATATGCTCGGCCTAAAGTGCATCATTACCTCTAACCCTGTGTAATTGATAAAAATAAAAGATAAAATAAAGAAAAACCAGTTTATATTGCCCCTCAGTCCCCAGCATTTTAAAACAATGAGTTAACACGTGATGTTCGTCCATTGGCAAGCCGGTGTGGCTCACCTTAAACGACACGTTAACTCTTAAATATCTCTCGGGTCAAATTCCCACAGGGCTTTATGGCTTTATTGAAGTCAACATTGTGCAAGGCATGAATTTGCAGCGAACAGATAGCTCATTTTGGAAACATGCTGAACCCTCGCTCTAAAATAGCAGCAGGTGAATTGAAGATTTGAACACGCATGGCCGGCCAGGAAACACTGCCTCTGAGCAGGACCCCATCTTGAAAATTCATTTCCTGAAGCTCTTTTCAGCAGCTCCCTCGCCTCACATAAATGCAGGCAAACATTCACACCTGCTGCCCGGCATTGTTGTTCTGCTGGAAGCTGCTCATTTGAAGCAGACCACTGCTGGCACCGGGGCAGGCTTGTAATGACAACTGGGATGCCATTGTTTGGATTCAGGTCAGGAATAAATTAAAATGAACAAATGTTTTTCAAGACCAAGGAGAAAGACGGAAAAAAAGCCTTCATGATAAAATGAAAAGTATTTTTCATAAGATTCGGTCGTAATCCTCACAAATAATCTAATTTACATCTGCCATTGGATGATTTGGCTGCATCCAGTGCTGTTGACAGTGAATCTCTTGACACTGGACACTGACTGGGTTTGACCCACGTCCCTTTTTTTCTCCTTAATGTGACACGGCAGTGTGTGGTTAATGGCCACGAGCAAGAAGCTGAGTCCCAACAGTGGCGTGGAGTGACGGAGCCTTCCCCCGTGGCCGGTCTACCTTCCAAGCTGCTCTTGCGATTCATCATCTGGCGTTGAACTAAAAGTGAGCCAAAGCCTGCATGTGCCACTGTCAGTTGTCAGTTGACTGTTGAGTTTCTTAGAATTATTGTTAGCCCTGCCCTTGTTAGCTACTTCACAGCAGGCAGGTTTTATTTTGAAGATGGCATATATTTCTGGATGCCAACTCAAGCATAATGTAATTCCTTAATTTTTCAAGCCTGAGGCCAAAGCACAGCCAGCAGACTGACTGGGGAGAGGCCAGAGCAGTAATGAGAAGGTTTCATCATGGATGCCTCTTGAAAGGTTGAAAGGATGAAGTACATGAGCATGCAACTAAGACACGTAACGTAACGTAACGTAACGTAACGTAACGTAACGTAACGTAACGTAACGTAACGTAACGTAACGTAACGTAACGTAACGTAACGCACCTCATTCTTGACGTAACGTAACGTACGTTACCTTACACTAGGGCACCAGATTCTTGACATCACACCACGTAAAGTAGCACGAGGCCCCAGACACTCACCGCCATGTCACGTGATGCAACACAGGGCATCAAAGCGCAAGGAAAAATCTTATTAGCGGTGTTGAGGAGGCACTGGTTCATGTTGTATTGTCAGGGTTGGGATTCATCATGGAGATGTGAGACACAGGAACAGGAGGGAAGGTGAGCGGCCTCTCTCATCACTTCCACCAGCTCCTCTCTGTCAGCACCATGCCTCGCCGTGTGGTGTCTCTGTTCTTGGATTGATTTTGTGCCTTTGGGTGAGACGCCTCCCCACCCCAACCCCCCACCCCCTCACCAGGCCTCCTTCCTTTGGTTCTCTCAGTCTTTTGGCTCCTGGTTGAGTTGAGGTGATGATGGGCGAGGCAGACGATGGCAATATATACGCGAGGATATACGCATGCACTTACACAAGGCTTCTGGTTTATTTCTAACTCCCGTTAGTATTGACTTACATAATGCATAGCTATGTATGAGCGTATGAGGAGCGGGATGGCCACCCCAAGGATTTGTAACGTTATCAGTCATAAATGTATAATGATGAAGAAGGCATTGAAAAAAAGAGAAGCTACGGACGGTATACTCGTGTTGAAAGCCATTAAGTGGGCTCGCTGAAGTTCTCTATTCATGGATATAAGCTTCTATTCAGAAGGCGGTGGGAAAAAAAAACTCATTTTGAATGAAGACTGTATGTAAGTTTAAAATCTTCATAAATGTAGAACTTTGAACAGCACCAGGGACGCTAGTGTGCACATGAGTCTAAAGCTGGGTGCACATAACAGATATTTTAATTGTTACTCAGGATTCACAGTGGGACATAGATTACACCAGTGGGTGAGCAGAGAAAGTTGTTAATGTGTGGATGTGAGTCTCAGTGTTACTGACTGCAATCATCAAGTGTGTGAGGCAAACAGACTGTCTGACTTCTGTCACAGCAGCTCATTGGTGAAGTCTACTGACAACCAGCCTAACTGTAAACATGAGTTACCAGCAGCCAATGAGTCATGGTAGGACATAGGTCCACACCTGCATAACAATGACTCCAGCTTTCTGAAGACGTCGGATTGAAGTCACATTATTTACTTTTAGTCCAGGTCTGATTCTGTGTATAACACCTTCTACTCTAATCCAAGCCAAGAGGATGAAGTTGAAGGTCCCATCGTGCTGTAAACTGACAATCAGAGCGTAACTGGGAATCTTTGTGGGGGGGAAGTTTGGATTCCACTCGTCGTGTCTTCCACCTGCTGCTGAGTTTGTGTGACATGCAGACAGAGACAGAGAGAGAGAGGGAAAACCACCTAGCTGCTGTTTAAAGCATAGTCTCTCTCTCTCTCTCTCTCTCTCTCTCTCTCTCTCTCTCTCTCTCTCTCTCTCTCTCTCTCTCTCTCACCCACACACACACACACACACACACAGTGTTTTGGTCTCTTGAGACATGAATGAATAAAAGAAACAAACATGCCTGTGTCAGAGGAGTGAGAAGGCCCTGGGGGGGTCGGGGGGGTTATGGGTGGGCGGGGGAGGGGAGGGGGGGGTGTCGATGGCATCTGTCAGCTCTGATGATGTGAGCCGACAGTTTGATTCCTTGTCAGCAGTCACAGGTTCTGCGACAGAAGTCAAAAATTTGGACCCAGCCGTTTCTTCTTCATCTTGACTACTTTCTACACTGCAGATACAAACTGAAGGCATCAAGATATGTGGATGTTCCATATGTGTTGCATTCATAGCTTTGATGCCTTGAGTGATAAGCTACAACGTCAACAGTCATGAAAATGGAAGAGAAAGCATTCAATCAGAAGCATGTGGCCAAACTTCAGACTGCTAGTGTATCTTTGTACACATTGATACCGTCATCTTTGTTAGTGTGAACTGGCGATGCTCAGAATCTTCACAGATCATAAAACCCTGATACTTTTCTACCAGTTTCATGTCTGTTCCAGTCTGAGGGAACCTCTCCCCCAGGTTTTGCCTTCCTGGTTCTAACTTCTCTTCCCGATTCATTCCTTCATTTGATCAGACCTTCATTCTTCCCTCGGCAATACTGTTGCCATTGCAACATGATTACCGGGAGGCAACACAAGTTCAGTCAGCATCCACTTTAATCCGTGTTCACGAGGAGGCTCCCGCTCGCACTGAGTCAAGCAATTAGCGCAATTGTTCAGGGTGTAGCTAACCGTGGAATGCGTCATTCCATTTCCCACCCACTTCCATTTCCTCGCGGTGCTTGATGTGCGCACTTATGTGAATTCACGAAACTAAGCTAATAAACAGAAGATTGAAAATCTAAAATTAATCTGGAGTCACGGGATGCGTGTTTTCACCGCACGCTTTCTTCATTCATTCATTTCCAATTACTGCGAAGCTGTGAGATCAGGTTACCATGACGAGAGACACGTCCCACTGTGCAGTATGCAAAGAGAGTGAATAAAGTCCATGTCTTTATTGTTAATATCAAATCTTTAACCACGGTATTTTATATTCGGAGTAATATACTAACGAGACGCATGAGGAAATGCTCAACTTGTCGCAAGGTTTTTTTTGTCGGCACATGAAGAATAAATGAAGAACAGAGTTTTAGTTTTAGTCCAGCCAGTTTGTAATGTATGAGTGTTTTTTTTGGGAGATCCCAGTGTCTTCCTTGTGTCCACAGTCCCACGCTGGGCTCGTGGCCCAGGGTGAGCTTTTGATGTGGATCTGACTCTCTAAACTGTGTGATGTGCGGTCCCTGGGGGTCAAAATGCTTTGAGAGAGACTCATGAGGCTCAGTGACACAACTCTGAGCCAGAGCCTGGCAGTAATTATCACCTTTTTATACTTTAATGACCAGCAAACAGGTACCAGGTGCTGCACAAGTCAGTCACTCAGTCTAGGTCATTCTTTATGTGCTTGTCAAACTGTGTACATACATAGAATGAATAATGTAGCACACTTTAACAGCATGATATCATAGGCGGGGTGAAAGGAAATCCCATGGAAAATGACTCGACGGCTTTCAGAGCTCTGACGTTTGATCAGTCTTCAACAGGTGAACTGAATCAGAAAAAAATTCAAACAACCTGGAAAAATCCTGCGCCGGAAATGCTGGTCTGGTTTGGACAACCCCGAGCTCTTAGTCACACTTGTCACTGAATAGATTCAGCCCTTAAACCAGCGCTGTTTAACACTCCTCTGTGGCCTACATCTCTACTGCTCAGCGGCTGAATCGTGGAAAGAGATGAGTCACAGAATCAGATGCACTGCTGTCACGTTAATTTAGGCGTGAAGAGTGGGGGGGGGGAACGAGACAGAATTGAGAAACCACAAGCCTGAAGGTCAACTAAAATCTGCTGTGATATTATTGGCCTGCGACTCCCACAACTTGAACTCAGTCCAATGCTGGTGGTTTCCCACTGCGGCCTCAAGGACATAGTCCCACCTCCTTCGGCCCCGGCCGTCTCCAGGAGGCCTCGTGCAGCAGCAGCTGAGGTGATGATCCCAGGGTTCCTGGGTTTGGAACACATGCTGGTGTCTGTGCTAGGCCCCATTACTGTTGGTTGGATGGTCATGGACGCACGTCATACACTGATATGAGGAACATTTGATGCGGTGAAGATCAGCTTTTCAAGCTTCAGTCCAGGTTATTTTTCCACCCGACCACATTTTCCAAACTGGTCCCTGCAGTTTCATCACCACTGCCTCCTAGTGTCTTGTCTCCTTCACTGACGCTCTTGTACATGGTGACGCTCCACCTTCAGGTTGACCTAAACTGACCGTAGGTGCGACGGTGAGTCTGGTTTCTTTCTATGTGGGAACTGCAATAAACCGCCGACTTGTCCAGGGTGTAACTTCCCCACCTGGGACCCTGAGAGCAGGACTAGCTGTGATACAATAATGGATGGATGAACAATTGCTTCCATCTATAACTTTTATCAGATTGTTACCAGATTTTAATTTCCCTGAGGGAGTCATCCCGAGGGGATCAATAAAGTTTGTCTAATGAGCTGGAGTATTTAAATTGGTACCTGGGTAAAGGATGTCGCTCCTTGGCCATTCAGGGACCTGCGTGCTGCGTATGTGTCAGTGGGAAAATGCTGCAATAGCAAACAGAGCAAAGAGGCCATGGTTTGAAGGACCTTCATAAGATTCAAATCAGATTTCTAGTTGTGTGATGTATTCGCATTATTCATACAGTTTCCTCATTTCCCTTGTATATTTTAAGGTTGTCAATTATCTGTCAGTCAGTCTGTCAGTCAGTCCGTCAGTCAGTCAGTCAGGCCTTTGGTCCTGATGAAGGGCGATAAACCAAAACGTTGACCCAACAACCAGCAGAGCTTTAATGTGAGTGTGGGAGCAAGTTGTGACAGCCCTCCATGGTTAGTTGGAGGGAATCACTGAAGACATCTGCATCTGTTTGGTTAACAGCAGCGAGTGCAAAATGCAGTGAACTACTGTTAAAAACGTCAAGGCTGGAAGCTAACTGGACCGTGTAATCGCTAAACGTATCCACCTACAGAAGGGCGAGGGAGCGGCTGAGCCAACTTCCAGACACGTCATCTCATTTCTATGCAGCTAATTATCAGGTGGGGATTAAATGAGGTGCTGGTCCACACCAGCAAACCGTTTTACCAGTGATTTATGGAACACACACTTCTCCCCCATTTGTTGCATGGCTTTAAAATAACCCAGAACACCTGGGGTCTCATTAGTGAAGCAGCTCACAGGATCCACATTATTACAGTTGGACTTGAAGCCATGGTGCACTTCATGCAATGTGTTGGTCTCCTGGCAATCCCCTCCCCCCGATACACAGTCCAGGCTAAAACGTGCACACAAACACAGCTTTGCATGTGCAGCCTCTCACTGGGTCAACACGAGGACCCCTGAGAATATCGATGCATGTAAATGACTCACTTCATTAAAACAACTTTTTAATGTCATTAAACCTGATGTGCCTTCGCAGAAACCACATTACCTCCTCACAGGAGGAGTCTGGCTCCTCGCTTCAAGGCTTCATGTGCAGGCAGGGGGGCTGTGTGTGACTTCATTGGACCAGATTCAACAAACCACATGGCCTGACATTCTTCTGTAAGAATCTATGAAAACAAACAAACAAACAAACACACAAACAAACAAACCTAAAGAAGGTTGGCATTCTAAGGCCAGTCTCAACTATGCAAATACAACTACAAGTGCTGCGTGGTTTCCTTAGCAACTGAGTAACGAGGCAGAAGTATCAGTGGGTGCTCACAGTTACCTGAAAATTACATTTAAACTGCAATAATCCATCGGTTACAATTTTTTACGTTAGGTTGTTTGGGAAGCGAGAGCACTCCATCACCCCCAGTGGATGGCCAGAGTCTTTTCCTGTGCATTAGCATAAAGGAGTGCACATGCTTGATGCGCGCTCGATTAGCATGAATGAATTCACCCTCAGCCAGAGACTGCATCGCATTGAGTGCACTCAATTACACCCATGGCATTTTGGAAAGTGGACGTTGCAAAAAACAGACCAACATTGCAGCCTGCCATGAATCCTGGTGTGATGACTCAATAACGCTGAGCGAGCAGACAATGCTGGTCACGTGACCGGTTCACTGACCAGTGATAATGGCGCGTTGCGATTGGACGGAGGAGGAGACGGAATGTTTCACAACCAACCAAGAACAACCATGCCAGGCAGCAAACTGCGCTTTGTTGGAAATTTTAGACGCACTGCTTTTATTTTGGGAAAACCTGGAATGGAAAGGCAGCCGTGGGCCTCCCCTCGACCGACTGTGGACGTAGCGCAGAGGGTTTACGCAGAATACGGTCGCTACGTCAGATCCGTATCAACCTCACATGGGTCAACTAACACCTGCTGGAAATGAGTTGCTAGGAAGCGGGGAGTGCTCAGCAGCTGAATGTGTGCAGCTCTGCTGGGTTGCCTGCACTAATGCTTCATCTCATACATCCAGCAGCAGGTCTCCAGGGTATCTCAATCGCCTAAATAACAATGTGCCATCATTAGCCTGGAAGTGGAGGTCTCTCAGAACTTGCCCTCTCTCAGCATGGGCATCCAGAGAGCCAGTGTATCCATCATGTAGCTTCACGCGCTAATGTAGCTGTAATATTCATATGTTTGCCGTACGAACGTATTTAGTTGAACTTGAACCTCTGCTTTTTACGGCTCTTATTTTGTATTCCCACATTTATTCTCGCCTTTATTCATTCATTCAAAATGAGGATAGGCTGTATGACAATTTGCACACGGCACTCTATTTTCAGAACTCATACGGACCCCTCTGTGAAGGTGTGCACAGCTTGCCTGAGTGAGGCAACAAGTGTGGAGCTCTCAGTTGTGAGCAGTGTGTGGCAGCTGTTGTCTCAATGGCACTTTTTACACATAAGAAGAAAATCACATGGGACACGTGAGAGTGAGGGAACTTCTGAAAATCAAAAGTGTTGGCTGGAATAATTGGACTTTCAGACAGGCAGGCCAGGTTACTGAAAGCCACTGAATCTCCTCACAGGCGGCACTTGAACCAAATAGAACCAAATATTCCTTCTTTTTTTTTTTTTTTTTTTTTTTTTAATTCTGTCACATTTTTACACTTGTTGACATTCATGTTAGAATTCCACACTTATTAGAAGCATTACAGTTTCTGTCTGTTGGAGTGGTGAAGTGAGACTTTATTTTCTCGTCTGGTATTTTTGTTTTGAGATAGTCCTCACTATTG
The DNA here is from genome assembly GCF_046127955.1 of Nelusetta ayraudi. NCBI lineage: Eukaryota > Metazoa > Chordata > Actinopteri > Tetraodontiformes > Monacanthidae > Nelusetta > Nelusetta ayraudi. The sequence continues at coordinate 1,121,683 of NW_027466224.1, forward strand.
AGAGTCATCTGCTGTCACAGCTGTTTGATTTCACAGCACCTTTTCACATCCATGTTGCAGTTTTGAGTCTCCTTCCTGGTTGCTTCCAGTCCCTGCGACCCAGCAGCGGTGTCGCAGCAAGAGGAACTCCTTTGTCGAGCTGTTGGATGCTTTGACTTTGTGTTTTAAAGGTTGACTGCAGGGAAAAGTACAACGTGCAGGAACGATTGGACGAGAACTTTAAGGCAACTGCACAGCACAGCTCTTCTTCTTCATTCATGTCACTTTTCATGACGCCTGGGACTTATCGCAAACTTGTAAACCTCTTATTGTCAGTATGGCTGACATTTCTAATAAGCGAGCGGCGTGTGTCACCTGGAATCTACCAACCCTGTGAATTCAAACAGAGAGCGCCAGCCGTCACTGTCTTTGCTTCTCTGTGGACTTTCTCTCCTCCGCTGGTTCACCTCCGTCCTCAGGCACTCTGGATGAGACGCCGGTGGCACGAGACAAAGGTTGCGCTATAGGCGCTGTAACATGGGATTTGCGACAGTGCGTGGTGCGGGTGCTTTGATTTGTCCCACACTGTTTGCATGTGAAGTGGATTAAAGGCAGCAGCAGCTGGTGGAGCGCTGACTGACTGACTGACTCTTGACGTGAGGAACGTCGTAGAAAATGTCACCGTACAGTTGATGGCCTGTAGCCTGCGTTAGCACTGAAAACCTACATGGGCAGAAATGGTGGAGGACACACACACACACACACACGCACACACACACACACACTGAACAATAAAGACCACTAGATCACATTTAATGCTCAAGACAGATATAAGAGGAGCATAAATAGAAAGCGTTCTGTTTTTTTTTTTTGCTGCGTGCTGCACTTCTTGGGAGAGGCTTTCATATCTGGAGCAGCACCATGGGATGGAGGAGCGTACTAGACCTGCTCTAACAGCCTCTGTGAGGTTTTCCACGCTGACAACCTGGAAGGCTTGCAGTATTCTTATTGAAATGTGTGAGGCTTTTTCCAGAGAGGCTCTCCTAGCGGCCAACTTTCCTGGATTCAATCCTGGAGGCACCGTTTTCACTCTGGGTTCGTTTTTTCGGGGCATTACTGGAAGGTCCAGTGTGGAATATTTGGCTTGATTGATCATTGTTATATTGGTAAAAGGTTATTAGATTAATAAGTGTATAATCGCGGTACAATAAAGGGACTTTGTTTACCTTCCTTCCGACCAATTTTTTTTCTCTCAATGAAAGTTTTAGTCCTGCTGCAAATTTTCCGAGTTTCACTGACAGTGTGTTGGTTTTCCTCTCAGTCGAACAGAAAGTCGAAGCTGTAAATTCAGCTCAATTCCTGATATTATTTATATTTATTTTCTATTCCTTTTGCATTGCATTGTGTTTCCGTTTATTTATTACTTCTTATTACTTATTACTTCTCCACTTTCATTAATGCATTATGAATGGTAGTAATGGATAATTGATATATATTTTTTAAAAAGTATCCTATGTGGAATTTCCTTGGAGTCACACAAAAAAGCAATTCAGATCCTGACTCCACACTTCCTCCTCCTTATCTTCATCATCACTGCGGCAAAGCAACAGTGGTGTTGGGGAACAGAAAATTGCACTGCAGTTATGTGAGATGCAGTGGTGTTATTGTGCCATTCTGTCGCTTTTCTTCCACCAAAGAAGAGAGAGAGAGCAGAAACCTTGCAGCCGGACACGCTGGTCCCTGAGACGGCTTTAGACGGAGGAAGGCCGAATGATTGGAAAGTTTTCAACACGCTTCACATAAAGTAATAATAAAAAAAAAATATTTTCATGGCCATTGGGAAAGCAATGTGAAATTCTAGTTTGAGTCCAAGCGGAACTCAAAGCCCAAAGTTATCTGCTGCGATGTGAGGACGCGATACCTTGGCACAGACATGTGCGAGTGTAGATTGCAGATGTTCTGTCCTCACTTTGAGCTGTGAACAGATGACACAATGACACAGCAGGACTCCGTCATCCAAGGGCAGGAAACAACAAGCTCAGCTCCTTAATATGACCTCCACCTAATTGTGCTCAATCTGCTGCGTGCACATCCCTGTGATAACAAAATCCAGGACGGCAGTCCCACATTACATTGTGATGTAACACTGCCCTGATTTCTTTCGCTGTTCAATAGCGCAGAGGGAAGTGCGGAGGATACGAACAAAAGTGCAGCAGCACCAAGAATAACATCAAACCGTGGAGAAACTTTTCTTGGAGGACACGATTCAAAGGCAAAGCCGCCAACGGGGGAAGGTCAGGGAACGCCTTCTTCCATTAGTGCCTTCATTTCTGCCTGGAAGATGCACGGAAGAGAATGAGATGCATGTGCCCGTCATGCCCTAGCGAGATGTCACTTTACTAATCAAGTGTGCAAGGCTCATCTGTAATCACAGAAAGGGGCTAATGTGCTTCTAACACCCTGCACAAAGGCAATCTGTCTTGATTCTACCTTCACAAAGTCTCCTAGGACGCTCCGAATCAGAAGGATTGGAACAAGTGCAACTGGGACTGCACTGCGTTGCATGTGAAATGTGCTTCAGAATTTTCACAACATATTAAAAAGTGTTGTTGAAAGTTTAGAGACCATCACGATGAGCGAATTGCATTCGTTATTTTTCACACGATACACAACAGCTCAACTTGGAAAAACCTCAAGATCTTACTAGAATTGCTGCTTATGCTCTTCACACCCTTCAATGGAAACGCACACAAATCGCAATTAAACTTTTTCAAAATTTTGGAAATATCGCTTTTTATCTTGGGAAAAACTGCTGTGGAAACGCAGCTATTTTCAGTGTGTAGGAGCCATGAGTACTTCAAGAATATGTACGAATGTGTACTTGAACTTATACTCATTTAGTAAATGAGTAAAAATTTCACTTTTGTGATCAATTGAATAGATCTCAAAAATATATATTACGTTAGCAGCAATTTATCTTTTCAAAAAAAGGCCAACAGTCAAGTTAAAGGTTAAAGTCAGTACCAGCCAAAGGAGTGGTGAGCAGCAGCAGCAGCAGCAGCAGCAGTAGCAGCGGCAGCAGCAGTAGCAGCGGCAGTAGCAGCGGCAGCGGCAGCAGCAGCGGCAGCAGCGTCGTGCTCAGGAATCATTGTCTCAAAAGTCGGCGTGTTCTTTCCCAACATGACAACAACAAAGCCGGCTTCCTCAGAATATCTCCACAGTGATTCATTTTCCTGCATCAAGCCCTGACAACCCTTAATCCAGACTATTTGCAGTTGTGATCTGTGGGCTTCCTCCTGCCCGTGGGCACATTGTCCAAAAGCCAGAACGTCTCCTGCACTGACAGAGTGTGCTTGTTTTGTCGGGTCGTAACATAATGGAAATAGATTGTGGGAGATAAAGCCCCCATTTGTTCTCTGCTGCTTTGGAGAACAGCGGAAACCACAGCGATCTGATGCCTTTTTTTTTTTTTTTTAACTCACGGGAGCGACGCCGTCACAGCAACGAGAGGCAAGTTGACGTCGCAAAAAGTGGCTCAAGCAAAAGTTTTGAATGTTGAAGGTTCAGCGTGGAACAAACGTCCGTTCGCTTCTGAACGTCACTGAGAATTACTTTGGCTTTTGTTTGTTTGCGTTTCCTTGCTGTCCAGAATGCTTGTTCTATTTTTCTTTTTTGATGGCTTGTAAAAAAAAAATATTCCGTCTCCTCCTCCGTCCAATCATACTGCGCCATTTTGACTGGTCAGTGCACTGGTCATGTAGGCGATATTCCTCTGCATGGATACGTGTGAAAAACCACCTGATGAGAGCGTCAAGACCTTTTAGCCAGATTTGAGGTTTTTTCCATCAGCAGTTTTTATATATTTAGGTTTGGCACAGTTCCAGGGGAGATGGAAACACAGCCGGTGTTGAGCACGGCAAGAAGGGAGATAAACAATATGGATGGATTTTGGTCTGAACGATGCCGAGCAGAGAACGAAAGCGGAAGCGAGAAGGCAATGAATGAAAGTGTGAAAACCAGATGCGATGCACACGGACGGCTTTGCTGATAAGGTCGGCCAGTGGCGCACTGTGATAGCCTTTTATCAGGTCTCATTGGTTAGGGTGAGGACAGGGCATCTCTGGTTGTTGCTGTGGGTTTGGACCTTTGTTATCGCCGATGGCCTCATTTATTGCCTCTCTGCACACAGAGGTGTTTTTCTTACCGCTGTGCTGTTGTGATTTTGAAATTCTGCTAAAAACAAAAGCTTATAGGTTCAAATTGTTATCATTTTTCAGCTGAAGACAACAAAAAAAAGTTGCAAAAAAAAAACAAAAACCATATTATTTATAGTTACGTTATGGATGTCTTAATATAGTTCAATTAATTGTTCAATTGTTTCTCTGTTGTTATTTTTTCCTCTTTCGTTTTTCAGAGGCATCCTGGAGGCCAGATGAAGATCTCAGTCATTTGCAAACGAGCACTCCGTTGTAGCACCAATGGGTCCCATCATCGTCGACTTGCCCCTAACTTGACCCCAAAAATGTGACATTGCACACCGACCTTTTGGAGCATCTACCGGCTGTTCTAAGCAGTGATGCTGCCTGCACCATGCTGCCAGAAGCTGAGCTTTAATGACGGAAACAATGCAACATCATTTCTTTTCCTTTCAGCCCATTTTATTTTGGTCCGTTAAGCAGCGGCACAAGCTGAACACGGAGGACGTCTCACTCTCGCCGTGCTGCCTCCTTGTTCTCGCCTCGCCAGGAGGCCGAGGCAATTACCAGTTTAGCTCCCAGTTTACGACCAGTGCTTCAGCGTTTTATCGGCGCATTATGTCACGTCAGCTGCACTTTTAGTATCCCACATAACTCACCAGCACAATCACTCGATAGAATGTTATCCACCTCAGTCTGGGTCCCTTCAGTCTTACCTTGGCTTCAACAGGAGTCTGAACAGTTTGGGTAAAAATCAAACCGCAGTGAATGCGTTTTCTAATGTTTCATTTTCCCACACAACACAGCGAGCTACTCTTGAAGAACAGTGTAGAGAAACTGATGTCATCTGCGTATACGATTTTCTCACATTCGAAGTACAAACGGTCTCTTTTTCTTCCTTCGTTCTTTTTTTTTTTTTTTTTTTAAATCTTATTAACAGAAAACACTGTCAGCTAAATCCAAACTCCCAATGAGAGATGCACACTGACCCACACACCAGCTGCTGGTAGGAATGAGGAAATGCAGTCCAAGTAGGTGAAGGTTCTGTGCACAGTTGCAACGTGCTGTGGATGTTCCAGTGTGGCGTAATCACAACACGGGAATGAAAAAGGCAAAACGAGTCTTTGCTCTCCAGAGAGGACGGAAAAAAAAAAAGTTGCTGAAATTGAAAAGTTTCCTGAAAACACAGAAGTGCTGACGCCGTCCAGGGGATTCTGCAGCACAGAATAACAGAAAACCAATAAGTGTCGGTGCAGTGCAACACTCAGCATCAAACACGTACGTTGCTTTCTTCAAATTGCTGATATTTCAATAATATATCAGCAATTTGAAAACAGGCTTTGCTCAGTGGAAACGCCCACATCAGGAATAGAAAGTCTGACTAAACCTCACCAGAGCCAAAATAAACTAGACTCAACCAGGAAATGAGCATTGACCTCTTCAAATCCCGATGTCACGGTGTAAAGGTCAATACAGTTTTTCATTCACATTTAACTTTATTCGTATTCTACCAGGAACAAACTGAGCCAATGTAAAGCACGTCCGTCCGAAACACATTCTGATTGACGGATTTCAGCTGATGTTGAATATTTGTGGAATAAAATCGACATTTTTCAGTTCATGTCAATGTGAAGAACTTCAGTTTTGGCCAATTTCCTGGTGGCTGTGGGTGAACATGGTGGGATTCACCCGACTACTGCAGTTGACTTTTAACTGTGCAACTGGGTCACTCCACCGCCTTTTTTTTAATGTCGACTTCATTTTATGAAATTTCATCGTTTTTACGCCGACTTTTTCCACGAAATGTTGACTCGAAATGAAAACTCAAGTAAAAATCTTCCTCCTGTAATATTTTTTTTTTAATCTTCTTGCGGCCCTGATCCACTTTGGTAGTTCTGGCTGCAGTGGTGATGCTGCAAATAATTGGCCATTGCATTTAGGTCAGCGCCTCCTTCATCTTCCGGGGAAAACAAAGCTCTTCAGGTGCCTGCGACTGCGTGCCGCCTTCTCTTTACAAACAACCACGCAAATGCATTCAGTAGGTCGTGCACACATTCAGCAGTATAGGCATGTGGCTTGCAGGCGGCGACACACACACACACACACACACACACACACACACACACACACACACACACACACACAGAGCACACTGTGTTCTGATCTCCATCCACTCACTCAGTCGGCTGAGCAGCTGCAGACACAAAACGCTCTCTCTCCCTCCTCTTCTCCTCTCCTCCTCCTGTCTCTCTCTCTCTCCCTCCTCTTCTCCACTTCTCTTCTCCTCTCCTCCCGTCTCCCTCTCTCTCTCCCTCCATCCTCCTCTCTTTCCTTTCTTCATCTCCTCCGCCTGTCAGCTGAGCAGCCTTGTGAAGCGGCGATCAGCGCCCACACACTTGTCCTTTTTTTATTGCTTTGTGAAGTGTGTGTGTGTGTGTGTGTGGGGGGGGGGGGGTTGCAGATAATAATGGGGAAGTGGCGGAGGACAAGACAGAAGAAAAAGCACACATTTCACCAGCAGACTTTAATTACACAAGCAGGATTTGACAGCAGACACAAATCTTCTCCATCATGCAGACGGAGGACAGACAGACAGACAGACAGACAGACAGACAGTTTGACCCTTGGCAGCTGGTCCAGTTCTCACTGTTAGTTTTTCCTCCCCCTTGTTTTACCCATAAGCAAGATCACATCTCCATGATTGACCTCATTCACCTCAAGATAAACGCAGTGAAAGTAGTAGCGTATGAATGAACATGAGGAACAGAGTCAGACCACTGACAGCCGCGTGTCAAGGAGTCGCTGACTTTCAGAGGAAGAATTTATTATGAAGAGAATGACATTCTATCATCAGCATAATGACAAACTGAGTGGCAGAGCCATTTGTGACACCAAAGAAAATCAGTTTTCAACGTCAAACAAGAAAATAATTGTTTTTCTTTTTTTTTAACTGCAACTCATAACAAGAACCAATACATTTTCAATTAGTCAGTCATGAGTTGAGCCTTGATGAGTTGTTTTTCATGTCCTTGCTTGCATTATCTCATATTAAAAGAGAAGAACCAACAAAACTGTTGGAATTGTGCCACATCTTTCTTCTCTTTCAACAGCACTGGTCAGAAACTGTATTCAGCAAGACAACAATAGCAAACAATAGCAACATGTTGACATTTGGTCTGTAAACAGGCAGGTAAACCAAGAGGAAGAAAGACTGGAAGTGAAGTGAAACACTGTTGTTGCTCTTGATGGAGATGATTGCTCCTCAGAACTTCCAGTCTGATAATGATGCTGATGTGTGTTTGCCCTCAGTTGTACAACATCATCTGTTGATTGCTTTGTTTATAACGGATGAAATGCAGCAGGAATTAAACGATGCTTCAGCAGGTGCATGTTTTCAGTACGTCTAATCTGACGGCTTGATGTCAACAACCGCTGACATCAAGAATGGTATTCGTGTTGGGAATGAATGAATCCAAAGGCCTATTTCATGTAAATTAAAGCAACCCGTGTATCTTAAGCAACCTGATGAAAGCTGCGTCAACTCGCTGCTATACTTTCATGTTCAAAACCTTTCATGTCCAAACAACGTAGCGAGCAACTGAAGGCAGCTGATGACCGTGTTTTGTTGTCATGCACTTCCAGCAGCATCACAATGGTTTCACAAGGCTTTAAGATGATGATTCTGATTTGAGGCTGATTAAGTCGTGAGTCAATGACGTGAGAAAGACGTTTTGCTGCCAGTCCTCACTTGTGCTGCGAGCCATTAGGATGCAGCAAAGTTGCAGTTCAGGCTTACGTTGTAAATCCAGAGCAAACACCCCATGGGGCTCCGAGCCTCAGCCTGGAGAGCAGAAGTGGAGATTGCTTTCAGATGAGCCAGGCACCATATGTGAGATCCAGTGGGAGCAGCACCGACTGTCTTCCATGTCTTGGTTATGTAGTTATTTATGTCCTCACTGTACTGGATGACTTCAGTACAAACGGGGTGAGTGGCTCGTATAGACTTGTTAAAAAGCCACAGAGGCATCCGCTGGGACAGGGAGAGATTGGCTGCATGGATTCATAGAATGTGCATGTTTGAATAAAAAGGCTGAGCAGCAGAGTGTCATGGAGTAAACCACAGATGCGTGTGTGCGTGGAAGATGATATAGAGGAAGTCATTGATGAGAGAGGGGCATGGACAGAGAGGCTGGCCTAACCCAGACCTTCCCATTGGGACATCTTAGCAGGGACAGCGCTGCCAAACTGAATCCAGGAGAGCCGGAGAGATTGACAGTCCAGCTATGTATACAGGGATAGGTTGAAATTAATAGTTTACCAATGCGGCACTTTGTTTATCACTGCCACAATGCTAAAAAAAAAAAACACTTCAAGGAAATATATGCAGAGCAAGCAGCCATTGGGTTTAAAGTGGGAGCTTTGAAAAGCAACCAGAATGAAATAGTGGTGTTGGTCCAAATCTGTAAACTCTCGGTTTTGGGTCAAAGTGGTTGAGTAGAAAAGCAAGGCCAAGCACAAGAATTTGCTGTTGTTATTTCCTCTCGAGAACAAAATCATAATAACAATTTGCATTTGTTTGTAGTTTGATGCAGCCACAACCTTTGAAGCAACATTTCCCCCTGCTGATGTTTGATGATGATACTCGAGATTGTGTGTAAAACTTTCAGGGTGTCTTCAAACATGTTTTCCCATCACTGTATATAGCGTGCGTTATGGAAAGATTATGGAATTGCTCCAATGTTTGTTGACTATGAGGAATGAAAGTATAGTTACCAACACACAATACTCAACAATGCAATTTGAATACTGAAAGGATTTGGGCCTATTCTGTATTCAAAATCATTTCCCAGACAAACGTGTGGTGCGTTTGTCATCTATGAAAGATTATATTGTCTCACAGCTGCCTCACAAGAAGTTTACATTTTCACTTCTTGTATATGTCATATATATATATATATATATATATATATATATATATATATATATATATATATATATATATATATATATATATATATATACACGTGTCATAATTCAAAAGTCAATCAAATGAGTGCCTTATTTTTCCAGCGACAAACCCAAACATGACCTTTCACCATAGTTTTACTGTAAATCACACAATGTCCATTCAAAGCCATCCAGCTGTGAGATGGAAAGTCTCCACTGGACAGACAAGACACAATGTCGGACAACAGCGAGCACACCAATCCTGGCTTCCAATTTCTCCACTCCTGCGTGTCACTGTTTTTAGAACTTCCATTACGTCTGTAGATTAAGTCATTTTCCAGTTCATGAAGCAGCAATGTGATAGCGGCACAGGACGGCTAAATTGTGCTCGAAATTCCCGGCACAGTGGGAGTGTGATGGAATGATGCTGGAACAGATGACTCCAGCCATACAGAGCAAGCGCAGAAGCTGATTGGTTCTGGAGAGCGGCTCCGTGTCTTTGTTTTTAAGTCTCAGACTCACAACCAGGACAGAGTTTTAAAGAGTAAAGACTGAAACACACAGAGTTGTTTCGATTTGCGATGAAGTGAGGCATCGAGCATTGGCACTTATCAAGCATTTCCATCGCTCACGAGAATTCAAATGTTGGGAAAATACACCAACCCACCGGCACGAGGACAAAAAAAAGCGACCAAGAATCGTGTGAATCCAACGCTGTGAGCAAACTGCAGCCAAACCTGGAAAAACCTCTCAAGTACGACTCTCATGAGGTGGCGACTCAGACGCATCCACATGGAGGTATATCGCCATTTTCACTTCGCTGACCAGTGAAAATGGCACGTTACGATTGGACGGAGGAGGAGACGGAATATTTTCATCAAAGAGAAAAATACAACAGCCGTTCTTGACAACAAAACAAACGCAGGCAAACCCAAAGCAGACGGAATTCCACATCTTCTCGGTCTGCACGGGAAGTTTTCTCTGGCTCTCTGCTCTTCTTTCCCACACATTTGTCCAAACAGCGGCGACCGATGGCCCAAATATCCCCATGGTTCGCGCTAACCGGTGTTTACGTCAGTGAGGGCTCACTCTGTGAAATGGGGTCAATCATTTGGATCACAGGTGAGGCGACGCTCCTCCACCCACCGCCCTTTCCTCTGAAGTTCTTTAATTATCCCTCGCCGGTGCACTTTCAAACAGGCAGCGTGTCACCTGTGGACCCCCAGACGCCGCTAATTATCAGCGCTAAATGGCGTTTGCAGCAATCCACATGGAAAAACAAAGGCTCAGTCGTGGCAACCGCGCCTCCGTTCCTGTGCCGCGGCAACGCCTGCACAGCTCATTGTGTATGATTTCATTAGCGCTCATTAATTGGATAACACAGCCTAATTAAGCCATTAATCACGGGCTCCTGTGGACATACGGCCCGACTCTGCCGCCGCCCCTCCTCCCCCCCCGGGCCTGGATTTTATTCCCCTCGCTGCTGCCTGCCACCGCTGACGAGTCACGTCGACTCTCATTCAACTCACTGCTCAGCAGGCACAGTTCACCTGTGAAGGCCGGTGACACCAAATCAAAAGGCCGCTCTGGAAAAAAAGGCCCGAGAGCTGAGAACAGTTTCTCCGAATGACATCGTATTGATGGCACTTTGTGTAATATGAGAAGTTTTCAAGTCTTTTCTTAGGAGATCTGCTCTCTCAAGAGGAAGGAATTGTCATCAAATGCATCAAATTGTATGTCTGTTGTATTTCTATTGTTCCTTGGTGTTTTTATGTATTCTACACTTTAAGATTCCTTAAATGAGCACCATAAAAGATGCTCAACAGATAAAAATGGTGAAGGATGATCCCCCCCCACCCCCCCCCATTCTGAGCAACTTGTTATTTATTGGCTTTCTTTTCCTGTCAAAATCTCCTAATGTATTAAATTCATAAATATTGTTAAGTTCACCACAGATTAAGTTCACGTAGAACTTAACGCTTGTTAAAAGTGTCACGTTGTGACAAAACCATCTGATTACGACTGGGCCTCTGACGCATGACACTGACGTCATGGTTGAGGAACTCCCATAATAAACTACATGAATACATTTGACTTTCTCCTTACGAAATTTTCACCATTCTAAATATAGTACGTGTAGGCATAAAATGCATCTTCTAAAGTGCCCTTTATAAATACAGCAATATCGTATACTGCAGTACATGCGTCTGTGCTTGTGGTCATGTACGCACCTATAACCAAGTGCAGCGAGGAATGTTCTCCTTGTTGGGTCGGCTGGAGGAAATTGCCGCCAGGTGAACTGGCTGCTGCGTTCTGCTGCGTTCCCCTTTTCCTGTTTACAGGCTGTGAAATTACCAGCAGCCGGTTCTGATAAAGTCTGACCCCTGAGAAGAAGCCTGGCTGCTGCAACATGAAGTCAGCGCGGGCTGTCGTGTCAGCGGCGTGTGTCGCCAACAGGCAGGGCTGCTGTTGCGTCCAGACCAACTCTGCTTTACCACCACGCTGAGGTACAGAGGTAAGACCAACACCTGACAGCCTGTCCACCTGCAACACTGGCTGTGTTACTGCTAGAACTGCACAGAACCGAAGTATGGCAATACAATCCTGGTGATGGAAACAGCCAATCAGGATCCGGCTCTCTTGGTTCACTTCACAAAGAGTCGCCGGCTCTTAGAACCGGTTCGTTCCCCAACAAACCGGTGTGGGGAGACCTGTTGTGTTTGCCCTCATGTGGGTGATGTGTTTATGTATCTACATATTCATTCTCTCCAAAACTTGCAAAGATAAATCCATTAAGATGCAATAGTACAAGGAAAAGAAGGGTTGAACAGTAGTTCAAGACCAAACAAAGCCTTGACTTGCGAGTCCATCCCTTCTCACCTGGAGTTCAGAGGAGCTGGTCTGTGGTGTGATTGCAGCTGCTGAAAAATGATGACCGTCATATCGTATTCATGTACATGCATGTCATCTCATATTAGTTGGTGTTTTTTATGGTCACTAAATCTCTTTGAATTGCCTGTCACCGCAGTGGTTGTTAACTAAAGCGGGTGTCCCTGTGACGGCCCCAGGCAAGGTCCTTCCATCCATCCCTGTCTTCAATAGAAAGGTGGACAGTCTCTCTCTCTCTCTGCGCACTATTGTTGCAATATTGCGCCGGACGTCGCGAGAAGCCATGTCGGTCTCTCTGAGTGAAAAGTTGATATGCAGAAAAAAAAAAATTGCAGGATGATTCCGCCCGTACCGAACTTCCCTGAACGCCACAGGGTTGGTTCTAATGTCGTGTGCAAAACATGCAGGGCATCTCAAATATGAGATCACCTCGAGACGCATTAAAGATGTAAACTGAGAGCGCTGCCTAATCCTTTGAGGGAAGTTTGAAGGAAGATTACTTTTACACCTTATCCCTCTTTACATCTCTTGCAATTTTGCACGTCTTCGCGCCTCAGCGCCAGCGGTGTTCAGAAGGGACCTCAAGTCATGCAGAGCCCCGGCCATTTTGCCCTGACATTTACAAATTGGTCTTCCTCTCTTCCAGATCATCTGTAAGCACAGAAGGTGGAATCCATGATAAAGCACACTCTGCTTGGCTTAGCATTAATGTGTTGCTCAGCATAAAGCAAGAGCACAGGTTAATTTTGACATTCACGGCCCTCGAGCCGACAACGCATGGACGGTTTCTCCCTTTACATACACACACACCAGTCTAAAGTCTGGCCACATACTTCTGATTGAATGGTGTGTCTTTTATTTTCATGACTATTGACATTGCAGATTGTCGCTCAAGGCATGGAAACTATGAATAAACACATGTAAAATATGTATTCAACAGAAAAGTGTGAAATAACTCAAAAAAGGTTGAACTTTTAGATGATCTAGAGTAGCCACCCTTCATATATATATATATATATATATATATGTATATATATATATATATATATATATATATATATATATACATACATATATATATACATATATATATATAAAACATATTTAGGTATTTAACATTTTTATCTACCTGCCAAATTAATCCACACATCTTGCTCATATATTTGATGCCTTCAGTGTGTATCTACAGTGTAGAAAGTAGTCCAGATGAAGAAGAAACAGGTGTGTTCAAACTTTTGACCGGTGTACTTCAACACGTTTGTCATATTTTATCTGTACAGCCCAGGAACACAAAATGCAGTTTGCTCCAAGGTCTTTCTACATTCTGTAGAAATGCAACCCTCCGCCTTAGATTCTCACACTGGAGTCTGTGCCTGAGTTTTAATACACAATGTGAGAAGAGAGCCATTAAGATGGTGAGCAGCAGCTCCAGTGGCTGCTCTGCCTTCCTTATTTGCACTATAATTAAGGTGTCTATTGATTTCTGGACAAGGCATTAGACCTTCATCAAGGGGTACAGCCTCTTTAGAGTCTCATTCCCACAGAATCGTTAGCGCACCGCTAAGCTAAGACCAGCGCAGGCTTGTAAACCTGTGTACGTTTCTATCGTAACTCAGCAGCGGTTCTAACAAGGCCACACTGACGGAATTAAGTCTGTATATCAGTCGTCCATCACACATTGAAACCAAAGCCAACCAAACTAAATAACGACTCGTTTATAGCGGGGTTTGTATTTTCTCGTACCTGTCAAATTAAAGGTCCAGTGTGTAAAATGTGGCTTGATTTATGATTTTTACATTGGTAAAAGCTCAACATGCCGCCCATACAGTGATATAGGCGTATACGCGAAGTACAACGCATCATTTTTCTGATTCCTGATTTTGCACTCAACTGGAAACTTGGTGCTTAGCGCGACGCTGAGGTTCTTTATTCTTCACTGCCTCTCCAATCAAGTGGAAGACGACCGCAGATTGGATTGAGGGAGCAGAGGGGAAGGAGGTGGAGGCCCGAGACGGTGCAACTTTGCAGGTCAGCCTCCTCTGGCCGCAGTCAACAGTGATGAGAGGCGAGCAGGGCTCTGAGCCGAGGCCTCCTGCAGACACCGCTGCACTCATCTTGTGGCCAACTCTCCTTTAAAAAAAGACATTCAGAATCCCAATGGAGCTTAAATAAGCAAACAGTTGCTGTGCTTCATCTTTCATTTGAATCCTGAAGTATTGTGTGCTCTGTCTTGACTTTACTTCAGCTTCCTTGGTTACCCATTAGTTTTCTAACCACTGTTTTCAAACAAATTTAAAATTGAAGATAAGCTGTGTGGGATTGGACATACAAAAAGTTGGAATACAAATGACAGATCTAAACTAAATTCAACCTACAATTCCCCAAGAAGAAAAAAAAAAACCCAAATCAAATAAGTGAAAAGAAATAAAACAAGACAAGGGAGAAATGTCTGATTGATTGCAGCTATGTAGCTGTTTAAGTACTGAAGCAAACACAAGGATACTTGTGATATTTTCATTTCGATTCATTCGAGTGGCTCCTGTTGCTTTTCTGTATCTCACACTCGCCTGCCAGTCATCCTGCTCTGACCCGTCATATCAAGTCTGCATCTTCCTCCTCACCTCAACCGCCACTCTCCTGGTATTCTCTCTTTTTTGGGCCATTTTCTGCAAAGCCAGGAGGTGTCTGAGTGTGAAAATCCCAGTAGATCAGCAGCTAATGAAATCCTCTGAGCAGCCCATCTGGTGCAAACACTCAATTCAAAGTTGTTGAAATCCCTTTCCTCCTCAATCTGACGCTCGCTGTCAACTTCAGCAAGTCGTCTTCAAAATGTCGACACGCCTAAAGGAACCGAGTCGATGCCTCGTGATTGACTCCTTAATACACTAGCCGTGTGAACGAGTCAATTGCCTATGTTACCTGATGGAGGGGGCCAGTGAGCGTCACTTTGCTTGCGTCTCCTCCATTGATAGCTTCTGGTGTTGGTGGGTTTGTGGCAGGTTGCTGACGCTGCCCTCGTGGCCTCCCTCGGTTCTGTTAGTCACACAGGTCCAGTGGAGCGCTTCCACATCAACCCGCCACAGGTCAACTTGTCTTTACTCCGGATATTGGACGTCAGCTCCGCGACTGGCTGTTCGAGTGCCTGTGTGGATCCTGAGGTGGCTGTGACACCTTGTCAATCAAAAAAAAAAAAAAAAAACACTCCACACTGAAAGAAAAACTTAACATTCAAGTCTCCTCTAACGTTCATCTTTGCAATTTAAAGCAATCATAAAACCACACATATTGATCTGAAACCCTGGTAGTGATTTACTACACACTCAGTTCTCCATTCTGGAAGAAAAATGAGGACAATATGAAAAATCTCTGAATCCACTCAAAATATGTAAAGCCAGGGAAGTGCAGCTGCAATGTGTGGGGCTGCCTGGAGCTGCAGCACTGATGATAAATAACTTGAGACTCGCACCGTGACTCTCCAAAGTGTTTATTTATTATTATTATTATTATTATTTATTTATTTATTTTTAAAAGTGAAGCTATCCCGCCCCATTGCAAAATGAAACCTAAGGTGTCTAAAGATGATATTTTAACACCAACTTCCACCTCTCAAACTGTTCATTTGCAACGTGAACACGATGAAGCAGAGAAGACCGAGTGGCACCGAGGAAACGACAGAAGGGAGAACTGGAGGAAGAACAAGTTCAAGTTCAAATGTGAAGGTCCTCATTGGGAATGGCCCGCGTGAAGAGTCAGGCGGACTACACTTGGAAAAACCTCTCAAGTACGGCTTTAATTGTGCAAAAGGGCAGAAAAACGTCTTGAATTGACTGAAAAGGTGTTTTATCAGATCAGATTTTTAGTTAATGGCACAACGTTACAGGGCAAATACATTCTAGCTGAAATTTTTGTTGTATACGAGTAAGTGCTTTTGAGGGTGGGTAAGAATGAAAACTCTCCCTCCATATCTCAGAGGGAGGTGAGGAAATGAAAACCTGACACCTGATCTGTAGCTCTTTGCACTTATTTATTTATTTAGTTGCTTTTTCTCCAAACCTGCTGTGCACCAAAGGACCTCGGGAGGCCTCGGCATAAAGATAACAATCCAACCGTAAGCACTGCTGTAACCCCTTTACCAAGGCCAAGCAGTAATCTCTTATCTCCCAGCAGCAGCACAATCGATGGAAACATACAGCCTGTCAAGAGAAAACATGGCCAAGCATCAGCTGAAAGTTCCTGTGGGAGGTTGATTAATCAGCTACAACCTCAACAAAGCTGTAATCTTCTGGCAGCAGTTGGAGTCGACAGTCGCCCTTCTCGTCTAGTAGAGGAGGAGGAGGTGATGGTGGGACGCTCACAGCGAGGGGAAACTGAGGAGTTTTCTTTGGAGCGCTGCGTTCAGGAGGAGAACACGAAGCCCACGGCGGAACCTTCTCTGAATTCACTGACTTAACCAGGTGTTGATACTCAATAGACTGACAAAATACAACTATATATAGATATATATTGTTTTTTGGTTTGTAGCATGGTTGAGGCTATGAAGTTCACAGCAATAGCTGCGTTTCCAGCACCCCACGAACTGTGCCAAACCTAAACATGGCCATAATAAAAGCTGGTGATGGAAGCAGCTCCACTTGGAAAAACCTCTCCAATACGACTGAAAGGTTTTGACTCTCTCATGAGGAGGTTTTCCACACGCATCCATACAGAGGAATGTCGCTAAAGTGTCATGGAAACACTTCGTTCACACTGACTCGTCAGTGGACGTGACGTACGGGGGTCACGTGACCAGTTCACCGACCAGTGAAAATGGCGCGTTACGATTGGACGGAGTTGGAGACTGAATATTTTGGAGATGTCATCAAAGAGAAAAATAGAGCAAGCATTCAGGACAGCAAACAAACACATACAAACAATAGCAAAAATGAAAAATCTCATCCCGTGAGATTTTACAAGATTGTTCCGACTTCTGTATTTCACACCATTCAATGGAAATGCCTGCAAATCGCAACTGTAGTTTGTGTGAAACTTTAGAAATATTGCTTTTATGTTTGTGAAAAAGTGTCATGGAAACGCAGCTGGGTGACACTTGAGGAATTTCACCCAATGAAATGAAAGAAAGCGAACTCAACATAAGTAGCTAGCACAGGGAAAGATTGTTCCCATGAATGAGTTCAATAAGACAATCACAAGAAAATATCGACCGCGCTATAAATTGATAGCGTGGTTGGTTGGCTGTTACAGTTTACTGCTACCACTCATGTCACCGCACACCAACAGGAAGAGATTGTGACGCACACAACAACAGCAAGGGGGCAGATCTGAGCCCCCAACACCCGTTCAACAGAATAAAAAGGTTGAAAACTATTCACTTCTCATTTTACTATTGATAGTTGGGGGCACCTTTGGGTTTGTCAGTGGAGCAGTTGGGACACTTTGGTTGGCTTGTGTCTTATCACACAGTGCCCGATGCTGAGACACGCGGATAATGGGCTGAGGATGTTCATGAAGACAGACGCGGTGTCCTTCCTGCAGAACCAGAATGTGTCGATGTTTGTTCACAGCGGGAGATTTTTTATAAAAATCCACCTCAATAAAAAAATGCTGTAAAAATGTGTTTTTTTTTAAATCATTCAATAGTTTTGTTTTTTCTTTTCTCTCTCTCTTTTTTTCCCACAGAAAAGCTGTTGTGCCTAAGGAATGAATAAACTGCGCCGCTTGTTGACAGAGCTGTAATGTCTTTTTAATTGCTGTTTACTCCTATTGATTTGGCTCCGTGTGCATAAGACGGTGCTGCCTCCTTCCAGCGCTGTTGCACTTCTTTGTTTTCAACTCCGAGTGTCGCTGCTAATGCTGCGCGTCTTCTGGTCAGGGCCCAGCAGAGCCGAGAGGTCCCAGTGAATTTAATCAGTGGTCCCATAATAGCAGTTTATGTTGCAGGCGCTGGAGTATTAACACGCTGCACTTAATCTCAATGTGTGCACGGATGGATCATTAAGGCCAATGATGACCGACTGAGTCGCTTTAGAAAAAAAACTTCAGATTGCAGTGTCGTCGCTGCTAAACTCTGCAGTGCCAAAGCGTGTATGAACCCTCCAGCCAGAGCCAACGGCTGCGTTTCAGCCCTAGAACTGCGCAAAACCTAAACATGGCCATAAAGAACTGGTGATGGCAGCGGCTCAAGTTGGAAGAACCTCTCAAATACACAGCTCAAAGGTTTCGATCTCGTCGAGGTTTGACCAGAATTCCTGCTGGTGTGCTTCACACCATTCGATGGAAAACACCTGCAAATCGCAAATTGTGTGCATTGTTGACATTTTTGAAATATCGCTTTTATTTTGCAAACAGCAGTCGTGGAAACGCAGCCGGTGGCCGGCGGCTCTGCTTTGGCGTGGGACAGCCTTTGTGTTGAATGATGGAACTGTGAGGAATGACCAAGGTCTTCCCTTCAGAACACACACACACACACACACACACACACACACACACACACACACACACACACTGCCAAGCGTTTCCAGAGAAATATGAAAATATTCAATCGCAACTGGTGTCCTTTGCTCTGACGACGTGTTTTGACGCGACTGCGTTAGTGTGCGAGATCATTTCATTTCCATTCCGTCACTCGATGAATCTGTGCATCCGTCCAGGACTTCACCATCAAAGAGTTTGCGGAGCTACGTCCGCCTTTAAACGTCCACGCTCTTAACGAGCACCGACACCGTTTAGCCGAGCAGTTCCACAGATGCTAGTTTTTTTCCTTAAAGGCCTCTTTCATTTTGTAAATGGCTCCATTGGTCGGTGTGGGCTTTTTTTCTACCTCACTCGGCACTACCACTCTCTAATTTATCTCCAGCCATCCCTCTGCTCCTCTACCTTCCCCTCGCTTTGACTTCAAAGACCCGCTGGAACAGGGTCCCTGACCTTGAGGGCTGCCAACAACAACCCTTTGAAACTAAAACTGGGAAGATCACACGAGATTCCCAGCTCTCCGCTTCGCTCCCGCTGCTGCCGCGTCCACGCTCAGCTCCCATCCAGTGTGCCGTCAATCAGCCGCTGCCGTCGGCGCCGCCGCCGCCCATCAATGTGGAATGCTGCTGTGCGTGAGCTGCAGAGTCCCCGCAGCAGCAGCAGCAGCAGCAGCAGCAGCAGCAGCAGGGGTTTAGGTTGTAATACGATTACATTCGTTTTTGAGTTATGCAAAACGGCGACTTTGTCGACTTCTGACGGCGAGAGAGGAAGAAATGGCGGCGGTGCGGCGGGAGAATCTGCTCCTGACGGCCGTGGACGCTCAGCAAACGTCGGCCGGCCTGTCGCAGGGAATTGCTATTCCCACAGTCACCTCCGGGCGGACTCACGTTGATATGCGAGACCGGCCACCAGGTGTGTCGCTGCTAAATGATCATTTATTCAAACCAATTTTCCAGATCATCAGAATTCACCGCAGCACGCAGGGGTTTGTTCAGACATTCAGACGCTTTGCCAGCGATCATTTTAATAATCAGCTAAGAAAAAGAAAAGAAAACACAGACAGACAGACAGACAGACAGACAGACAGACAGACGGAAAGCACAAATAGCTGTGTTTCCATTACAATTTGTCACAAAATAAATAATGCACCATTTTCACCGGTCACGTGACCCCGTACGTCACGTCCGCTGACAAAAGTGTTTCCATGACACCTTTGCGATTTTCCTCTTATATGCATGCGTGTGTGGAAAAACCACCTGATGAGAGCCATCGAAACCTTTGAGCCACAGTTGAGAGTTTTTTTTTTTTTTCCAAGTTGAGCTGTTTCACTGCAATGTTTTTTTTCTTCCGTGCAGTTTTACTTTCATCCCGGTCGTCCGGATCAAAGCCGCTGCCTTCGGGCTCGGCAGACTTTGACTCCGACCGCGGCAACGGAAGCCGAGCTCGGAGCGGACGGACGAACAATTCTGCAGCGGTAAACACGAGACGGAGGAGCGGAACCGCCGGCCTCGCTCTGCGCTGTGCCCGCGCCACGCAGCAACGGACAGCGCCACCTGCTGCTCCGCTCCACTGACATTTTCACTGCGGCGCGTTTGGACCCAGTTAGACGCACGTCAACTCAATGTCCTGAACGTCTCACAAGTGCCGAGGGGATTCCGCCGCTTTGGCGAGGTTAACGGGGCAGAATTGAATCAAACAGAACAAGCAGATTTTTTTTTTTTCCCCAACAACTTCAAACAGTTTCCATGAGCGGGTTTTTTATCGCCGTGTTTAGGTTTTTGCGCAATTCTAGGAAGTCACGGAAACACAGCTTGTACATTCTGATGCCTCTGATTGGTTCGCAATCGCATCAGAAATTGGCAAAAAAAAAAAAAAAAACGCACAAAAACAGTGACTGAGTAGATTTGCTTCGACCGCCCCTTGGAACTGAAAGCAAGTAAACTGGTTGAAAAGGAAGATCTTTTCCATGAGGTGTGTGTGTGTGTGTGTGTGTGTGTGTGTGTGTGTGTGTGTGTGTGTGTGTGTGTGTGTGTGTGCCCAGAGGAGGAGCTTGTGCGGCCCGGCAGCGCATTGTGGCTCAGCGGGACGTCTTGCAGATAACGATGGCTCTCCCTCTTGGACGCAGCGCCCCCCGATGAGACTCTTTGAGGCCGCAGTCACACAAGTGGCAAAAACCCCTGTCAGTCCTTTGGACAATTTACAGAACTTTAAGTCGTGTTCGTGCAGCCGTCACATCGCGTTCCCTCTCTCATGTGGGCGGGACCTCTGCATAGCGAGCGTAAATGTCACAACCTTAGCAGTTTAATTGGACGCCGTATCCTTTCCGAGTGCGCTGGTGGCATTAAGTGACACACGTGAGGAGTTAACCCTCTGCTTTCCCTCAGTGCCGTCGCCTCGCCGCTCTGCCTTTGTAGCGAGTGGAACGTGTGCATGAGACTCTGTCATCTATCGCTGCTTGATGTTTGACCCTCAGAGCAGCACCGTGCGGATGGCTCCTCGCTTGTCCGGGGTTTCTGCAGGAATGAGCTTAGCTGAATGCTGATAATGGGATGAATGGCAGCGGTTATCAAATGCACTTTGTTAATAAATGGTACTTTTAATGTTCTTTGCGATCCAGAACTTCAGTGTCGGTTTACCGTGGAGGTATAAAACGTTGTGAATGACGAGCTTATAACATATTCGCCGCTTCAAATAATTTATAGACGCTGTCATGAGTTCTCATACATGATGGTGAACATTTATGACGTCTTTTATAAGGCCTCACAAATGCATTATACAATAGACCGTGTCCTCCGAAGACTTCCTCTAAAAGGTGAAGTGTGTAATGGAGAGATTTTGAAGAAGAAACAGCGACATCAAGTGGCTACATTTTAGATCTTTCTCTCCCCCCCCCCCCCGAGCATGCCAGCGAGCCGCTTTCCCAAAAGCGCACGTATAAATGCAGTTGTTTATTTTTTTCGTTGACTGGTTCAAACTGAAAGTTGCATTCGAGCTGTGCTTCTTCACTAATGAACATTGACCCGGTTATTACGGGAGGAAACAGGGGCAAGCTAAATGTGGCGTCAGGGTAGACCAAGGCTAAAATAAGAAACAAATGAGATCGCAAACAGCGATGTTTTCAAAGCATGGACAAGGAGTAAACAAACACGCCATGAACAGACCTACTTTCCCTGACAAGCAACAGCAGAAGAAAAGTTGTGCTGTTGTAAAGGAAATGCCTCAACTTCTAAAAGATGTTTTCTTTGGAGGAGGAGGAGAATGGTGGGCGACCCTCCAAGCTGCTTCCTGATTGGCCCTGATTAGTTGATGTAGGTTCGACCTCTGGTGATTGACGGGCTGGGAACAAAACTAATGAGGAACACAACGGGGACATGATTGATTGGATTGAACACACACACACACACACACACACACACACACACACACACACACACACACATGCACACACACAGTTGAAAAGTTATCTCTTTATGTTAGTCAAGAGCTGTGGTGGAAATGAGCTGCTTGGCTGCAGTGAGGAGTCCCTGCTCTCCACTGTATTGGCCCTGCTGCACCATGGACGCAGAGGGTAGAAGTCATCTTAGACCTGGGAAGTAGATTGATTGTGCCCCACCTGTGAGGCTTGTAGCCTGAGCTGTAACAAGCTCCAGCCAAGAAAGCAGCAAGTCATTTGAAATCCTCTATACCCAGATGACTTTCTTCTCTCTCTTAAGAATTTAGGATGTGCTGGCTGTGGAGTTGCTCAGACTTTTTTTTCCACCAGGATATATATTTATAAAGTACTTTGATGTTACTTCAGGATGCAGTGTTGCAGTCCTCTGGACTGATCTTGGTCTTGAGAACACTTGCATGTGGTCTCGGTCTTGACACTCATTGGTCTTGTTCTTGTCTTGGTCTCAGACAGAACAGTCTTGAGGGAATTCCACAAACCAGGCCAGTGGGTCCTGCTGCAGCATCATCACTATTGCACCACGTTCTCCAAGAGCAACCAAAAAGATGCACCAATTAAAAAAAAAAAAAAACATGTTACAAAGTATTTTGTCCACCGTTTTCCCAGCTCTTGTCTGAGCTAAGCCAGTAGTTTTCAAAGGGGGGGCGCCAGGGGGCACAGCAAAATATATATCTACAAAAATCTACAAATATATATCTTATGATTGCCTGCCAGTCAAAAACGTCGTCCATGGCATCGTGTGTGTGCATGAAATGCTGGTTTGCGCCATTTAGCAAGGTGATTTGCTGCTCCAGCTAGCCTAGCCTAGCCTAGCCTAGCCTAGCTAGTGCAAAATGGACCTATTCTGTAACATTGGCTGTTGGTTAGTACCGCCAGCTAGTAATGAATTCACGCGAGTGTCCTGTCCGTTCTTCCACTTTCTCCAGTCTCGGTCCGGGCTAACGCCGACCTCTCCAACAGGAAGTGGCTGTGATAGGAAGCCCAATACAGCTTTGATTATATGTGAATGGGGTGGGAGCCATGCGCTCCTCTCTCTCTCTCTCTCAGCCAATGGGGACGGCCGGAGTGAGGCCAGGCTCGTTATGCCTCGCGAGTGCGTCCGTGTTTTCTGCTCTTGATGATTATTGCGCTCTTATCTCCGGGCCTTGTGTCTCCTAAGTGCCAGGACAAATAAAGCAAACTAGGCAGAACACGGCGCGCCGGGCGTATTCATCCGGAGCTGCGCGAGTTGTGACCTTTTCAGCGGCGTCTCCGCACACAGCAGCCAGACTCTGGCTTTTTACGCTGGCTAATGATCCATGGAGGAGCCCCGTGGCCCAACCATCTCTTATTATACTCTCTGTTTCTCCGGCTCGCCCTATCACTCTCCGTCAGCCCCCCCTTTTTTTCCTTTCTGTCACACAACCACATTTGTGCTACTGTTTTTTTGAGAGGGGCTCCTCCTGGTTCATCTTCCTCCCTCTGATCCACCGCTTGCTTTGATCCCCGGCTGCGTTTCCATGGCAGTTTTTCCACACAAATTAAAAGCGATATTTCAATTTTTTTTTTTTTTTTACAAATTTCCATTTGCAGTTGTTTCCATTGGAGTGGTATCAAATCTCGTCCCCACTTTGAGGAGGACGGAGGTACAAAACATTTAGCGCG
Organism: Nelusetta ayraudi; assembly: GCF_046127955.1. Classification (NCBI taxonomy): domain Eukaryota; kingdom Metazoa; phylum Chordata; class Actinopteri; order Tetraodontiformes; family Monacanthidae; genus Nelusetta; species Nelusetta ayraudi. The sequence goes on from NW_027466224.1 coordinate 1,145,257, forward strand.
TTCGCCACTGGTCAGTGAACTGATCACGTGACCCCCCCCACGGCACGTCCGCTGACGTGTAGATACGAAAACAGTGTTTCCACGACACGAGCTGTGTTTCCATGACAGTTTTCCGCCCCCCCCCCCCCCCCCCCCCAAAAAAAAAAGGGCCAGACCAGAATTATGATTGCTTTGCTTGGTTTACGTTGTTTTGCTGTCCAGAATGTGTGTTCTATTTTTCTCTCTGACGACTTGTGAAAAATAAAATATTCCGTCTCCTCCTCCTCCGCCCAATCAAAACGCGCCATTGTCACTGGTCAGTCAACTGGTCACGTGACTCCGTACCTCACGTCCGCTGACGTGTCAATGGCCAAAAAAGTGTTTCCTTTCCGTGACACTTGAGCGATTATCCTCTGTATGGATGCGTGTGGAAAACCACCTGATGAGTGCATGAAAACCTTTCAGTCGTATTGGAGAGGTTTTTCCAAGCTGAGCTGTTTTCCATCACCAGCTTTTATTGTGGCCATGTTTAGGTTTTGCACCGTTCCAGGGCTCACGGAAACGCAGCTTTTCTTTCCCTTTTCCTCGCACTCTCCCTCTCTCCTCCCTCGCTCAGTCACTCTCCGAGTCCCCCCCCCCCCCCACACACACACACCTCCCTCCCTCAGCCCCTCTGTCTCCTGCAGATTAATTACGCTCTAATATATGCACAGCTCTCCTCCCAGGGAAGCGTCCTCCACATCCACCACCCCTCCTACTCTGGGGTGGAATAATGGAGCCGTTTCATTCTCAGCACGGCGCGGCCCGCATGGGTGGAGCAGCAGCAGCAGCAGCCGCAGTGAAAGCGAGTCGACAATCTTCAAGTCAAATCTGCTGTGGATGGAAAAGTGACGCGTTTCCCAAAAATATTCAGTCTGCAGCAAACCGTGTAAAAGACCCGTCTGAGTTTGGACTCGCGGTGCACGTGCAATTTGTTTACCGTGTGTGTTTGGGATTAAGGTCATACAATATCTGTCATCACCTGCCACACACGAGTTCCTAACGGGTCAAATTCTCAACACAGCGCAGACGCTGCTATAAAACCAGCAATGAGAGTTTTATATTTATTGCCTTCGCCCATGGCAATAAATTCCCTTCTATCCCTGGGAATAACTCTGATCGCCAGAGTGGCGAGTCTTCCCGTAGCATATTAACAAATATTATTTGATATCATAAATGAGTCAAATTAAATGGCAATGGCCTACAGTCAGAGCCTCCGGGCTGTTCCTGGGAAGGTTTTCTTTTTGCCCTTGGAAATCAAGATTATCCAAAAGGCAGTTTTTTTTTGTTTTTTTTTTACTCTTTTTTGCTATCACTTGCCGTACATCCATGGACTAAATGTATTTTGTAAATATTCAGGAGAGACACTCAATTAAAACTCCAGACTGTGCAAGCGCTACCGCTCAGCTGGATTTCTATGTTAGAAACCTCCCACCCTCATTATTCTTTATCTGTATGGCCTTTCATTTGTTAATATGTCAAAAATGATAAAAACTCAAAAAACTCGCTCAAACATTTGTTATTCCTTTTGAATAGAGTCTTCCCACAGTATCTGTAGTGTGTGTGTGTGTGTGTGTGTGTGTGTGTCTGAGAGGGACTTGGTTAAAACAGCATTGTTTATGTGTTGCCTCTGAACACCTGGGACGCAGCAGCAGAGAGAAATTGCAGCTTCAAAGTTCAAAATGCAAATGCGACATTATTATTCACCTGTCTGGAATTCTTCCCTCGCCTCTGGTTTCTGGGTGTACTGAGATGAAGTGAAAGGCTGCACCCGCCGAGCCAACACCTCTCTGCCTTCAGCAGCATCTACAGCAACATCCCGGTGCCTGGTTCCCTCCGTGTTCTGCCATCAGTCAGCAACCTGGTCCGCTGCTACCAGGGCGTCCTGTCAGCAAACCCAATTTGCATTTTTTTTTTTTATATCTTTCAAGCCAGGTTTGCTTTATGTTCATATTGTACCCATAATGCATCATTACTGGGAGGGACGTTGGCTGACCTGCAGCCAAACTTGTTTTAAACACTCATTTCAAACCAGTTTGTCGTCCTTTTTAATTTTGCCTGCTGCACATTTAAAAAAAAAAAAAAAAACGGCCATAGAATATTGTCAAATAGCAAAGTCTAACACAGTTTATATATATTAAGTTACTATATATCAAGAAACTGTGAGTCACTTTAATTTACACAGTTATAATATTTAGAAAATGCAAGATTTTATACTTAAAAACAATATTACTTTAAAATGTATAAAAAATAAACCGTAATGTCAAAGACATATAAATACTCTAAAATTAACAATATTACTCCATCTATACGTTACATACAATACATTTCAATTGATGGTAGACGATAGATAACCATTCAACAAATCCTAGCTTATTTTTGACAGAAAGAAGATGTTAAATCTGTCATTTTCTACAGAAGTTACTTCTTTTCCTTTTTGGTAATATGCTACAGTTAATTATTCACTTGTGTTATATACAATAGTTTTATATTCCTAAATGTGTCCTGGTTTTTTCTCTGCTTTGTCCTCATTTCTTTCCATCCAGCTGTGAAATTTCCTCATTTCTGTCTTTCCACCCCCCCGGGGGTCTTTTCCAACTTCAACCCACATGTCTTTGTTGAAAACAGCTTAGGCAGCATTCTTGTTTCTGTTCAGTAAAACTTTTGAAATGGTGGCGACTGAACAAGGATGAAAATGTGAAGGAGTGATTTTGGTTTCATGCAACACAAAGACAACAACTTGACAACAGAGCAATTTCCCACGAAATTTACTTCATCACTATCCTTTTTTACTTTGTTGTTTTTGCATTAAAGACTTCATTCCGTCAACTATGGCACTATGTCTCCAGTAGGGGGAGCATTTCGATGTTCTTTCTTCCAGAAAAGCAGGAGTTGAAGAGTTTTTAGCACAACAAGGAATGCGTTTGTGTGAGTCTGCAAGAAAAATAATGTACAACCTGGGATTTGGATCGTTTTCTTTGTCTGTCTCTCTTCATGGTTGTGTTTGGTTTGTGTGTGTGTGTGTGTGTTTTACACTCAGTCCCACAGAGACACCAGTACCACTTATACCCCTCTGAGACACTTTGCAGATTTATCTCAGCTTAAATCAAAACGTGACTTTCACAACACAGAACTCGAGCTTCTGTTGTTGTAGCCGGTCGGCGCCTGCACAACCGTGGGAAATGTGTTGTTGCACATTTGAAGACAAAATAGCTGTAATTTGTGCCATACGGTCTGCAGTATCGAAAGTATCGAAATTCCTATTGAAAATCAATCAATAAAATCAATACTTTTCCAAATATCGTATCGAAGTCTAAAATCCACTATCATGACAACGCTCATCCCCACTAATTACTAACTACTCAGTACTAATAAGTACTAATGAGTTATCTGACAATACATTTGTTGAAGGAACAATTTACAGCTGAAATCTAAAAAAAAGAGATTAAGACATCACAAAAATTGCAGTGGTTTAGCTGCAAGCGTGTGCTGTGTGGAGGCCCTTGGTTTACTCATCACCGCTCCGGATTTGTTTATGTGTGTATGAAGACGCATGATGCATGTTTGCAGTGATGATTGATTTTTTTGTTTTGTTTTAATGCAAGCGGCTCAGATAATTCTTGAAGTGTTGTGGCTCAAGTCTTCTTGCTCCACTCTATGTGTAAGTATTCTCAGTGGCAATCTCATTTCCATGATAATGAGTTAACAGATCTATAATTTGCTAAATCGTTTTTTTTTTTTTTTTTTTTTGCAGCGTTCATCGGCCGCTGTGGCTGCTGCGAGTGGAAATAAGCTGAAGGCAAAGGCAAACATGGAGCACAGCCAAGTTAGCGCGTTAGCGTTGTGTTCACTTGTTTTGCCGATGAACTTTGATAAGCGCTGATTTATGCTCAGCAGAGAATCCATGGTGTCCGTTCTCGCCCCGAGCACAGAGGCGGGGGTCTGTCCACTCTATCAGATCTTTGTCCTCCTCTAAGGTCCTGCCAACGCTTAGAGTTTATACTGTTAACACACAGTGCATGCAATGTTGTAACTGAGGCCCCGCTTACACAAATACGGGTTCCTCTCTCTGAAAACGCACAAATATTTGTTTGGTTCAGCCTTGCGTTTACACAAATCTGCCGTTTTCACTGAAACCCAAACTGCACTTTTTCCAAAACGCTCCTCAGGGTTGATACGTTTTTTACCTGCAACCTGAGCAGCCGTGAGGTGCAGACGACCACTCACAACAACAACAACAACAACAACAGTGTCGGACAGCAACCGCAAACAACAGTGAACAATAACACGCGGTGCTCGTGGATCCATCGTGCGTTGTGCGCAAAGTGAAAATAAACACAAGGAAAGCGATTTGCAAACCTCCTGTTTGACTTTTCATTGATTTTCTTTTGGCTCGGCGGTCTGGGGTATTGAGGCGGGAAGCCTCAAAGACAAAAAAGTTTGCAAACTTCTACTGGCACGGCTCACAGTCAACCTTGACATGGACCTTTTTGAGGCTTTGCGTTCTAAAGTAACTGGACGCAGAAGTTTAACTCGCCAAAAATCTGCCCCCGTGTCAACGGCCGCTGAGTTGCACGTCCTCGTCATGAGCTCGTCTTCTCTCGCAGAGCTCATCTGATAACAACTGGTCACGATCCATGTTTCACCCCCGGAGGAACACGAAAATCCCTCTCACTGCCTCCGTTGGCCTGAGTTTTCATCATTGTAAGAGGAGCTGTGATGGTATTTGGCTGTTAAGAGCTGAAGCACCCTGTTGTGCCAAGGGCTTGACTTCCTGAGAGGATTGCACAACAGCTGACATTAAAACCACCAAACAAAGACTGGAGAGCCACGGCCGAGCACCAGCGTCACAGCAGCAGAAGCCACAGTGAGACCACAGCATTGGGTTGACTGGGACTTTAATGCGATGCCAATCTAAAGTGTCTCATAAAGCGTTGTTATGACTCAGTCTGTCAGATGGACCTAAAATGCACAACATGCACAATATTGGACAAACAAATATGTCAAAGATGAGCACAGAACGAGAAATGCTGCAATGTTTGGAACCTTCCACCATGAGAATCTGAAGAACAGTAAAAACATGAATACAGCTTGACAGTTCCAGTGGAAATTCACTGCGGCGGGAAGTCACGAAACCAAGTGATGGGAAATCAAACAAACGAGGGAAAATCATGTGAAAGATTTCCAGACACCGCTGGAATATTTACACTTCAGGTTCACCGTGAAAGACGCAAGTGAACGATTCACAAAGACGCAATTGCATTTTATGCAACATTATGCACATGAATATTTCACGTGTTCAGTCGGTGAAACTTGTTGAATTGTTATTTATATTGGACAAAACTCCAATGAGTCTCTGCTTTTGCCTTCTCGTCCGATGCGTAAATTAAAAAAGTATGTAAATTATTTATGCAAACCCCTTGAGCACTTAGTAAAGTCAACAGTAAGAGGTGGGAGCAGTTTAAGTGAGTTCAATTTCTACATAAATTAGAAGATTATGCAAAAATGTATTATTGCACTATGCACGGAATGATAAACTACACAGAATAATGACTTTATATGGCTGCTGCTGTTGTTGTGCCACAGTGAAGAGCTAGGAGCATGAGTGCAAAGACACACACACACACACACACACAGACACACACACACACACAGACACACACTGGGGCAGGCTATGATTCATAACTAGGTCACAGTGTGAGTTTGTCATTGGGATGTGGTGGACTGACACTGCATTGAAGTGTCGGTAATTGATACCGTCGATACAATTGGTGCCATAACACACACACACACACACACACACACACACACACACAAACACACACACACACACACACTATAACGACAATGGAGGTGAGGATGTAGATGGTCGGCTCCCGTCAAACTTTATTACTTGACTTTTAGCGAGAGAGAGAGAGAGAGAGAGAGAGAGAGAGAGAGAGAGAGAGTTAGCTAGAAGGCAGCAGGTGTGTGTGGGGGAGAATTGGATTGAAAAAGATGAGGGCAGAGCAGCGATTGGAGGGATGGAGACGGCAAACAGAGATGGATACAAATGTGGAGAGCCACAGAGGAGTGAAAGGAGGGACGATGGGAAGCCAAGTGGAGTGAAACAGAGAGACCTGAGTTCCACATCAACCCTATTTTGTTCACTTGCCTAAGTTTGATACATCTGAAAGCTCGACTTCTACACACGTTTGTTTGTGTGGTGGATTTTCACACACGCTGCTCTGTCCTTCCGGTCGTAACTCCGGGAGTTTTCACACTTGTGACACTCCAATCCCACTCTGGCACGGCTACGCCTTCATCTCCCAAAGACAGACCGTTCCCTGCGAGAACAGAGACATTTGTCCACGTCTCTCCAGGGCTCAAGAAGCAGAAGAACGCCGGCTCTGGCAAGGACATTTCATTCTTTAGGAGAAACTCCAGCGCAGAACTCCTGGGAAGTCTTGATCAGAGACTTCCTGTTCCTGTCGGCGTGCCGAGCGACACCGCTGCCGTCTGCACCAACTGCACGTCCACTCTGGAATGTCTGATGCCGCCGGATCACTTGATGGATCAGGTGGAAGCGTTGGCTGTGACCTTTACATACGTGCTACATTTTCATTGGATTAATCTCTTCACAATTAGCAAGAAGATACGCTGGTCATTAGCTGTGGACATTGACTGATGTTGGAACTCTTCTTCACGTTCAGTTCAGTGTCTGGCTACCAGCGCCCCACTCCATCATCAAGTCAACTGTCATTCAGCCGCTTTCTGTCCTCTTTCATCCGTCTTTCCTCGCTGCCATTGCAATGCTAGTCTGGCCTTATTGTACGCACTCACTTTGGCTGTGTTTGCAGTTGACTGTAGCTGCGTTTCCATAAAAATGGCGCGTTCTGATTGTACGGCTTATGCACCATTCAATGGAAACAATTTGTCGAAATTTTTATTATTATTTTTTTTTATTACAGAAAAACTGGAACAGAAACGCAGCTTGTCAGGTTTCAGCTGAGCTTGATTTCCGATGCCAACAACAAAGTTTTCCAAAGCTACGTGATAATTATGTTTGCCTTGTGTATCAGTTGAGTCGTGTGACCTTGACGGACACCAAGCTCTCTGAGCAAGGCCTTCTCAAAGCGGCTGCCGGGCCAGGAGTTCTGCAGAGTCAATAGATCAGAATGGAACGTTCCTATGTACTGTTCAAATGATATTTCTGATGTATTATTGAATGGGAAGTACCAAGTCATGTCCAGGCATTCATTGACCGAACCAAGACGGATCTGTCTCTTAGTTTTCCTTGCTACACGACTCAGGAAGAATAAATAAACCCAGCAAGTGTGCATCTTTTCTCCAGGTTGAAGTTATTTTACCAGCGTTGTCATGTTACAAAGTTAGAAGAGTTATCAAAGGAAGGTAAAATATATCATAAATATAAGCTTGTGACTTTTTATAAGAGTGTGACTTTTTAAAACATACCTTAGGGGTGCCATGGATGCAAAATATCTATATTCATAGAGGCCTTAGGCCAAAAGAGTTTAGGAACCACTGCTCCAAGCAGGCTCCTCCTGATGTATTGGTTCCAAAACTGGGAGCTGTGACTCTATTCATAAATGCCCCCAAACAACCTGATTCACAGGGAAAACACTCCCAGTTCTGGAGCAACAAGCAAACAAGCAAACTGGACTCTGTCTTCATATTAACAATGTTGTTACAGCATTCAAAGCCTTGGCAAGACTCGGACCTTCAGGGACCTTTGCCAATACGATTTTGTGTATGAGCATCGTTTCAAGGGCAGCAAGGGGTCAGACGCTATGTGTTTGTGAGTGGTGTGCAAGCCTTCATTCACCTCTGATTGATCACCCAGATCTCTCCCGACCACAATGAGGAAAAAATATAATGGTGACAATAATAAACTAAGAGCAGTAGTCCGCAAACATCCATTTTACGAGTGATATGAATGATGATAGTTGCAACTTTTTGCCACAGGCGGCTGCTGATGAAGCCTCTGCCTCCTCAGTGAATGCCAGACATCATTTATTTACCATCCAAAATGATCAAATTGAGAGTTTATGCCACAGAGCTGAGGTCTGCTGTGGACAAGGTTCCCCTGGAATGTGGATGGAATATCCAAACAGGCTCTTCACTGGGATCTCCGCATCTCTGTTTGCGTGACATTGTGGTGGATTCTTCAGGTTGCAAGCAGTGGAGTGTGGTTGTTGAAGGAATCCTCGTTGACGCCGACTCAGTTGCATAAAAACTGCTTTATGACAAAGAAGTCAGGTGTCAAACAGGCGACTGAAGAGGTTGTGTGTCCCGATGCGCAGAAGCGCTCACAGCCAGCCCATCCGAGGAGAGTTCGAACATCACCTCCTTGTACCCACAGGTCTCGTCATCAGGCACACTCCATGTAAGGAGGACAAAGAGACAACTGTAACACAGAAGGTGCAGGGATGGGAGAGTTACTGGCCAGACTTGGAATGTGTGTTATCTACACAGTCTTCCTAGGGAGTAGAGATGCAACCTGCCAAGGGCAGGTGGCCTAATGCAGAAGCTGCGCTAACAAGGGATCTGGGGCCAATTCCAATTCCTCCCTTAACTCCTCAATCTCAACCCTCGCCCTTAACCCACAATCTTTGGCCCTCAATCTTGGCCCTTAAAAATAAGTGTAAGGGCTTAGAAATGGGACACCCCTTAAGTGCAGTTACGTCTTCAGACTGTGGGGGGAGGCCTTACGTCAAAGTTACGTCCAGAAGACGACGACGACGACAAAGAAGAAGAAGAAAAAGACGACGAAGAAGAAGAACTCCTCCGTCGCTACACAACGATGTACACAAGTAACATGAAGCCGGGACCGCCGGTCCGGTTGACAAACCTCGTAAAGTAAAAAAAAAAAAACATGTTACGCAACAACGATGTCAATAATCCATAAAAAAGTGTTAAACTAAGACAATAAAATGGTTTGGTAATATTTATGTCTTTATTAACTAAGAAAATACTTCCATTTGTAGCTTGCTTTTTCATCGCCATCTTTTTCGAAGAAGTCTTGGCGAAAATACGCAATTCCTTCTGGGTAGCCCTGACTGCCAAGGGTGGTGCCGGAGAATCTCAATATTGAGGGCGATACAGCCCTTAAACTCCTCCCTCAACTTGACGTTCTGAGAATCGGGACAGCACTTGCACCTCGCGGGAGCGCGCATGTTTGAGATTGAGGGTTGAGATTGAGGGTTGAGATTGAGGGTTAAGATTGAGGGTTAAGATTGAGGGTTAAGATTGAGGGTTAAGATTGAGGGTTAAGGGAGGAATTGGAATTCACCCCTGTTCTCCTAATGCAGGCAAAAGGCCTGCAGGAGAAGGGTCAAAGCTTCAGACACCGCAACATCCAAACTACACAAAATAATGACTTCACATGGCCACTGCTGTTGTTGTTGTTGTGCGACTGTGAAGAGCTAGGAGCATGGATGTTCCTCATACACATCCATTTCTCATCCAGAGGAACGACTTCATGTCATACGTGTGCGCATTCATTATGCATTGGGGAACAAACAACAGCTGCCCTATACATTATATAAAATGTACATGACTAATGTGCCAAATCTTCCCACATATTCTGCTCTGTTCATTTGAGAGCTGCTGTCTGTGAGCCTCTCATTTGTTTTCTCTTCTGCTCTCGCTGGGATTTCCTGTTATTTTCCTGTTATTCTCTCTTTCATGATATCCCCCTTCCTCCCCGAACCCCTTCATCTTCCCCTGTCAGTCACCACTTCCCAGATGACGTCTCCTCTCTTTCCGTCTGTCAAGCAAGCACCTGCTCGTGATGCCAGTTTCTCTGACCCGGCCCTCATCACAGTCGCATTTTGCCTTTTTCTCTCCCAGCGATGCATTTTTACAAGTTAGTTTTGCCTGTTTTTCCTTTGAAGTCTTTTATGAGTTACATAACATCCTTTCCACCATCAGTGGATGTTTTATGGAGATAGAATACCTCCCATTCATTCTATTCATTGTTTTCAACTTTGTAAAAATAGCTTTCTTTGAAAAAGACCCACAGAAAAATAAAGCAGATCCTCTTTTCTTCCTCAGCTGTTTTCTCTGCTCTGTTTTGCCTTTATTGGCAATGTTTTTGCTGAAGCAACGTACCACAGCAGCCCCCACCTGTCACACTGCCAAACAGCTTACTTGGCCTGCCTATTAGATCATAAAATGTTATCTGCTTCTTTCTTTGGACAAGGTCTGCAGCCTCCCAGCGTCTGCGGGGAGATGGAAATGAGAGTCAATCTGTCAGGTGAGAACCTGCAGGAGAATGGAATACCAGCCAGGTGGAAATGTAATATGTGTAAAAAGTTGGGAGGTTTTCACCCAAGTGGAAGAAGCATCCATCATCACCAGCAAAGCATGGCCAGGTACATGTTTCCAGGCAGATGGCAGTCTGGGAAGGCTGCCAAAAGCTGCTGTCAAGTCTAATAACACACAACTTGAACTTTTGTCTTCAGATTTTAGGAGGCCGCCAGGGCATGTTTTACAAACCGCTACATAATTAACCCCAATACCATCATCTGGTTGACAACACCACCATTTATTTATTTAGGTGTGTACAAAACGCAGCTGGCAGTGCGTTGCAGAATTTGGTAGGTGAGGTCTGAGCAAACTGTTGGTCATCGAGCAGAAAGTCCGGCTCATTAGGCGTCAACGTCATTCACTGAGTTCGATCGACTCCCAACTGGGAGGTGTCAGAACATTGAAGTGTTTGTGCGTGTGTTTGAAATACAGCTGCATGGAAACAGCCTGGAGCTGCGTTTCCATGGCAGTCTTTCCACAAAATAAAAGCCACATTTCTAAACAACAAAGGACAATTGTGATTTGCAGGTGTTTGCCATTGAATGGTGCGAATGAAGCGCATGAGCTGTAATTCTGGTCCAATCTGCTCCAGTGAGACTCCACTGCGAGGAGGATGGAGGGACAGAACATAGCCATAAAGCTGCACTTCCGTGTTGTTTGCTGTCCAGAATGCTTCTTCGATTTTTCTCTTTGAATGACTTTGTAAAAAAAAATATTCCGTCTCCTCCAACGTCCAATCATAACGCAACATTTTCACTGGTCAGTGAACTGGTCACATGACCCCCGTACGTCACGTCCGCTGACGTGTCAATGCCAACGTGATATACCTCTAAATCTGGATCTGAAAAACCACCTCGTGAGAGCCTTAAAACCTCTCAGCCATAATTGAGAGGTTTTCCCCAAGTTGTGCTGCTCCCATCACCAGGTTTTATGGCCATGTTTAGGTTCGGAGCTATCCTAGGGCTCATGGAAACACAGCGACTGACAGGCGTAGTAGCCTGAAAGCAAATCTTCCACTTTACCCGATAATCACTTGTTTTGTCAGAGTGGTGCTTGAAGGGGTGCAGTGGTGGAGAACACGATCGATTCTGGAGAGAATACCGCCTTTTATCTCGTTCAGGATTCTGAGGTCCTTAAAATACAAGTTGCTCCACTGGGCCGGAGGATCTGTGTGGTTCCCCACTGACTACTCAGTGACGATGGGTCACCGTGACATCGACGTCGATGATTGCGATGATCATTGTTGCAGCTGATGGGCAGACGCTTAAAGGGAGATTTTATTTGTTTCTTTCGTTTTTTCCATAAAGCCAGCGATGGACGTCCTCTTTGGTCTCTCAAATAAGTCATTTAATTCAGTTTAGTTGCCTTTTGCCAGGAAATAAATGTAAAAAAAAAAAACAACTCTAATCTGTCGTTGCCAAATCCTTGGTGAATTCTGCTCATTAGCGTCAATATAATCCAGCCTGAGGCCTTGAGTTGGCTCTTCTCTGCCTTTCCACCCTCCCATCCTTCACTCCCTCTGCTCTCCTTGTCTTCCAGCACCATGCAGTACTCCTGTCGGACACTTGGCAACATCATCGCTTCTTATTGAATTACTCATTTGCACCCTGGCAGCACACGGCTTCACTCGTCCCCATCCACTGCCCTGTCTCAGAATCCCCCCCCCAAAAAAAAAGCATTAGCAGAGTAATGAGGAGAGTGAGAAGTGGCCCACTACACACACACACACACACACACACACACACACACTCACACACACACACACTGAGCAGAGCAAAGCGAACAGCAACCCATGGCTTCCTTCTTGGTCAGCAGGCGACAGTCATGCTTGCTGTCCAAGGCCTTCTCACGTCCCTCATCTTCCTTCTCCTGCTTTATTTCCTCAGCAGCTGATTTAGGAAATATTCATCAATCACTAGCTGTGCTTCCGTGGCAGTTTTTTTTTCTCCCCGCAAAATAAAAGCCATATTTCTAAAAAAAAAAGCTGTAATTCTGGTAAGTCTGGTCACTCCAGAAGGAAGCCAGCGACGTTACCACAGATGCCACCTCACAAGCATTGAAATGAGACTAAAGCCACCTGAGGAGCTGCTCCTCCTCTGGAACTGGGAGTCTACTGCACCCACACTGCCGCCTCGCAGAGGTGACACATTTGCATTTCACATCTTCACTGCGACACTCGACTGCTGCTCGGGCTTCACTGTTGCAGCTGCTATCAGAGATTTTTTTTTAAATGACATGTTTTATGTTTGTTTGGCTGCGTCCTCCTGAGCACAGGTTTTCATGTAGGATTATGAGCAGTTTTTTTTATGCCTTACATTTCTTTTATGTCTGTGGTTTATTGCCTGTCTTGCTGTGGGCCGAGATATAGCGAACTGAATTGTGCGACGGCAGTAAAGTGTCTAATCTAAATTCTAATTTTAGTTTGCCCTCTGACTGAGTGTGCCACACTCCTGAGAGAGAACACAAACAGGAGCTGAACTCGACTGCTTCAAGGTCAGCGGGGAGGCGGAGCCCCAGATGTTCACCGCTCTATCCGGCAGCTCTGCCGCTGCGCCGTGACGTGTGAGGTAAAGTGGGAGTCAAAGCTTTGTTCAATATTTGTAATGTCTTGTACAAGTTCATGTCGAAGCCCGATGCTGCTGTCAGGTGTGAGAGGGAGACACTGAGGCATTTACCCAACAGCCGCACAGCACAGCACACCACTGGAGAGGCTCCTCAGAAGCTGCTTCAGGTTGTGAAGCACTGAGGCCTTCAGTCTGAACTTTCACTTTCATGATAATAATAATAATAATAATAATAATGATAATAATAATAATAATAATAATAATAATAATAATAATAATAATAATAATAATAATATCCCAAAGGTATGATAAAGAAACATCAACCTTAAAAGCAGTTATCGTCACCAACAGAGTGTTAAACAGCAGCAGCAGCTGGATTCTTTTCTGTTATTACCGTGTTATTACAGTGTTGGCTGAGTCTCCACTGGCCTGGATCAATAATCCCCAGTCTGTCCAGTCTGAGACCCAGACCAGACCTAGGAAAAACGCCTCCAAGTCCGAGACCCTTAAAAAGTGGTCTGGAGACCAAGGCCAACCTCCAGGACTGCAACACTTGTCGGACTTCGATGTCTGTGTCACTGGAAAGAGACGAGGGAGTTGATCACAGGGTCACTCGAGCTCTTCTACATCTGTAATCATCCACTCCCTGGCCTGACGGCCACCACTGGGTTTTAAAGCCACTTGGTAAAGAGAAACAGATGAATCAGTGCATTCACGGATCCGTCTCGTCATTTGCACAGCACACAGTCTCTTCCAAGGACAACACGTGGAATGTTCTGCACTGCCAGATGCTGGGAAGACTTTATCAGTGGACTTGCACAGTGCGCTCGAGGCGATGCAGAGTGTAATTCACAGCAGGGAAGGTCGCCCACAGGTTTCCCCTGCTGCACGTGGAAGCTGGTTTTCTGCTCTGAAGGGGGTTTTCACTGACGATAGAAATTGCATGGAGCGTTTTCAGAAAAGCTGTCTTAATTCACCTCCGCTTCATCCCTCTGTCTTTCTGTGGCTCTCCGGAACGGTTGTCAGATCCTATAAAGAAGAAATATTATAGTCTGATAATGTTGAGTAACAAAGAGACACTTGTGTGGAAATCCACCTCATGAGGGCGTCAAAACCTTTTAGCCATAATTAAGAAGTTCTTCCAAGTTGAGCTGCTTCCATCTCCAGTTTTTATTATGGCCATATGTATGGCCACAGGTGCTACCCGAAACATGAGAATATCAAGTAAAAGTTGTTTTATTTTGGCAATTTAACATCAAAGATGAAAGCAACACATTTTATTGAGCCATTCCACGCAAATTGACATCTCAAGCAGTTCCTTGTTGTAACTTTGCTGATGAAGATTTTCAGCTTATTAAAACCACAAACCCACAAACTCGTTTTCTTTTGAATTTGAGTTTTTTTTTTTTTAAGCTGCCAGACCTGATCAGCAAAATGCAAAGCAATAAAAACTTGAAATGATGTGCATATTATTCCTTTATATAATATGTCACATTCACCTTTCAAGTTGAATTGCAGAAATACAACAAACCTTTTCAGGATACTCTAATGTTCTGGGCAGTACCTGTAGGTTCTGTGCAGTTCTAGGGGTCCTGGAAACACAGCTGGTGAGTGGAGAGGAAAAGTGCAAAGCAGTTTGTTTGTCGTGCACATTAAAGACACATTGAATTCAAGGGCTTTAAATCTGCGTGTGCGTGTGTATGTGTGTGTATGTGTGTGTATGTGTGCCGGCACTTGGACTTGCATGTGGCAGTTTGGCTGTGAAATATGATTGTGCAGTCCCAGGTGATTCACCCTCTTTACAATTTATGTATTTCACTGTAGCCTGTATCCCAGATGACAGTCGCTATCCTAGCCAGCCAAATAATCCCATTACACACACACACACGCACACACACACGCACACACACACGCACACACACACACACACGCACACACACACACACACAGCTATCAAATACAACTGTGTGCTGCAGGCAACCTCTAAATCCTTTAGAAATGGACCAGGCTGCCAAACAAATAACCCCCCCCCCCCCCCCCCCCCACTCCCTGCCCCCCCATGGCCGGCCGAGGGATAATATACATTAAAATGCACATTCTAACTTTCATGCGCACGTACACACAATGTCACTCTATGTGACGTCCCGGTCGCTCACACTCCCATGTTGCCCACCCACCTGGCCAGAACCATGGCTCTTTGTGTCCACCTCCAAACACTACCCACTGCCGGAAGAAAGACGCTTCCAACACAGGTCACAGTGTTGAAATGTTGGAGAAGGTTTCATGAAGGGAAACATAGGATTAAACGGCTGCGCGCTCTGTCATATCAACATAATTCAATTCAATTCAAATTTTGAATTTGACTTAATTTGAGTTAATGGAGACATTGCAGTATCGCAGAAGCTGCGTTCTCATGGGCCTTAGAATTGTGCCAAACCTAAACATGGCAATAAAAAAAAAAAGAACTGGTGATGGAAAGAGCTCACGTGGGTCACGTGACCAGCTCAGCTCAGTGAGACGTGATCATCTCCAGCCACTGCAACCTCAAACCTTCTCCTTGTTGTTTGTGTGGGTTTGTTGGCTCTCCAACGCTGTGATGACGGTTCCAGTTGTGGCCACTGCCCCCAATGATTTTCACTTCCTGATTAATTTCTCTCTTTTTTTTTTTTTTACAATGGAAAATACACCAAAACAACATTTGTGGTCAAGTCTGAGCAGCGTGAGGACGTTGTTGTTGTTTATGGACGATGTAACAAAGACAACAATAGGACAGATTGTTGTGTGCAGCAGTGTGTGTGTGTGTGTGTGTGTGTATGGCCATGTGTGTATGATTGCAATTTGTCATCAGCATGAACCTCCCTGTTGTTTGTCATATTCTAAGACTAATTTGAATGAAGATCACTGAGTTTTGAAAGTACCCACAACACGCAGTTATAATCATTCATACAGGAAGCTGCTACTGATGCCCATGCAGAAAACAAACAACTCCAAACAAAATCCTCAAAACTTGGCTGATAATTAAACTGAATTCATTCACATTGGGACCCAACTGACCCCCCCCCACCGCCACCACCACCACCACCACAGAAGCGGATGCATATAGATACAAAATTTCTCTTAGCATTTCAAGATGAGAGCCAGCAGAGGAAGCTTTTCTTTTCATCAGCACAACACACACATGTAAATCCTTGGTCTTAATTATTGGGAAGGACATTGCCTCAGCTCGCTTTCCTTCACACTTATCTTCAAAGTGAAAAGCAGCGATGCAGCTTTCTGAGGTAAACAAACAGGGCCATTGCCAAAACTTTGAATACATAAATATTCAAACTGCTGCTTATAGGGAGGGACAAATTAGCATAAGTTTGACTTTTCAACAAGACTGGCACATTCTAAAGTCAAGGTACACACTGTACATGTAGCTGCTTTCTACCCACCTGTATGAAACTTGCTATTGCTTGCTCAGATGGGAACTGCTAATTTTTTTTTTTCTTTTTGATCATGAATTTTTTTTTTTTGGGGGGGGATGCCTCAAGATGTGATTTTGCACTTTGCCAATAAAAGCTGCTTGATTGACGGTTATTGCAGTAGCGAGACTTCAGTGAACCAGAACAACAACGGAAACGTTGCCTATATTGGAATTCCATCTGATATCTGGGACATTTGCTTTAAACCATTCACTGTTAATAGACGGGTGGAGTCTTTGTGACTTTATCTGTTGTGAAGACATTGATTTCGTGCTCTTCTCTGTATCGACAACCGGTCATTTCTCGTCTTTTTGAAACCAACTTTGGCAGTGAAGTGAAGTCGTCTCTCCCTGCGCGGCTAAAAAGTTCTGTCAAATACTGAAAAATGCTGCCGTCACACGATTGGCTGCTCCGGTGCAGTGTGAGTGCAGTGGTCCAGCGCGGTACTCCTTCTTTCACTGCAGAAATAATAACACCTCTCCACCTGTCCGCCATCCCCTGCCCTGAAGGAACGAATGACAAAAATAGAAGAAGAAGAAGAAGAAGAAGAAGAAGAAGAAGAAGAAGAAGAAATTTGCATATTACAGTCGAAAACAATCGATAATATATTGATTAAAAAGAAACAATTTAAAAATATGTATAGACTAAGAAGGAGCAAACTAGATATTCACATTATAGGCACAGTTTTATATGGACAGATTTTACAGGTTATGTACACAATACTGACAATAGTGTTTTATTGCACCTTTATTGTACCCTGCCTTCGCCCTAAGACAGCTGGGAGAGGCTCCAGCAGACCCCTGTGACCCTGAATAGGAATAAGCGGATATAGAAGATGGATGGATGCACCTTCATGCCATCTAAGTGTGCGAGAAGATGATTTGACTGAGTGCACTTGCACGGCCTGATGGCTGCAGGCAGGAACGACCTGCAGGGGGCGCTCCACCTCGCACTGAGGGTGCAGCAATTAGGCATATTTAACCGCTGGATGGGGTCCACACAGTCACATTACACACATTGTTTCCCTACTTATGTAACGATGCCGAATAATGAATTTGTGTGTGTGTAACCATGTTGACTCCGCTGCAGAATTGGATTTATTCCTGTGTGCTGCTGTGCCTGTGTGAAAGTGTTTAACCAGCGCCACCCGCAGACCAGACTGATTTAAGCTTTTCTCCCCTCGCTGCATCCCCAAACTCTCGCCGCCGCTTCATGAATGATTATTCTATTTGAAGCACATCAGGTTTTCTCCCCTGCTGACCGCACACAACACACCATCATCCCTTTGATATCAGTGGAAGGAATCTGCAGTAAAACACTGCACTGCTCTACCTGGCGTCCGGCCGGCCCCCCCAACAGTTGCGTCCCAGTGTGAGGAGACTGTATAGAAAAGGTTGGACGTGAAACAACAGCAGCTGCCTGATAACCATCGGACATTTCGGAACTTATCTCCACAAGCGGATAACCCCCCCTCTCCTGAGGTCAGACCTTCAGTGTAGGTCTATCACTTAAGCTACTATGGATTGGCGTCGGTAACTGCGGGTGAGGATTATATGGCCGCACCGAGTCGTAAATCAATGACTCCTTGTGCCGACAGGCCGGTGCTGTGTTGTTGTTGTCGCGCGGTGGATCACCAGCCGCTCAAAAGGTCAGAATCACAGCTGTTAGCGCCGCTTGTGGCGGCCTGTTACCAAAAAAACCAAAAAAACAAACAAAAAGTGGTCAGGGTGTTTACAAAGAAAAATGGCATTACATTGAAATGCAATGACTGATTCATGGGATTCGAGTGGCGCTGCAATTACTGCGCTCGCCCGGCTGAACGGAGCCCATTTACTCTGAGATGTTTGTGTTAATCACGGCCTGCTGTCGCAGCAGCTGACAGACGAAGGGGACTGTTATCCAGGCCCCGCTGCTGATCTGTGCAGCTCAACTAATGGCGCACACTCTGCTGGGACTCAACATTCAATTGCCTCAATCCTGGTGGTGTGGATGGGGAAGTGCTACTTGGGGATCAAAGTTTGGCTGCAAGTACTCGGTCCGTTTTGGAGTGTAGGTGGACTCAACTTTCTTTTCTGGGTATCAAATGTATGAAGTGCATTTGAGACAGCAAAACGTAAAGTTCAAGCATGGTTGTCCACAATTGGTGCATAATGTGCTTCACAGCCTGTGGCAATGGGGTCCTTAACAAAAAAAACAAACCAAAAAATGCAATCCTAACCAAATACGGCTTATTTTTATTTTTATTTTTTTTTAAATTAAATTCACCCATAAGATGATGGGAAACATTCCGGATGCAGTTCTGAACTGGCACATTAAAAATCAGCTAATGTGACTTTCAGAAACATTCTTAGTCTCACGGAGACAGATTTCTCCTGAAAAAAAACAAAAAACAAAACACATGGAGACGCTGGAAACGAATGAAAACGATGTAGTACCTATGCCAGGCCTGGTGTGGTGCTGCAAGATAACTCCCTGAATGCGGGAGAAGAAGGAGAAGAAGACCTGAAGCATTCGGTGTTTTAAAGAAGCAGCAGCTCGCTAACAACATCAGCAGCACTGAGAAAAAGAGGAAGGATGAGATCAGCGCTTCTCTGAAATGTGTTTGTCGTCAACTTCCCTCCTGCTCTCCGTCACTCTCTCTCTCCCCCGTCTCTCTCCATCCACGTACATTTGACAGGTAGCGTCTGTCTGAACTGCGCAGGTGCGCGCACGTCCGGTATGTCTTTTTGACTCGCGTGATCTTCATCTACCTGATGTAGTGCGGAGGGTGATTAACTCAGCACGAGACACTCGGGTTTCACTGGACATCAGAACCAAACAGATTGCGCTTCATTTGAGTCGGTGCCCTGCTTGGTTTTGGTGCGTTTTCAATGAGATCATTGAGACTGCAGTTCCAGACTGAGTCATTTGTCGGCACTCTCCAATCCTAATACACTATTACCAATTGTTGGCAATTGTTTTAATGACAGATGTGCCACGTTGAGGCGGATCCACGTTGCTGTCGGTGTGGACCTCGTCCAACCCCTGGTGGTGAGTCCTGGAAATGATTGACTCGCCTTTTCTGTTGCAACTCACTCGGTTACATGTCCAGTTTATTTTGCTGTCGCATTTAAATCTGCCTGAAACGGAAATTCCCAACACCATGCACTACTAGGAGAACATGACATTTGGACATTTGGGGTTGCTCGCGCCAGCCGCCTCATCATCCATTAATCATGGTTCACAGAGATCCCTTATGGTGTCAAGAGCCTGTTCTCTTCCTTATTTGAATCTAAAGTCACCCTTTGTATATAAATAGTTAATGTGCTTCCTCCAGAAATAATGAGGGCAGTTTATCATTTTTGGAAAATGCGTGTGGCGTCTTTATTTGCAGTACAATCTGTGTGAGCTTGACTGAACTAAAACAATGCCGGGAGTATTTTCACTGTGCCTCATGGTGGCCTCATCACTGTGTACACAGCGTAAGAAACATACGTTTCAAGTGGTGCAGAAGCCACTGTTGGCCGCTTGGACTGCGTTCTGTTCTGTTCTGTTCTGTTCTGTTCTGTTCTGTGTTGATTTGATGTTTATGGTTTTGGTGAACACTGTCCTGTGAAGGCAACACACCTCTAATAGTAGTCGTAGTTTGGTTGTGTAGTTCCGGAAGGTGACGTTACAATCTGCTCATTGCCACCAAGTGGTCAGGGGTGTGAATTGCAATCTGTCAAAATGACCGACAGCCTTCAGATTTTTCCGGCGAAAAGGTTTTGACGGATTTTCAGATGTATCCATATTGAAGCATATCGCAAAAGAGCCCAACAGACGGCAGATAGTTTTAAATAGGTTCCTTAAGACGTCCTCTTAAAAAAAGTACAATTCAATTATGCCGAGTTAATTATTCTTTGGATTAATTCCTTTGGACGATAACTCTTTTTAATGTCTTTCTTTTGACGTTTCTTAATCATACCTTTGGGATTTTCTTTTTTTATCCAGGATTTTACAAGAATTACGGCTGATGTGCTTCACACCATTCAATGGAAACACCTGCAAATCGCAATCGTACTTTGTCCAAATTTTGAGAAATATTGCTCTTATTTTGGGAAAAACTGTGACGGAAACGCAGCTCCTGACGGTTGATGCAACCGCTGGTGCACAGGTTTTGTTTTGGTGCGCGCGGAGGACGCAACCTCACGCAGTAACACAATTTGTCTGCGGCGCCTCCTTGAACTTTTCTTCCGTCTCTCAGGCCAGCAGAGGCCTCAGGTGTGAGGGATCCGGCTATTTATCAGTTAGACATTAAAGCAATGCCAGAATCACCAGCGCTACAGGGCAGAGCTCTCAATCTACGCTCGCTTCCTTCCCCGACTGCCTGGAAAGTCCATTCAAAAGAGATGAGGCAGCAACATGGAAATAACAGTGCAAGGGCAGATTTATTTTCATCTCTATCACTCCCACGCAACCACGCTCCCACCTGCACCCTAAAAGTCTTCAGCGTTTCGGCATAATTTAAATGCAAGTTACCCCCCGATGCTCATGAGGCTCCAGCAAGTCTAACATTCCACTAAATGCCTTGCTCAGGTGCTGTTGATAGACATTGTCGATACGTTGATGGGTGTTGATGTAGTTTACCACTAACAGCTTGAAATCCCAGTAGCTTTAGCAAAACAACACTAACGAGGTAAAAATCACATTAATGTTTTGACTGCAGGGCTATCAACCCGATTCCTTGCATGTGACACGTTTCATTTTTTTGTGACGCTGCGTATAATGGTTTCACACACCTGTGCACTTTCTCCTTAATGAGCACCATCACAATACTGATGCAAAATCATTCTACGGAGGAAGTTGTAACCTCCGAGTTAAAGATAAGATTTCACGTTGCAATGAGAACAAAAACCTTTGGTGCAATCCTGTGCTTCGTAAACCCTAACAGTTGCATGCTGTGTTTGACCTCAGTATGTGGCCTGCAGCAACATTTTGACCCTGCCTGTGTGTCTTCCTGATCTCACCTCCTCACACCCGGCCTCCACTTCCCCCTGGAGCAAGACAAGGATGCGGGCCAACGCCCCAGGTAAGAATGGGGAGTCTGGACATAACACAGACCTGCACCAGGTACTCCAATGGGCTGTGTTGTCGATTGTCTCCACAGATTAAACTACTTACCATAAACACATACCAGATGTGACATGGACAACCGTCAATTTCCTTGGGCAGCTTTTCCAGGATGGATGTAAATGAGTCAAACTCACTTTCATATCATTGCAAGATCAAAGGCTGGGACTGGTTGCTGTGCACTGTTTACCTGGACATGCTGGACGACTCTTACTCGTTAAAGTACAAAATCAAAATCATCATTTCCAATGTCGAACCATTTTGATCTGATTCATCACTATGACCATCGTGCTTGGCAATGTGGAAATGTGTCAGCAAGTCAGTGAACGTCAAGACCTTCCAACCTTCCGCTCCGGGTCTCTATGTTCCTAGATTTGCAAGCTGAGTTAAAGTCGTCCATCATGTTTCCCTCCAGTTGATGATCTGATCTGGGTGCCTGGTTATCAAGTGCATGTTTTCAGGTTTCTAGGTCAGCTCTAGGACCGAGCAAGCAGGAGCAGCTTTCTTCAGCTAATCCGGTGGGAACTCCTGATGCTTCCAGAACAGATGATGCCCTCCCCCAGCCTCTCCTCTACCGGCCCCGTGGGACCTGATCCTTGGCATGTCATGGCCAAGACAACTCAATTGGGATGTTCACCAGGTGCTCCGCTCGCAGAGACTGGTTTATTGGATTTTACAGGAGCACAATCGTTACACACACTTTTCACTTCATCTAGCAGACATGCAGTGCAGTCGTTACTGTTTGTCTTTTACATTTATAGGATATCAATTTAGCTCATGTATAAAAAAAATGCTTTTTCGTACATCAAGTACGAAAACTGAAATCTTGTGCTGTTACAAACCCGACTTCATAATGAAAATATGGATGGAGTTTAACTTAAATATGTTCGTTATTCTTGAAGACAAATGGCACTAACAAAAACCGACAGAGGGGGGGCGTCAGGTGCTGTCAGATCAAAAAAAACAAAGATGAGAACCTAAACTAACTTACTAAGCTCACTATCGAAAGACTTAGACGAGTGCGACAGCAGTCAAACTAAGACATCGTATTGCCAGGTGCCAGAATTTCCCTTTTGGAAATCAGAGAATTGGAAAAGATATCCTGTTCAGTTCCTGCCACACAACCAACCACAAGCACATTCACACCTAACGAGCTTGGACACAAATTACGGCCAGCTTGCCGGAGCAATTTGAGCTCCTCACTCCTCAGGTGCCGTATTTCTGCCTGTCTTTGCACCTTCTTGTCATTAGGGCAAAAACCTATGTGTACACAATGTAAAGTGGAGCCAACTACAGGCGCAAGGCAATCTCAGAAAAGGCTGTTATTTACCGCTGCCCTCCAGTCTTTGTGCATCTGACCCTCGGTACCTTCAAGAGGCGCCGCTATTCGCACCACTCCATCCTACTCCCACTGTAGAGAAGTTCATTCGAAATTACAACACAGGCAAACCAACAGTGGGGAGGATTTGCTCTTTTGCTGTGTGTGTAGGACCGACATCTAGGAAATGTGGTAATTTGCCAGCACCCCGCTGACGCAATTCACTCTTTTCACATTCCAGCATCCAGTTACCACGCAACCAGGACAGCGAGGACAGACTTTACCCTTTAAAATTGATCGTAAAAGGTTTGTGATATAAGCGTATTAAACACGTCCCGTGTGAGTTTGTGCAACAATGCCATGGCGAGGTGAGAATGAAGCATCTTCTTGAAAACTTTGAGGATCTGTATCACAGCCAGTCCATGTGCGGCGGGCGTACTTACAAAACACCACATGGTTGTTGAATAAAAACCCTCGCGGCCGTAAGCAATCCAGTGTGTGAATGCGGATGATGTGATTCCGTTCTTCAGCAAGGACAGTGGGGGACAGGAAGGCGAGGTGGTTGAAAATGTGGTGCGGCCGTTGACTTCATCAGAGGAAGAAAATCAAACCAGTTTTTTGTCGTTTTTGTTTTTTTCATCGTTATCAATATTAAGTGATACAATGTTAATATTGGCTCCCAGCCTGTAAATAACTCAATAGAAAGTCTTCCAGAGTTGCGACGACACTCAAGGACACTTTGCAAAGATAAAACACCACACAGTGAAAGTGGGTTTCTGCTTCTAATTGAATCGTTTAAGCTGCAAACTTCCAAGACGACGCTGTCAGAGTTTGCGCTCTTCCGCTGCTGCCAGACGTGGAGACCTCAGAGCAGTCGGGTTATTGATGAGACTATTTGCAGCTTGCAAGCCACCATTCAAGACTCCTCAGCGTGCCACATGCCAGCAGAGAGTGCTCAGACATCTCCTGAAGCTACACCCAATATTGTGCAATTGGACAGCGTCATCCTTTACCCTTAGGGTCGTGAGTGAGTGGTAATTTCCCCTCCCAGCGCTCTCTCTCTCTCCTTTTATTACTGCAGCAGCCTTTTACAGCAGGCTGCCTCTCCTCTCGCTCTGTGTTTCTCACTCTCTCCGCCGCTGTGCGTCTCACGGTGGCCCCAGGTCTTTCAGCACTCAATCTGTCTTTATTTTTGCTCCCTGTGTTCTGATTGACTGTTATCAAGACCTATTAGGCTGCTTCAGGCAACATGCAGGACACACATGCCCATACTGACATCTCCCAGCCAATCACAGAGCAGCTGAGGGGCTGGGGACTGTGAGTCATCTTTTCTTGGTTTGCAGTTGATTTGATTTTGCTTCACGCATTTGTTTTTTCTTTTGGTCGTACTATTTACAGCGTTTCAGTAAATACTACTTTTTCAGTTCTGGGGGTTGCCAGTCAAGGATTGATTTATTTTCGTTTGCGTCTCTTTGGATTAATTTCTGTTTTTGACCTCGGTTTGCCTCCAGGTCTGGCAAGCTGAGCTGTCTTAGTGTTAAGTGAATATCAGCTTACTAGACATGAATACGAATAGCTGCCCGTGACTTGACACAGGCCGTACATACAGGCTATGAGCTGCGCTAACAGCAGTGATAAGTGATCCTGTATGGTCCGCAGCGATAGTAGTCAAGGCTAGAAGCAAGAATCAGGCCTCGTTCACACACATGCAAGTCTGTACTCGAAAAATCAACCTCTTGGATTCTGTTTCCTCAGTCGTGTGAAGCACCAACAAATGTTTTGGGGACGCTGTTGTTGTTACGTCAACCGGTTGCAATGTCAGACACTGTGGTGACACTGGAGAGTAGCGACCAACACAGTCCATTTAATTGAACCAGGGGCCAAAACCAAGAAGTCAATCAGAACCAGGCAGAGATACAAAGGCGGCATCCTTGAGGCAGACAATGAGGGACAGAATTGGGTGACGCACAAAGGACTCACACGGACAATTGCTGGACAACACTGACACGAGGGACAAGGTGAACACAGGTGAACACAAGGAGGAGGAGGGAGCAACACATTGAGGAGGAGCAGGGCAGTCGCAAGCAGGAGGGAAGTAAAGGACGACACAAAGGGAAGGCGGAACTTTCAGAATAAGACACTTGGCTGACACAACTGCTCTGCAGGAAGCCACGAGCTGCTGCTGCTGCTTCTGCTACTGCTGGACACTCAAACTCCAAAAACACCTGGTCAGGTGTAGAGAACAGCCTTTATGTCCCTCACATTGTGAAAAGTGGCCTATTTCCCAAAAGGTTTCCACAAAATTCGGCATAAATGCACAGGTCTTCTTCCGTCTTGATTGTTACCCTCAACGCCACAATCATCTTGTCTGCGGTCGGGTTCAGGCCAAGACGTTTCATCAGCGTTACGCACCAGGCGCCGTGCAGCACATGAAAAATGCAACCGTTTGTATGTCAACCAATCCCTGGCTTCAGAGCCTTGATTGGACGTGACGCTCCAGAAGAAAAAGTCTCACCTAAATATAGAGAAAAAAAAGCCCGGCTGTCATTCTGAAGACAAAACACCCCACATGAAGTGCTTATCATTCTGTTTCACTCAATATTATGCAAGGACCCTTTTTTAAATTGCTCACCCACGCCCAACCAGGACATTGGATTGCTTCACTTTGATTATACAGTTACACTGTGTGGACATGGAAATGTTAACAGTCGTGTTTGTTTCAAAAGGCACCAAAATAAGAGCACGTTATAACTCAAGCAGTTCCTTGTTGTAACTTTGCTGATTAAGATTTTCACAAAGATTTGACTTCATGTAATATTCAAATTTTCTGATTTTTTTTAAAGCTGCAAGACCTGATCAGCAAAATCCAAAGAAATAAAAATTTAAATATATTTATTTGCATATTATTTGTTTATATAATATGTCACATTCACCTTTTAAGTTGAATTGCAGAAATACTACAACCTTTTCAGGATATTCTCATTTCCTGGGTAGTACTGTATGAATGATGGCTTATCACACATACTGTCCTCATGCTTCGTGTCACATTCAAAATGAACTGCACAATAAACTGTTTGTGTTTGTGCAACAATCTGTTTTGTGATTGAATTATTAATTATTTCGTTTCTGGGGGAAATGAGACACTTGCTCGGCGATGCAGTATGCAGTCTAAACCCTTTAAATAATCATACCGGTATAAAACACTAAATAATAAGAATAATAAAAAAGATCTTCTACAAGATTGAATTAAAATGTAAATAAAAGCATATCAGTGAAGTGTATTGACAACATAACGTGCAGTGTGAAGGCAGAGAAGACGACGAGATGTCAGTGAAGGACACAGGAAATCCCTCAGTGGGGTGTTGGGAGGTTCTGTTGGTTTCCCTTTGATGTCCGCAGGCAAGACCACACACACACGCACACACACACACACACACACACACACACACACACACACAAGCAGAAAACACAATTACACACAGCTCGACCCACTGCAGAGAGATGCAACCTGTGGATTGAAAACCAGCAGGTTGTGGAAAACAACAGACAGACAAACAGCGAGTGAGCATCCAGGTGGCCAAGAGAGCCAAAGAGCAGACCAGGGCCTGCCAGAGCCTGACCATGTCTCCAATGGGAAAATAGTGTCTTAAGCTTCTTAAGCCGGAGCGTCTGTCAAAGGCTAACATTATTTATAGTCACTTTCAGAGTTTATAGTTACAATTAATTGTATCAGGGCTGTTAAAGGATGAATTTTTTTAAAACCACAAAGCAGCGCTACATTGCCATAGCTAACCGCCATTAATTGTGTTTTGCATGTTTAAAATCCTGTTATTTTTGTGTATGTATGTAAAGCAATTATTATTATTATTATTATTATTATTATTATTATTATTATCATTATCATTATTATTATTATTATTATTATTATTATTATTATTGTTATATGGATTATTAGATTCGGATTATCTGGCTAGCATATTTTTACTCTGTTTTGTCGTCTGATACCGCTGAGGACATGAGTGGACAAACTTAATAGGCCGAAGATGTACAGTATATTCCTTATGCAGAGAAGCTGCATCTTCTCTGATGGCAGCATTTAGCAGAACAGATGCCCTTTTTTTCAAGACATTTTCAGACTCGCTACACAGCAGTCTGCCATTGAATGTAAGTGTAACGCACAAAACTTAGCACGACATCAGCGATGTTGGAGAAAACAGCTGTCAGCCCACCTGCAGGGAGCGGGGGGGGGCAAAGGCTGTCTGGTTCCAGGGCGAAAACAAAATCCTTCAATCGTCGTGTAAGCTGCGCCGGTGGGAGGCAAACATGGAACAAATATGACAAGCAGATGGTGGTCTGAGTCTTGTTTTCTTCTGTTAATACTTTATCTTGGTGCGAGACAGTCTTGACTGGTGGATCTCAGCACAACGGCTGAGCAGCTCTGACGAGCAGCTGGGACTGACGTGGTGGCTGTTCAAACA